>NC_132878.1:36514510-36830760 GCF_030463535.1 Salminus brasiliensis
ATAGATCTGATTGTGTAATTAAACAGTAACGGCATTATTACATTTGAATAATGGAACAAAAGTAGCTCGACATCTAAGGGTTAAAGCACTTTGCTCTGCGGGGATCTAAAACACATTCCTAATGTAATTGCCTGGCCTTTCTTTTAAGATAATGGGACCCTGCAACGATAGAAAAACCAGTGCGCACACACTCAAGCCATTACTTAAGGCTTTGAGAACATAGCATTATCCAGAAGAGCTTAATGAACGATCTGCTCTACGTGTTATCACATGAGTTGATGCTCTAACTGTCTCTCTTGACCCTTTTAGATGTCCCGTAGGTAAATTCTGGCACTTTAACGGGGAGAGATGTGCTGAGTTGGTCTCCGTGCCTCTAGACCCTTTTCTTTTCCTAGCCTGCCTCGCGGGGGCCCTCACCTTTGTTTTTGCCGTCATTGCACTCTTGATATCTATGTACAGGAAATGTGTACGGACCAGAAAGACACTGGCTTTAGTGTAAGCAGGTCTTTTTTCGTCAAATTTCACTGTGTTGACGTTTCCTTTTTCTCTGCCTATTTGGTTGTATGTTCTTCATGCACTTTACACACAGTGACCATCTTGGCATTGTTAGAGACAAACCCACCTGAACACTGAGACTGATCAGACTGGGTTTAAAGCCTAAAAAGGAGGTCAGAGCCATTCTTGCCATTAATAAGGCAGGACCTGTAAGGAATTTCATTCCTCACCTCAGCTAGTGTGCAGGTGTGAAACGATCAGTGTGGTTCTGGGTAGTTCTTCACCTAAAGACTAAAGGTGATGATTTCCCATTTTTTCCTGTCATAACGTCTTCATGAGGGGCCTAAAATACCTGAAACAAATTCTTTTAAAAACATGAGAGTAGACTGTTCAGCAGGGTGCATGCAGGTAAAGTCATCATCTATATGCTAATGATTACCATCATCAATTTTTTTTTATATGTTTGGCTTTACAGGAGAAGGCAAAAGTGGTCTGAACTAAAATAAGAGTTTATTCTAAGTAATTTAGAGCTTTTCTATTGGTCCTTTCATCCAGAGCTATTTACACAGTGTACAGAAACAGCTATAGATTCAAACCATGGAGAAAACTAAAAACAGACAAAAAAATGGAGATACATGCATTTAATTGGACAGCAGTGATATATAAAAACGGAATTTTATCATTCCTAAAATTAATTTTTAATTTTAGGGATGGAATCATAGTCAATATAAATTTTTTTTACAAGAAATTACAAAGAAAACTGTAATGTCAAACAAAAACAGATTTCAACAAAATAATGTCAATTAATTAAAATATATAATATAAAAGATGCATTTTTCACAAGAGGGAATGTCAAGAATGTGAATCTAGATAATAATGAATAATAATAATGCTTAAAAAATAGGATTTTCTCCTGCATCTTCACTTCATTCTGTACTTTTCAATAATAAATAAATAAGAAAAGCCCCTTTTGATGAGTTGGGAGAGCATGTTTCAGATTCAGGAAAGCAGTACAGAGGCTCCTACGTTCTATATATCACAATGTTTTAATACAGGGGAAAATGTTTCCTTTTGCCCCCTTGCCTGAATTCCGCCTGTATTGCCATCATGGCTTTCATTGCTAATTTAATTTTTTTTATTATCTCGAAAATGTATTTATACAACATATACAATAAACATGACAGCAGTTCTAGATTGCCCCACTGTTCCCTTTCATAATGGTCTACTAACATTTATCAAGAATGCAGAACTACTTTCTCCTTTTTTCTAGTTTCTTAGTGTTGCTCTGTGTCTTTTCATGGTTTTAAAGGTAAAGCCCATGTAGCTGTATACTTACTTGAATGAGAGAATGAGATCAGTTCAGTTATTACCAGTCTAACCTGGACTAGAGTGGAAAGCATTGTTGTTAATAATAAACATTAACCCCTTAAACAGCCTGTAAACAAATCTCAAGCTAATATCCAGCTCATGCACTCACAACAAAGTCACAAAGAGACAGATTTTTGGTCTTCCTGCATCCCGGCATATCACTGGGTCATATTGTAGTCAATTGAGATACATACTGGCTTAACCATCCACACCATGCTTTTTCTGTCATTAACTCAGACAGGGTAGGCCTATGTAAGCAGTGCTGGAGCATCGGGACACTAAAACTGGTCGACCTTGATGCCTTGCCTCCCATGTTGTCCCCTAAGCCAGTGCCTTAGAAGGCCATGATAAAGCGCTGTTGATTACTTGCCAAGGAATCAACAGCGCACTGTAAGCGGTTAGCTGTGTTAGCGTCAGCTTACACTATTCATCCAATGAAATGCATTTGAAGATGCCTTGGATGCTGAACTTCCATTCGGCCTTGGTAGCCAATGGCAGGATTTATGAAGTTTCAGACACAGCCTCTGAAAGCTTTCTGTCCTGCTCTTGTTCAAGTTCCTGTTTGGTTTTAGCTCCTTATCTGCCACCAAAAGCTTTGGGTAGTTACTCTCAACCTCTACTTTACATTATTTCTGTGAAGCAGTAACTCTATTTCTTTTTTTAAAACTCTCTAAAATCCTCACAAAGCTGAAATGTACAAAAGAACATTCAATGGTTTACTTTTTTTAAGGAGAAAATATTCAATCACGGTGACCATCGTTAAAGAGGCATGTCAGTGTCCTTGCCTTGTCCCTCCACATTCAGTTGTGCTGATTAAAATGATGAATGGCTGATGCTGTTTGAAAATCCAGGAACTAAACAGCAGAAACAGTTTAAAAAGATGCCATCAAAATTGTTTTTGTACATGTTGGAGGAACCTTTAAGAAAAGGTTTTTAGGAAAAAAGAAAGGTGAAGAACCTCAAACTGAAGAACCTCCAAAAGTTCCTCAAGAAGATCTCTTACTTTTGTAACAGTGGCATTCGTGGCATGGTTTGGGGGCAAGGGTAATGTTATTGTGAACAGCTAAGTGTGAATGGCCTAAAGTTAAAGATCAAACCAAACATTTCTTTAATATTCTAAAAAAGATAACTTTTTTATTTTATAATAATAATAATAATAATAATAATACAAAACCTTCAAAGTCCAAAGTTTGAGCACCCTGGAATTTTCACCCATTCTTCCTTGCAAAAGCCCTCTAGTTTTGTTTGATTCTTGGGCAGTTTTACACTCACTGCTCCTTTAAGGTCTACCCACAGATTTTCAATGATATTTAGGTCAGGTGACTGTGAGGGCCATGGCAAACCACCATTAAAAAGGCATGTCCTTGTCCCTGCCTGTACCCTTCACAGTCAGTTGTGCTGATTAAAATGATGAATGGCTGATGCTGTTTAAAAAACGAGGAACAGTAGAAACAGTTTAAAACGTTGCCATCAAATACATAGTGTAGCCTGTTTGGGTGTGTTTAGAGCAGAAATGTAAACATGCTGGTGTTCCAGGAGGCTTGGAGAACCACAAGTCTACATGAGAATGACTGTGAGCTGTGGAAGACTAAAAAAAAAATGACTCCAGGCATAAGAAAATCTCACCTCAATAAAGTTGGCACCTTGCTCACGGTGCCTAGAGTGCTCTTTGCAAAAGCTTGACAGAGCACATAGAACGAGATTCTGCCTAGCACAGAAAAACAGCCTGTGAAAGGTGCTGCTCCCATTAAAAACAACTGGAAATGAACCCCCTGGCCCACAAAAACAGTACCACATGCACAAACTGCTTAGGATGTAATAGACATGGGACTTTAAGGGGTTAATGTAATGAAAGCTGACATATAGTTCAAATTGGGTTAAGCATCGTGCACAAATATGTACTATTCATTTATATAAAAAATGAACATCTAAACAAAAATCAAACCTGAAGAGGAACTGTTTTCCCCCATAAGAGGACACTGCAACACAAGCACCAACATGGACTTTCCAACATCTTGTTTTGTACATAGAGCTCCTCACTAATGTATCTTCTTTACAGAACTCCTCTTGTCGTGCTTCACCCCCCTGTGATTGTCCCCTTGGGATAATGTATTGTTGACTGTATTTTCTTCTCCTTTTCTTCTCCTGTCTTTATTCCATGTTTTACGCATTTCAGTTTCTGTCTAATGAAAGCTAGTGACCCTCTAATGGAGCATTTATCTCTTTTATAGAAAACGGGACACCGCCACACTGCCAGGTCTGACAAGTTAATCATATAGACAGCAGATCTTGACAGTGTTCTAGCTCACAATGAGGTATGGATGCCATAAGGCAGCGCTTTGTTGTTGTTGTTTTTCTGTACCATTATCAATACCTGCTAACATAACCAGTATAGCCCCCAGAAACTCTAAATCCATCAGTCTCATGGGTGGGAGCCCATGTCATGTTTGACTTATTGTTCAGTTCAACTCATTAGATTGATCCGAAGTGGATCAATAAAATATGGGCCTTCTGTTTCTTGTGGGCGTGAAAAGGCCGTTCTCTCATTAATAATGGTGTGGCTACTCGAGATACATGATGATATTGGTATCATATTGGTATTCTTAGCTATTTTCGATAAAACCAGCAGCTTTCAGATTAAACTGATATTTGAAAGTGATTATCTGTGATGTACACTGTCAAAAGTGTAAGAATCCGAGGAACATTTGGAGGTTTTTCAGTTTGGGGAACCTTTTGGGGAAGAAAAGAGAGGTTTTTAGAAGAAAAGAAGAAGCTTCCTTGCAGGTTCCTTCAATGCAGATTATACATTTCTGCATTTTATAAACGTTAATATATGAGCATCTGCAGATTTTTGCAGGATTTTTGATTGTAAAATGATTGGTAATATATCTGTGTATCCCTAGTAGCCACCACACAGCAGCACACTCTTTAGTTTGCACTGGAGCTATGAGGCTAATGTAGCTAACAAGTAAATGGAAGCTCTTACCCCACCAGAACACTTTGCATTTTCTGACACTGTTATGCATAAAAACAGAAAAGGTCCATGGTACATCTAAATCAGTATCAGGAGTCATCTTAAATCTGTACTGCTCTCCATATTTACAGATAGCCATGAGTGATACAGTGCCAGAAACCAGAAAAGAAGGTCATTACATGCCAGGCGTAGATAGATGTCTTCCAACACTGAAGACATTCCCCCTTTTTGATAACGTTTCACAACAGACATGATTCCTCCACAATCACTGTAGTCTCTGCCATTGCCATGGTGACAACCAACATGACCCGGTTGGGTCCCAGCAAACAGTACTTTCGGGCAAACGCCAAAAAATCTGATTTTGTCATTTGCTGTGTCTGCATATGGTGCTAGCATCTCCAAAAGCAGCTCAAACTGGGTTACAGAAACCAGAGCATTAAGCCAGAGGAGACAAAAGTTGTATCCTCTGAATGAAGCAGTGAAACTCGCTGTGCTCCTTCAAATCTCCAGAACGGAAAGTAGATTAAACAAAGGCACCATTTTCCCCCCGCATTTATTTCTTTGGGTCCATTTACTCGTCCTTAAAACATCTCATTTGTAATGCGTCATCATGCACTAATATGATATGTTTCACCTCTCCCGCCCACCACCTCAACCTATCATCAAGCAAAGACACTCGAAGCAAAACCAGCTCCCTGATACTTCATTTCACTCAGAAATGTCACAGTACAGATTTCAATTCACATTAACATTTACACCAATGACGTAAACAAAGTCATTCAGAGTGGTTTAGTGTGAAATCCTTCATCGTAGAGAATCTCAGAATTCCACACAGTGGTGGCGAAAGGAACCGGGGGTCATGATACCTACAACACAAATACTGACATTTTATTTGTGTTATATGTACTATTACTACTACTAATGGTGAAATTCTGATCAATTTAAATGTATAAACATATTTTTTGAACAAAATTGGCAACAAATTTGCTCAGATCTTAGCAGTTTTAGTTTCAAATCCAAAGCTTTTTACTGCATTTGGGCCTTGATAAAGGGAAATAATACCGTTCCAACACAAAACAATACAAACTCAAACATGTATTAATGTACATTTTATTAAAACCGTGGAAAAACAAATACACACACTCCCTTTGAGACTGCATGATTAGCTTGTTACCTCAAGCCCTTCATCTCTGTTATTTTTGGTTGGCGGACCACGCTGAACTAGTTTAACCTAATTGAGCTCTAAGCCTAGTAGGGGCTGCCTGGACATTTCTTGTTATGATGTTTTTAACCACAACATTAACAGTATAGCCCCAAGAAATTCTCATGGGTAGTAGCATATGTCATGCTTGACCTACTGTTCAAACCGCAAAGGTCTATCTACAAATGTGTAACGCCACCTGATTCAGCTTGAACACAAATATTAAATATTAAAGAGTAACACAGTAGGTAAATGCATAAACCCATTTATGATGTGCCATCCAGCACAAACCAGCTTATGTTATGTTCTGAAATCTAGTATAGTGGTCAACGAGCACCACACCAGCCCCAGAACAGGCAGAAACAAACTTACGTTGTGTTTTGGACATTGCTATGCTGGTCAACCTGCACGAGACCAGCCTAAACAAGCTTAGATCGCTATATAAGACTGGATCTGCAAGAACCCTGAATAAGCCTCTTGTTAGCGACATTAGCCAGCTCAAAGCTACCAGTGCAGAGCTAAAAGAAGCAAACTTCAGACATTCAACATGTCCTGGCTCATCCACTACATGTGGGGTAAGGGGGAAGTTGAGCACTTTAGAAAAATGGGAGGTTGCACATAGAGAATAAAAGGGACCAGTAGTTACCTGCAGATATTCTGGACTGAAGATTTGCTAGCATATGGCTGGTGATTAGGCCCAATTGGGATTTCCGAAGCTAGCAGATTTAACTCTTGGAACTTACACTATGTTCTAATCCCGATGTTTTTCCCGTCTGCGAGGGTACTCAGACGTTTTAGCGGGCGTTAAAGTTAATTACAGCAGACTGACTTTGACGCGAAGTCATTAGTTGGATCGCGCTTGAGCCAATTTGCTCGCCTGTCTTTGCAATGGTACCACCTTATCTCCCCTACCTATAGCAAACAAGCCATGAGCCTTACAAACACTGACTGAGGCAATCTCAAAAGACTTGAATGGTTCAGTCATTGCACTGGTAGTATAGTGGCCTTGGGGACTTGAGCTGGAACTGTGTTTATTTAACATTTATCCCCCCCTTTCTTTTCACAGAACCAAGACTGCCGAATGAGTACAGGACTTCACAATATGTTTGTCGAGGATCAAAAACAAGAGCGTTAGAAATGTGAAAGCTGATAATGAACTGCCCGGAGAACACTGCTGCTTCCATGCTCTACAGTAATAGCCTGCGATTACTTTTGATATTCACGAAGCATGGCGCTGTGTGTGTGTGAGTGTGTGTGTGTGTGTGTGTGTGTGTGTGTGTGAGTGTTTGGGGAGGCAGGGGGGTTAGGGGTTATAATTCACCTTTTCCAGTGACTACACAAAGTCATGATGTACTTACTGACAAAAAGGAACAGGAGTCAAAGGGGATGACATCAATTTGGTCAGGGTAGGGACATTAAGGGAGTGTTCACTGCTGGGGGAAAACAGGGTTTTTAGCTATTGTTTTCCTCACAATGAGGCCATCATTGTTCTGTCTGCCCTGGGAAGAGATGTGTTAACTTGCTTTCAAATGTTCTCGAACAAAACGTTAAGTGTTTTGTGTGTGTGTGGCATGCTTTGGATTTCACATCTTTATAAAATGGTACCTTAGCCTGGCGTGCAGCCTGAAATTAGTCAAGCCCCCTCCCCCCACCTTTAAAAAAAATAAATAAGAGCGAGCCATGAAGTTCTAAAGAATCGTTTTCCAAAGTCATTTACATTTGTTGAATAGTGATCTCTGTTAATTATTCTTAGCTGTAGTTAATGATTGTGGAACCGCTCTAGATTCTTTGGTTCACATTGTTAGACTTAATGATTTTCTGCTGTTTTTTTGTGCTGTTAATTCATACAGTGTCAGAATATGGCCACTGTAATGCTTCGGAGCCTCTTTGTGTAAAGCAACGGATTTCAAAACATGGCAACGAAGATGGAAACATGGAGAGGATGATCATTTTTGTTGTCTTTTATAAACTTTGCACTGCCGTGAAAATAAAATTATTTTTCCAATTTAACTCGAAGCCTTTCATTCCTTCTTTTTTTCCATTCAGGTCACCATTAAAAAAAATCTGCTCATGCACACACACCGAGAATTTCACTGATTCAGTCGTTTATTTCATCATTCAAGCTGATGAAAAAGTCAGGGTCTCTTGTGTTTGTGCATGTCTGTCTTTATATAGAAAGATCAAGCCAAGATTAACTTGAGTATAGAGAATGAAAGGGCTCGCAATCTGAAGCACACCACATCATCTGTCAAACATGGTGGAGGCAGTGCCAAAGGACGTGGGTCACTGGGGTTAATGGACCGATGATATGACCGCTGACAGAAGCAGCCAGAGGAATTCTATATATGTATAGAGCTACACCGTCCGCTCTAAGTCAGTCAAATGCTGAAAAATGGATAGGATGGCGCCCAATGGTAGAGATGGATATTGACCCAAGACTTTCCTTGGAAGAAACCCAAGAGTTTTCTTAGATTCTTCTTAGACGGCTGATTCAGTCACCTGAACAGCTGGAGCAGCTTTTCACTTACTGAAGACAGAACTGAAGCAAGAAAGACCCACAAACAAGCAGCAACTGCAGTAAAGGGCTGGAAAAAATACTTCATAAATAATCCTTTGTAAACAGTAATTATTAGTTTATAAATTCCTCTTGAGTCTAAGAAAATGGAGGAGGGGGAAATGTAAAAAAGCCTTATAGTTCCTAAACCTTTAATAACAGTGTTTTTGTTAAATCCCTTCAAAAAAAAAGCATAAAGTCTTCACTTACATCTTGATTGCTTCATTTCAAATTCACTGAAGTGATTCATTCATCAGAATCAATATCAATCAATACTTTCACTGCAGACCAAGCGTGCTGATGTGGGATCTGCTGCCTGTGTTGATGGAGTACAGTCACATTTCTTCAAAATGTAATTAAATCACAGAGGTGAAAACAAAGTCATTCCGAGATGTTAGATGTGAAATTCCAAATGGCCCTGAGCAGAGTCCATTTGTCTCCTGCTGTCTCAAAACACTGGCACTGCCACTGGCCGTTTTTATCATTAGCTAAACGTTTAAATCTTGCAGATGTCAATTAACCTTTGGAAGTAACACACAAGCTCACTTCCACTGGATCAGAAAAATACATCCAATAAACAAACAAACAAAAAAAAAAACCACACAGACAGCCCAGAGGAATGGTTTTAAAGAATTTACTTTGGTGCCTCTTGCACAGCACTGTATATAAAAGGTCCTGCACTGCTGATGTGTGGGATGAGTGAGTGTATTAGAACAGGACAGCATGGGAAGAATACCGAAGTTTATTCGGACGGTGAGGTCATGCACACAGCAGCTAAGGATGTTATATAGCTTTCTACAGAGTTGTATCCATCCCCTCTCCAAGAATCACTTATTTGCTAGCATACATATTTGGTCTGACAGCAACCAATCCACCCATAATTCGACACTCATTTCCATAATATATATATATATATATATATGCACATGGTTAATCAAGTATTGCATACATATCTTCACCCAGAGTTCATCAACGATTTAATGACAAAGAATTTCACACACATTAAGGTTAAGGGAAATCACTGTAAGAATCCTGGTGTACCTAAAGTTCTAGTTAATTACAACAAAAAAAAAAAGGTTTTCAGAGGAACAGTACGAAGTTGCTCGCCAAAATAGACATAGTCGAAATAGTTGAAATCTTTATGTAAGAGGAAAAGTGCTATTTCAAAACATTCTGTACATTCAGTAGTAACTGGACGAGCGTTAGGTACAGCTGGGAAGGTTAGGGGGGTCATAAAAAAGTTGCTCAGAAAAATATAGTGCATCTCTCGAGTTTAAATCTAAACTGCAGATGTACTGTTTGTTGGTTTTCCTCAACCCTTTGCTTCTCAGTGCAAACGTAACGTCTGGTGTGATAAAGCAATATTGTTTCCACGAAAATAATCGGCAAACAATAAACAACTACATTATTTACCGCATCGTAATTGCAACTGTATTCTGTATATTGTGCAAGGTTTCAAAAAAGAGCAGAAACTGTACGCTTTTCCAGTCGTGTAACCCAATGCTATCAGTAGTCACCTGTGTTGTATCAAAACGGAATGGTTAAAAATCTCATCTAAGAAGGTTTACGTTTACAAATATAAAGTGAAGTCTTCCAGGGTGTTAATCGTGAGTGACGCACTTCTAGAACTGGACATTCCTACCAGAATACCTGAATTACCAGCTATTGTTTAGCAATATTTATCATATAATATACAAAAACGCACATTACATTGAGAGGCAGCTTAGAAAGAATCACCCTGGACATTATTACAGTTAATAAGGCCTCTTAGTTGGAGTTATAGATAGATGTTCTGTGGGGGAAGAAAAATGTGTGCAAAGACAAACTGTGTCAAATGCGAAACAATATCCAATGTCGTGATTCGGCGTGAATCAACAGGAACATGAATTTAAGGGATGAGACATAATCAGAAAGGGGAATTAAACAATGAGGACCAATGCAAATGAAGACTAGCAATAAAAACAAAAAAATATTCATTGACAAGAGAAACGCTTAAAGTGAGTCCTACTGCTCTCTTAACGCGGACTACGCTAGCGACTGCATTCTTCCCTTTGATCTAGCCACCTGGAGTACGAGTCCACGTATGCAAGCCTAAGAGTGCACTCTAGCATGGCAGTGCCTTAAGTGTTGGTCGCATGTGTGTGTGTGCCAGTGTCCAACGTCACGCATGCATGCGTGCAAGTCTACTTGAGCAGGCTCTGAAGCATGGCGGTGGCGTAGGTGGGACGCGCCTGCCGGGTCTCAATGGCATTCCTCAGGTACTGGATTCCTCCACAACGCTCCCAGATTTCCTCGAACTGCCGGGGCAGGATCTCCGCTCCTCGCTTACGGGTCAAACCAGTCTCCTCTAGGCTCAGCTCGCACATCTCCATATCGTCCTTACCTACAGAAACACATAATGAGACAGAAAGTCATCCCCAAGCCAGATCCGCACATCTTCTGTAACACACAATTATCCAGATTTATTAAAGAACCCACGTACATGACCAGCCAAAGGTTTGGCGACCCAAAAAAGAGTTTTATTTCATTTTAATTAAAGTTTCCTGCCATTTTGCACTGCCAATTAACAAACTCCAACGCGTCAATTAACCACAGTGAAGCGATGTGGGAAGCGAGCGCCATCTACCCACCTTGGAGAAAGCAAGGCCAATTTACCTCTCTTAGTACCCTGGCTGCCGATGGCTAGCAGCATGACCGGGATTCGAACCAGCGACCCTCTGATCATAGTGACAGCACCTTAGTCAGCTGAACCACTCGGGGGGCCACCACTCCCCCTTATTTTTAAAGGAACGGTTCGGAAACATACATACATACAGTACAATGGAATTATCTCTTTACATAACTCAGCTTAGAAAGCTGGGGTCAGAGCACAGGGTCACCTGTGCTACGTTGCTTCTGGAGCAGAGAGGGTTAGGTGTCTTGCCCAAAGGCCCAACAGTGGCAGCTTAGCGGAGCTGGGCATCCAACACACAACCGTGTGATCAATATCCCACAACTGCTCTAAAACACTAGAGCCAACACTAGAAGTCAATTGTCACATAAATCTTTCCCATAAATCCATGCCCACACACCTCTCTGAACCCCCTCAAACTGCACCCAGGTCAAGGTGACACAGACTTGTCTATGTGGTTTAGGGCCCAGTATGACCTGATGTCTAAAATGGCCATCAACATTCACCTTGTTGATTTATATACTTGACAGCAAGGCATACTTCACCCTACCACATCCACAAGCATGATTCTACTGACATCCTGGATGCTGTTAGTAATGTTAGCCTTGTAACTCAAAAGGCAGACTCAACAAAAGCCTGGCTGACCGACTACATATTCGGAGCTTATTAATATAAAATGTTAAGATATAATATTTGAAAGTGATGAAACAAATCAAAACCTTTTGGAATTGTTTTTGATGCAGGAAACTGGCCAGTGATAGACAACTATTTGTGCGCAACACCAGATAAACTACAGTGAGCACTGTACACTTATATAGTGGAGCTATAATGCATCTGAAAGTGGCCAGGGATTGGAAGGTCAAGGTAAGTGTTTCTAACAAAGTGGTCAGTGAGTGTCAGTTCAAGGCAGATGTTTCTAATAATGTGGTCAGTGAGTGTACACACTGCAATAAATGGAGGGCACCCTGATGATTCTCCGCTCACCTGCCACTAGCACAATGGGCTGTTTATCTGGGTGTAGTTCCATTTGCCGGGCAATCCATGGGCCGTCAAAATGGGCGTACCACCAGCCCTTCTTCTTGTTCTGTGGGTCTTTGTACTGATCTCCTGGTCTGATGAAGGGGATACGGAAATAGCGCTGCTGTCGGTTCATCAGGATCTCATGCTGCCGAGCAGGGATGGGTGGAGGCGCATTTTGCTGGGCTGTAGGAGCAGAGGCATTGTTATAAAGACCTTGAGAGAATGTTCTGTCGTCATTTTGTAGCTTGCCACTGGACTGGGTCTAAGCCACTTCTGTCTTTGAAACCTGATCATGCTCTGAGGCTGACTAAAGACTTCTAAGACCTAGAGGAATTCAGTTTGAAGTTCTAAAATGCTTTTATTATAATGCTACTACTCTACAAATACAATTTAGGAAGCTAAAGAAAAAAAACAGAACTGTTAGATGTTTCCAGAATTCTGAATGGAATAACCGGTGATTCTAAAATGACTGAGAATTTGAGCAGCTGATGATGGTATACACTAATTAAGTTTGAATGTATAATCCCCCAACTCTGACACACATCTTAAGAAACACTGAAAGACAGAAATGGCTTAGACCTGTAGTTCCTTATTTGGCCATGTGGCCAACTGCAAAATGACACATGACCTCACAGGGACAATGTACTCAATCATGGGGAACTGTACCATTATCTACAGAGTCTCTGTTACTAGGTCTGCAAGGAGAACTGTGTAGGGCCCCATTTTCATGGCGTAAAAAGCCAGTTTCTTGACCTGGGGGTGTCCAAAAGCTGCTATATTTTCATGCAGGTGCAATCATAAGCGCTAAGCACTATGCAATCATGAGCGGCATCATTTCATAGCTCTTTAACATCATTTAACAGCTGCACTATGCACTGCGGCAAAAGAAAAAAAAAGGAGTGGTTTGCTACAAATGAGAGGGAGAGAAGTGTCTATACCTGCTCTTCACATTATATAAGGTGGAGCAGACCCTTCAGTGCCAGTGCCTTCGGTGCCAGTCTTCAAAACAAAGTTTGTGTGCAAGGTAATAAAAGCCAGTAGGAATATCACTTGTGCCTTGTGTTATGTGATGCAGCTCTGGGAATGGGAAGCTTGCTAAAATGACATTTTATTTTATTTGTTTTTTACCCTCCATATACCTATTAGGTTAGGGTGGAGCTAGTCAAGGCATTCCATTTAAGTTAATTCATTCATCCTATCCATGTACCAGAAATGCATTCTTCACATTTTTAGCAGCTGTCATAAGGGCTGGCCCATTTTAGAAATCTGATTATATGAGAAAAGTCATAAAATAATGAAGTTTACAGTATATAATCACTGTAACCCTTGGTAGTTCCCCCTAGCACTAGCAATGCTCCCAACGCTAGGGGGTTACCAGGTCCCCAGCTCCACTGCACTAGGTAATAGACACTGGTGCCAGACAACAACGTATAGGAGTGTCCAGGGGAGAGAGCACGCCCAATTGTGCCCCCTTGGCAGGATTGGAACCCAGGCCACAGTGGCAAAGCATTAGTGCATTAGTGTTTTTCTTAGGCTAAAAATTTTCATTAGCTCAATAGGGGTTTTTATCAACATTCTGTAACCGCATGAGAAACTTTATCTACTTGCCTTTCTGACCAATTTTGACCACAGTAAATTTCCATTCCATGCTGAATATCATAATTTACTCCAACTGGTCCAAAATCACACCAGTTGTTGAAAATGTAAGGCAATATGAAGATTGTGTGGCCCAAAATTTATATTAGGGTGCTAAACATTCTGAATTCTATTGTCAACGGGACAATATAAATAATGTTAATGTCACAAGTGGGTGGAGCTACTCTTTACGCTCTTGGTTTCTGTTCATTACGTATTTTTCGTTATTTCCATAAACAAGGACACACTATTGAAGTGAAGTACTGAAAGCTAGTCAGGTATTAACTGGAGTATGGTGGAGAATTTCTGTAGAATTTCCAGTCTGCTAACCAGGAGTGAATGACAAGCCAGGTCAATGAGGTTCTTTGCATTAGTCTTAGATACATTATGGTTATACATATAATTAGTATGCATTACCCCCATATCTTTAACATCAGAAGACAGTGCAACCAAAATATCGGCCCCAGAAAGAATGCATTTGTGGTATGGATAGGTCACAGGACTGAACAGTATGTTGAGAATCTGTTGAGTTCCACAAAGACAACAGGGTCTGTTCTGAAACTGGATCACCACAGTATCTTATGCTTTGTGCGTGACTGTGTCAAGTTTTAGACATTACACTGAATAATGAAAAGCTCACTTTGCACCATCATGGAAATACCACTGTGCTTAAGATACATGTACAGTCTTTGCACATCCATGAAAACAGGCCCTGCAATATTAAAACCAAGATATATTTAGTAATACAGGGGATATAAGACTAAGGTTAAGCACATTTAGAAGGCTTGGATCAGCACCTAATAGGCAGGGAAGGGTAGATCATTTATGTGCTCACTGTTAGTGATCCCTCACACTTAACACATAATCCAAATGTGTCCTGAAAAGTAGTACTATGGCAAATCTACAGGACTGTGCTTCAGCTTCATTCCTGCATTACTGCAGCATTTCTTTTATTAGATACACTTCCATTAAATAAACTGAGTATGAAGGTTACTGAAATTATGAAACCTATGAAATTCCCCTGTAGGATTGCAATCAAATGATGGAAAAGGAAACAAGCATCACTTTCTTTCAAGAACTATGTATAGTCATGCTTTTAATAAACAGGGCACTACTAAGAAAAATGCAGAAAAAGCTACTCCCCTCATGCAGTGAAGCTGTAATAGTCTCTACAGTGAGATTTACTAGTTTGCTAGATTTACTAGTTTTACTAGATTTACAGAACCCCTTTCTGAAAAACTACCATTGCTTTGGGGTGGGTAATTCACAGCAAGCTATCTAAAGTTGCTGAGGGATTCCATTCTGTTCTGTTCATGGCAAATAATATATCAAATATTAGTTTTAGGCAGGAAGGCCCACTTAAATGGTACAGCACAGTGCATGTGCACAGATCAGACTCATAGAACATGACAGATGACCATTCTGACAAGTATCAATTCAGTCTAACAAGTGTTTGGTCGTTTCAGTCAGCCCGATTTTACCCGCAGATGTTTTGTCATGTTGCATGTCATATGCAATAAACTTAATTATATACTCAGCACATGCGGCCCCACAGTCAATACTACGCACTGTACCTCATCACCTGAGATCAAACCCATCGTTAAAGTGTCAGAATTATCTCGGCAGAATGAGAGAATTACGGGTTGTCCAGTCTTTCCATTTTCTTTGCGAGAACGCACTGAAATGCCATGTCGATTACCGCTCCATTACGGATTTGATTCTAGTCATTAACCGAATCGGCGGCTTCACAAAGTGAGGGAACTTTCACAGACGCAGTCAGCTGCACATCATCAACAGCTTGACGAGAGCTTTCTCAACACCCCACCTTTTTCCTTCTTCAGGAAAATCTCTCTTAAAAATGCCACATTAGCATATTCAAAAGGACAGTTCAAGGAACATAAAAAACGGAGCAGAATATGGAAAAGAGACGGACCGCAAAAGTTCAGTTAACAAGCTTCGTCCTCGTGGCCCACATGCTGCCTCTACACTCCCCCAGAAACACTGTCACATAGCCAGCATTCACAGGCAACCGCGAGCAGCCGAGGGAACATTTGGCCAAGAAGCGTTCTGGACAGAAAGAGTCTTTTTCATATCCACTGCTACATATGCCGCCGATACCTTCACTCTTACAAATAAGCTCCTGTATAGCCTGGTTCGTTGCTAGGGTTCGGGGAATGTCTAAAATCCCATAGCTCTGAGAACTTCATTTCCATTGCCAAATGGGCCCTCGCCGGCTGCGGCGCTTTCCTTGGGGCCGTGGCGGCAATGAGGAAATTGAGTTGCCTAATTTCACGCCACTCTCAATAATCAGCACTTGATTATGAATGCCTGAGCAAGTCTTTGGCTTTGTGCTCCAATAAGAAGTCAATTACGATGTTTTCGCTTTCAATCAGTGGACGGACTTTTCTCCCCGTCACACTCCCATGGCCATAACAAGGGTGCGGCGAGCATCTAAACGCAATTTAATCAAATCGGGACCATTTGCCCGCCCCCTTTTTTGGTGGGTCCATAAACCCATTATATTTCTGTCAAAATCAATAGATCCAGCCATTAACGCTGTGGACAGGTAGGTTTGCTTTCACTACTCTGAGCATTGTTTAGTAAAATGGTTTTCTTGCTTTAGAATAGCCAGCGTCCCACACTGGCATGCTAATAGGCCATTTCTTCATCTCGCTGCAATGAAACTATCCAGGGATAGCGGTCAAACTCAAACTGTAGGTCTGGAGATGGGAGGCATGCCAGATTATATCCCAAAGACTCTCTGACGAGTGGCTTGGATCATCCACTGCTTCCAGGGGGCTGTATTTTCAATGAACCCTGTCTCCCTGCCCCTTCAAGGCAAGGCGACATAAGCCCGAAAAATTATGACGAGATGTGAATCCAGAGGGGGCTAAAATGATCAGAGCAGCTTAGTTTGGTGAAAAACAGCAGGCAATTCTCTGCCTGTAATTTTCTCAGGGGAGAAAAACACCAATGGCCGATACGGGCAGAAATAAAATTATAGACTAGCGTCTGTAAATGAGGAAATTACCCCAAAATAGGCTTTTGCTGTTGACTGGTCGTAAAGGTGCTAAATCGGCTATTGGCGAGAGCCTCCCACTAAACACATGCTGAATCCTTTCATGATCTGCAGGGAAACCTATGAACCTGTGGAGTGCATCCTTGTTTTTAGCTTTCGTCCAGTTTACCTGCTTTTCTGACCAAAGCAGGAATGCAGTTCGGTTTGTACTGACTAAGTCCATGTGAACACACAGCAATTTCCAGCAGGAGAGGTGGGGAGGAGGACAGGGAGGTCTAAGCCCAGGAACAGCCTGCGTACCAGTAGCAGAGGGAAGGGAAGATAGGGTGTTGGGCGCAGTGATTAAGAGCCTGGAGCGGCTCGGCTGTTAGTGCTGTTACGTTACCGTCGAGTGGCACTTACGTTCTTTTCTCACATGTGGGGGGAGATCTGCAAACAAACCAGCTGTCTGTTACACACTTTCATCATCACATGATGTGTGTTTGTGTGTTCAAATAGAATTCATTAGAAACAACCAACTGACCAACAACAAAACTGCAACATCACAAATAATGTCCAGTACCTGATTCTACACTATACACATATATATATATTTTTTCATCAGTTAACAATTTGAGATATTAGGTATTATATGAGGTACTATGTATAACCATTATTGGTTATACATAGTATCTCATATATAATACCTAATATCTCAAATTGTAAACTGATGTAAAAAAAACCTTCTTAACCTTTAATGAAAGTATAATATTATTTACAGTCATGTTGGAGCATTTCTATTGGTCAATTCATCATGAAATTACAGAACAATCCATATTTATATTTTTAAAAGATGAAAAATTGAGATATATGTTTTTTAAGTGACAGTTGCAAAATAAAATATATATTTTTATATATTATATATTATATTATATATATATTATTATATATATATTTTTATCATAGACATAAATCAGGCAAGTATTCACATGGCTGACAAAAAAACGGAGCAATGGGCAGCCTTTACTGCGGGGCCTGGGGAGAAGAGAGCCCTGCTTAAGGGCCCAACAGTGGCAGCTTAGCATGCCCAGGTATCGAACCCACAACCCTGTCATCAATAATCCAGCGCTGTAAGCACTGAGCCTCACTGGATCTGTGACTTGTCAGATCTGGTGCCATGTTTACATTATCTCCTCCATACTTAATTTTATCATTTTTGATACCAATCTCAATGGAGATATTTTTAAAAGCTTGGTGAATCTCCCCTCCACTAATAACATCTCTTATTAGTGAATTTCATTACATTTAGTCTGTTCTCTGGTTCTTGCGAGAACGGCTTTGTGCAGCACTGAGCTACAGCACTGTTAACAATTACTACTGACAAGTCACGTCGCAGTAAAAGATATCTGCGTCAAACGGAATGTGAGGATGGAGAAAGA
This sequence comes from Salminus brasiliensis, assembly GCF_030463535.1. NCBI lineage: Eukaryota > Metazoa > Chordata > Actinopteri > Characiformes > Bryconidae > Salminus > Salminus brasiliensis. The sequence goes on from NC_132878.1 coordinate 36,532,866, forward strand.
GTGAGGGAGAGCGACGCCTAGGGAGTAGAGTGCAGCACCTCTCAGCTAGCTGTACTGGTATTTGATGTGCAGGCACTGGTTTAGAGTGCATCTCTGCTCTCCGACACACATTATGGCCCATAAGGGCCCCCCATTATCTGTCCTTGCTTGTCTCCTCAGAGATGAGTCAGGCCGCTTTAGCCGCACTCTGTTATTAACAACCGTCGAGCACATGCCGCAGCGTCCTGCTGAACATGCATAAACACAGGCGCTCAGAAAATAGGTGGCCAGCGCCCCGGCGCCGTTACATCCTCCACTCCGCACAAGCTCTTTGTCACCATGGTGACTTCCAGCAGCAGGGACAGAAAGGCAGCTAAGGGCTTATGGGCTGGAGGGAGGTGTGCGGAGATTATTCTCTGTTGATAGCTGCCCTTCCATCTGATCAAACCGCTTTCCCTGTGCTCGTCTGTGCTTAACCCCTTCGATTCTCAGGGACCTGTATGCGGGGTCACGATTACAGTCACCAGCCTCATACCTACAGGACTCACATAATAGTCCTGTAGCAGTTACTCAATTATTCAGAGTACATGAAGGATACTAAACGATTCTTGGGTTAAAAAGTTCTTGAAATGGTTGCACAGAAAAGTGTGTTTAAGCATAGCGAGACTGAGAAAAGAGAGGATTGTGTGTGTGTGTGTGTGTGTGTGTGTGTGTCTGGGGAGATCCCCAGATTTTTTATTTTTTTTTGGAAAGTTGACAGATGAAAAGTGTCTAACAGCAGGACAAAGTTACCAAAATAAACTGTGTGTACATACACACAAACGCAAACACTCATCGGAATCTCCAGTACAACCGAAGAAAGTGTCCTCAGTGCTGCCAACATAGCAGCGGTTAATGTGTGGCTAGAGAGACAGAGGGAGGTCAGAACACAACCTAGAGCTTTTGGGTTTTGGCTGAATAACTAAAATTATGATTAATAATGGTGCTACATAAATATCCTGCACATCTCTGCTACAACATTAAATGTAAACTTTGCCTTTAGCTCCTATATTTTATAAACAAGAGGAAGCAAAGTATGTGCAGACACTGCAGCTTTCTTCCATCATAATCAGTAGTGGGGATAAATATTTTAAATAAAACACAGTTCATTTAATACAATTCTATATGGTTTGAGCCAAATGAGCTTTCCAACCTATATCCATTAAAAACGGCGCCCTGATAATTAGTTTAAAGGTTTTTGGCCACAAAGTGGAAGAGCTTATATGTACACAAAAGTTTACGGACATGACTTTTCTCATTGTTTCTCTGATGAGGGTTTTGTTGCAACACTGTGCTAAAACTAACCCCCCTGTGTGGAGGCTGTACTTTAGCCTGGCTAGCTCTTAATGGAAGTAGCGTACGTGCTCCTGTTAGGCCACCAAAAGATTAATTAATGCAATATAAGAGGAAATTCTGGATTAAACAAAGATTCATAACAAAAATTGACTTTTATTGTAGAGAAACCTTTGCTAGGAGGATGCTAGGAGAATATGAGAAGATCATGATCATGACCAAAAATCATGTTCTTCTTGCACCGGCTTAGCTTCACAAAATTGGAAAGTGTTGAATTCCCTTCATACAATGTGTTAGTTTGTGCCCACTCTCCTACTGTAATCAATTACAGTGACTAATACTTCAACCTGAACTCTGAACTCATCAATTGTTTAATGACAGAGGCCTTGCTGCACCCCCCGAAGCTTCTTGCAGACCATGTGAAACATCACGTTGCTGAAACCCTCGTTCCTTTTGTGGTGTATTTATTGGCTATGCAGCTGTGCATAGACCTGAAGGAATGATATGGTGTTAAGGAATGATATGGTGAGGCCCATGGAATAGACTTGGAAAGGAGAGTGGGATCCGTTCCCAGACCTAATTTGAGAAACTGTACATGAACTGAACAAACATAAGATGTTGTGTAGATTGAACATACTTTTGGGTGCACATAACTGAGATGTTAAGGGGTCCAGCTGTGTCTGCAGCACGTAGAACACGTACGTAATGGTGGGGGCTAATGAATATTCCTTATGGATGAAATGCAGACATCCTGCATATGGGAACAGTCCAACAACAAATGACGTATAGTAGGGTATAAAATATAAGGCATTGTCTGAGAGAGAGAGAGAGAGAGAGAGAGAGAGAGAGAGAGAGAGAGAGAGGGAAAGGAGAGAGAGAGAGAGAGAGAGAGAGAGAGAGAGAGAGAGAGAGAAAGGAGAGAGAGAGAGAGAGAGAGAGAGAGAGAGAGAGAGGAGGGGCACCCAGAATTGGCAGACTCTCTCCACACCGAACTTTTGATTGGAATAAAATGTTTCATTGTTACAACTGAGAGACGGTGGTCACGAGTCTCCTTTCAAAAGAAGTCCAACTACTCCTCCGGAGAAGACGAACCACGACACTTTATTCATGGCACCTGAAAATGGCAGCATCCCTTCATGTTGTGTAAACATGTGGATGAACAGCTATTAGGAAGGTTTCTTCATCGAGTTCCTGTTTCAGAGATGATATAATGATTACAGAACTTGTTCTTTGTAAACAGCTTTCTTACTGATTTGCTGCGGCCCTATATTGTTTGGACATGTATATATGTCTGTATAGAACCTGAGCAGCAGTCCATCCTCACCGTAATCTGTGACTGATTTGGGCGCTCTCTGCTCGGCCTCAGTGTTGCGCTTCTTGTTCTTGGACTTCCAGGCGTGGTAGACCTTCAGCCTGCGGTGGAACTCCTCCCTGCAGGCTGCCAACAACTCAATGTCTGCGAAGAGGGGGAAAAAGGGCAGAAAAGCGAGATCAGACAGATAGCAAATTGAGCTTTCGCTGTCCGCACAAAGGTCAAACATAGATGAGCACACACACACAGACAAGAGAGAGAGAGAGAGAGAGAGAGAGAGAGAGAGAGAGAGAGAGAGAGAGAGAGAGAGGCTCCCATATCACTGTTCTCTGGATTGAAAGCCAGTAGACTGGGACTATTTCCTCAATAAATTATTTCTGTTAAAGGAGAACTCCACCCATTGTGCCCCAAAGCAAAACTCATTCTGATTTGTCACTTCCAACATTTGGGTTTGTAGACACAAATTAATTATCATAACTTATTTGTGTAGACATCCCAGACCCTTGTTCCATTCACAACCACTGTTTGAAAATTAGCCCCAACAGTCTGTACAGTCCTTGTAGATACTGAGCCTTGGAGTGTTAAGGGGTTAAGTTACTCACTTCAATCCAGTCAATTAAACATCTCATAAACTATATTGTGAAGAAATGTTGAAAAAACAATAAATCCTAACATTTCTCACTTATCACATAAAAAAAAAAACCAGTCCACTCTACCTCCAGTGCAAGCCGATCACCTTCATCAGCTCCTTGATCTCAAACAAAGACCATTTCACTCCGCACTCAGATAGCAGATAATTCCAGCTCAAATATGGTCCAGTTTAGGCAGTTAGGAGTCAATTATAGCAATGGCAGGTATACTGTGTGACAAACTGGTCCAACTACAGTGGCCATGCTCTAGATTTATCATGGCATTTACATGCACATGCATCCACATGCAATCCACCATGTGAAGTGTTTGTATAGCATTTCTATTTTGGGCCAAAACTGGCCCAACAGCAGCCCTTTGTGGCTGTATTCCGGCCTCCAGATTCAGACAAAGTCACGGCCGTTACTCCATGGTAATGCAATGTGGACCAGATTAAAGTGTAAGTGTGGACCACAACTGGGTCATGACTCGTCTGCTGTCTGAGCATGCTTACCAGCTGAGAAATCACTACTAACATCTGAGTAAGTGGGAGAAAAAAAACAAAAACAACAAGCAAGGTCCTTTTTTTCCTCCATGAGCAGAAGGAGCGCTGACATAGCAGTAATTTCCCCAGAAATACTCCAGTAATACAGCGCCTGATGATAACAATCATCAAGTCTAGTGAACTAGAGAAAGCCTTCAATAAGTAAAAAAAACAGAGAGAGAGAAAGAGAGAGAGAGAGAGAGAGAGAGAGAGAGAGAGAGAGAGAGAGGGTGAGATAAAGCCTCTGTTGGTCTATCCCTTGTTGCTATGGGCTACCAATCAGCAGCACTCTTTCCCTCCACCTTCAGCTCTGCCAGCATTTTCTAGCTGATGGCAAAACACTCAACATCAAACCTCTACACTGGGAAGCCTTTCTAGTTCAGAGAACCTGCTAAGCTCTGAACATCTTCTCATTGATCTGGAACCGACAGACTGCTACCCTGACGAATCAGGCCGAAAAGTCGGAGACTGTTTCCGAAACTGAAAATAACTACCTCAACGCCTTGCCTTCCATGCTGTCTCATAAGTCACAGAAGCCACAGAAGGTCATGTAGAGATGACGGTATCTAACTCAATCACAAAGTCAACAACTGGTCCAGATATTGCCAGGGTGTCAACAGGAGAACATCCAAAAAGCGTTAGCGTTAATCGTTAGGAATTTTTCCTTCCTCTAAAAATGGAATTTATGACAGCTTGGTTCCTGATCTTTGGTTCAGACATGACCGGGTGCTTTAGAAAACAGTCTGAGCAGGCAGCAGTTGTTACTTTTAGACACTGCCTGAGATCAATGAGGTCTTTTTGCTTCTAGCGTTTCTTAAAAATCAACCTCAGTGCTTGAAAGCAGGTGCTGAGGTCTGCTTTAATTTGGGCTTGAATGCTAACCAACTCTCCAGCAATGGGCAAAAAGTAGAGTAGCGTGCACTCAGGAGGAGTTCAGGGAAATGTCTTATTTACGGTTTTAATAAGGTTAGACAGGTCTGGTCTCTATAGTCTGCTTCTTCAGTTTTGAACAGGAACTACAAGCCTGACGTGGCTAACAAGTAATGCCAATCAACACACAATCCATCAGACAGCACTGAGCAGTTGAGCAGTAAAACCGACCTGCTTTTGCGGCTTCTGAAACGTTATTTATGTGCTACAACCATGCAGTTCGTAGGGCTAGTTAGTTTGCTCACCAGCTTCACAAAGCTGCTAGGCAGTATTATCTACGTATGTCTGAACGGCTTAGCAAACATCCAGCAGCTATTTCACAGCTCAACCATTCTGAACAAGCTTTCATGCAAACTTTTTGTGTGCTTGTCCCCAGCCGAGTTTCTTTATGCTCGGGACGCACAAAGGCACTCTCTAATTTAGCCCATAAACGAGCACTGTATGAAAAAGTCAATAATACAGTCAGGCTCAATAATATACTATCCAACATTCTGCAACTCCACAAAGTAAAGATCCGATCCGATCCAAGTATCAGCAGATATCGATCCAATCTTTGTGCTTGTATAAATAATCCAGCCACACAATTTAGATTAGATGCTGATGAATACGTTCAGTAAAATCACGTTATTTTTAGTGTCAGTTTCTATAATGAGACTTTCTGGACTGATTGATTTAGTTTAGTGGAGATTTTTCTTAAAATGAATAAAATCCAGTCTGACTCTCCTCCCTGACCAGTCAGCTCCCAGCTCCTTTACAACACTGGTACACACTGGACTGATGTCTGCTGTTGGTCTACTGGTGTGAAATAACTGTGTTTAAGTGGGTAAATGTAATACTGTGATTTAGGTTTCTGTAGTGAGTGTGTATTAGCAGTAGCAGTAGCCTCCTCATTTCTGAATGGGCTTTTCAGTGCTGGTTTAAAAACAGAGAAAGTTGAGCATTTCTCCCGCTGGTAAAACAGGGCATTTCAGTGATGTATTAAGCTTCTAAGAACGTCCGTACTGCGGCAGCCGGCTGGGAATAAATGTTGCTGATGATGGCGCTCTGAACACTGTGGTTAAAACAAAGACTCAGAACTGGATAGGGATTAAAATAGCCAATACCCAATCCATTCAAATATGCCTGGATCAACCCTGATCCACTGGATCAGGTCTGAGACACAGGAAGCCAGCATTGGCTTGCATTGTGTTGAGTGATTGGGGCAGGGGGGCATGCTAACCGCTCAGGTCAGGCCACCGATAACTGCAGTAGTAGATGGCTTCACCATTGTGGAGCCTCACATCATTACATTGGCTTACCCAACCCCCCCACCCCCAATTACCCACTTATTAGAATTGCTCATCACATGTGATGCTCCCAACCACCTCCTCTTTTTAAACTGCAGCCAATGGAATGTCACCACGCAACCAACATGCTCAGAGGAAAGTGCCAAATACCTAGCTCTGCTGCATCGGCTAGTGTCACACTGAAGTGATGTGGGGGGCGATAGAGAGGACGACCTAGGCCAATTGAGCTCTCCCGGCTGCTGATTTTTTGACTAGTCAAAACACATATTGACTGGTAGCCTGCATCTGGGGAAGGCGCAAACTTGCTAACTGGCAGAGTATAGACAAGTATAAGCTCCTATTACTTGTTTGCCTAGTCGTTTTAGTGCAAAACTACAGCTGCAAACTTCAAACACCAGACATGTTGACTGACAACTTTTGTGCTCAGAGGAAAGACTTTTTGTCAATGAGATTTTTTAGCAAAGTATCACTTTAAATGTTCATATCTTACCACAGGAGGTGTTGATGGCATCCCGGAGCTCAGCGTACTTCCACTTGCTGAGTTCGTACTTCTTGGCGTTGGCTGCGGCCTTTGTGGCTTGCACCTGCGGACCCCTGCCGTAACAGCCACCACCAAAAATAATAACAATAATAATAAAAAAAACAAAAACAAGAAAGAGGACAAAAAAGGCACATAAAATAGAGGGATTTAGACAAGGCACAGCCAACTGAGTTTCGAAGGGGAAACCTGCTAAGAGCAAATCTCAGTTATAATAAAGAAAGTCACTGATTGCATAATTCAGGAGGCGACATCACAGGCAGGTATTAAAAAAGGAAAGAACGAGAGGTAAGTGGGGTTCAATTAAACTGGAGAGAAAAGCACAATGGAGAAATGACTCAGTGTCTAGGTGTGATTCAGAACACACACAAATGACTTGGCCTATGAATGACAGGAGTGAACGACAGTGAAAAACGGTCAGAAAGAGGTGGTGTGCTTTGCTGATTGGATGATCATTGTGATTATTAACAGTGAATGGAGGTGTGTAGCCACCTCATTCAGCCTTGTGATTACGACACACATGCACACAAACACACGGCAATGCCCTTGATCGCTATCGCTCCTTCTCTCTCACTACCTTTTTCTACTGTTACAGCTCTCGAAGTTGCCCGTTATAGAAATGTCAGTGAATTAGGCCAGTCACCTACATTCACCCACTCTACAATCTGATTGGTGGACATCGCCAGTCACTCAGTATGCCTGGCCTTACACTGTGAGGGCTATTTAGAGATGCAAGAAGCCAAAGGTGTGAGAATGAAAAAGAAATGAGAAGAGAAAAGGAGACAAACGAGGAAATGAGGAAAGAAAAAAAAAAAACATAAGAAAGCTAAGCTGAGGGGGAGAGCAGAAGAGAGAGTGTCAAGGAGAGGAGAGAAGAGAGGAGAAGAGAGAAGAGAGGAGAAGAAAAAGAGAACAGAAGAGAGGAGAAGAGAACAGAAGAGAGGAGAAGAGAGGAGAAGAGAAGAGAATAGAAGAGAAGAGAAGAGGAGAGAAGAGAAGAGAGAAGAGAAAAGAAGAGAAGATAGGAGAAGAGAAAGGAAGAGAGGAGAAGAATGGAGAGGAGAGAAGAGAGGAGAGAAAAGAGGAGAAGAATGGAGAGGAGAGAAGAGAGGAGAAGAATAAAGAGGAAAAGAATAAAGAGGAAAAGAAAGGAGAGGAGAAGAATGGAGAGGAGAGAAGAGAGGAGAAGAATGGAGAGGAGAGGAATGGAGAGGAGAAGAATGGAGAGGAGATGAATGGAGAGAAGAAGAATGGAGAGGAGAGGAATGGAGAGGAGAAGAATGGAGAGGAGAGGAATGGAGAGAAGAAGAATGGAGAGGAGAGGAATGGAGAGGAGAGAAGAGAGAAGAATGGAGAGGAGAAGAATGGAGAGGAGAGAAGAGAGGAGAGGAATGGAGAGGAGAGGAATGGAGAGGAGAGAAGAGAAGAGAGGAGAAGAATGGAGAGGAGAGGAATGGAGAGGAAAAGAGAAGAGAGGAGAAGAAGAAGAGAAGAGAGAGAAGAGAAGAGGAGGAGAAGTGAAGAGAGGAGAAGAATGGAGAGGAAAAGAGAAGAGAGGAGAAGAAGAAGAGAAGAGAGAGAAGAGAAGAGGAGGAGAAGTGAAGAGAGGAGAAGAATGGAGAGAAGTGAAGAGAGGAGAAGAATGGAGAGGAGAAGAATGGAGAGAAGAAGTGAAGAGAGGAGAAGAATGGAGAGGAGAGAAGAGAGGAGATGAATGGAGAGGAGAGAAGAGAGGAGAGGAATGGAGAGGAGATGAATGGAGAGAAGAAGAATGGAGAGGAGAGGAATGGAGAGGAGAAGAATGGAGAGGAGAGGAATGGAGAGGAGAGAAGAGTGAAGAATGGAGAGGAGAAGAATGGAGAGGAGAGAAGAGAGGAGAAGAATGGAGAGGAGAGGAATGGAGAGGAGAGAAGAGAAGAGAGGAGAAGAATGGAGAGGAGAGGAATGGAGAGGAAAAGAGAAGAGAGAGAAGAGAAGAGAAGAGGAGGAGAAGAATGGAGAGGAGAAGAATGGAGAGGAGAGAAGAATGGAGAGGAGAGAAGAGAGGAGAGGATTGGAGAAGAATGGAGAGGAGAAGAATGGAGAGGAGAGAAGAGAGGAGAAGAATGGAGAGGAGAGAAGAGAGGAGAAGAATGGAGAGGAGAAGAATGGAGAGGAGAGAAGAGAGGAGAAGAATGGAGAGGAGAGAAGAGAGGAGAAGAATGGAGAGAAGAATGGAGAGGAGAGAAGAGAGGAGAGGATTGGAGAAGAATGGAGAGGAGAAGAATGGAGAGGAGAAATCACAGTGTTCAGACTGGGAGTCTGAGTGAGGTTTACTGACTGCTGAAGCCCATTAGCTGTGGGGATTAGCCTTGTAGCTGCTCACTAATGTCACTCATTCACAGCCCTTCCAAATGCAACAGGCTAAAAACTGTGGAGTGGAGCTTTACTCTCAGCCTCCTGGGTCAGCGAGTTGGATCACTTGATATGATGTGGCTCTCACTGCTAGCGTCTAAAGCTGAATGACTGATGGCGGAGACCAGAGCCACTCTTTCCCACACGTCTGAGGCAGATTTTACAGCAGTGTGTCAACTGCTCACTTTCATGCTTCATTTCTAAAGAGAGCAGGCCAAGAAAACAAACTGCTGGAGAACAATACCCACACACACACACACACACACACACACACACACACACACACACGCCAAGTCATACTGGAATCCCCAATTAATTACACTATTATAAAACAATTAATTACCAAGCTGTCTCAATTAACAAACTGATTAATCTATTTGGTTATGTGTTCATTAGAAGACATGATGGAGACAACAACCTGTGGGTGAATTCTGGTGGGTAAGATTTACAGAATTACAGAATTAGCCTTGTAATTAATTTAGAATTAATCTCCCCTGAGGGATTTCTTTGGGGGTAATTGTCAGAGATGCTGGCAGGAGATTCGCCGGTCAAGCGGAGCCGCTCTACCCACCTAGCCAAGAGCTCAGACATTTCCTTGGCCATTTCTTCCCTACAGAACATGATGAATGCAACACACACACACACGAGTTAGAATACATCAGAATCACCTTAGCAGAAGCCCACTGTACAGTGTATCACAGATGAACAGCCTCCATGTTTTTAGAAACTGACCAGTGATGAACAAGGTAAATGTGCATGACAACAGGTAGGCATTCCTTGACTGTTTGTAGTGGAAGCACAAGGCAGGTGTTTCTAATAAAGTGGTCAGTGAGTTGAGATACAGGGTAGAGGTTTCTAAAAAAGTGGCCAGTGAGTGGAGGTACAGGGTAGGTGTTGCTAATAAAGTGGCCAGTGAGTGGAAGCACAAGGCAGGTATTTCTAATAAAATGGCCAGTGAGTTTTGGTATAAGGTAGGTGTTTCTAATAAAGTGGCCAGTGAGTTTTGGTATAAGGTAGGTGTTTCTAATAAAGTGGCCAGTAAGCAGAAGTTCAATGGAAGTTCTAATATAGTGGCCAGGGAGTGGACATACAATGCATGTGTTTCTATTTGTCTATTTTATTTTTATTTTTTATAAAAAGTGACACATGACAATCTGAGCTTATCTGCTAAAGCTGAGGCAGATAAACGCACTCGGGACACGCTAACAGGCTCCAGAAACATTCGGAGACGGGTTAAAAAAAATCTCAGTGAAGAACTCGTCAGTTGAACGTCTGTTATGCGCATCAAATCAAGTGTGCAGTTAATCTAATCTGGAGAGCTGCTAGAAAGTGCCAGAATGCATCACTATTAGCATGATGCTAACATTACAGGAAAACCCCTATTTACCAGGCTAGGGGAAATTAGCATCTTCTTAATCGAGCTGACACGTAAACAAAAGCTACTTTCAAAGCCAATTAGGTTTGGGGTGTAATGGCATGCTTGGCTGGCTCATGCTCTGAAAAGTCGTACGCGTATGGCGTGTTTATACTGTGCTCGGCGGCAGCCATTGCTGAACCATACACAGCCAGGGTAAAAACACATACTGAAAAAAGGTGCAGTGTTCTATTCTCGTCATAGTTGTCCTTCAATTAGCACAGGTAGCTATAATGAACTGAACAAAAAATAAGTTCCTAGAGCTGCAGCACAGTACTCTACATTTCAAGCTTGCTTGTTGTGTGTGTGCATGTCTGTGGCTGCATTGAGAACCGTGTGGAGAGAAGGTCACTCTGGCCTGTAGTGACTTCTCAGAAAGGCTCTGATAAACAATGCAGCTCTCGCTCCTTTAAACAAAGCGAATTCTAATATCCACATATAAGTCAAGCACTCCTGCATCAATACAGGCTACGGCGCGCCTTCAGATTCATCACTCTCTAATCCTGTTCTTTTATTTATGAAGAGATGGCATTAGTCAGGCAAGCGAGGGGCTGTGAATGCGCATGTGTGTGTGTGTGTGTGTGTGTGTGTGTGTGTGTGTGAGTGTGAGTGTGAGTGTGAGTGTGAGTGTGAGAGAGAGAGAGAGAGAGAGAGAGAGAGAGAGAGAGAGAGAGAGAGAGAGAGAGAGAGAGAACGTGTTACACCTCCATAGTCACGCAGTGTTAGGGGCTCAGGAGGTCTGCTGCTATGAAAGTGTAATCCTTCATTAGCGATGACACAGCACATTAGGCAGGTGGGCAAAATCGCACCCAGAGACCACTCGCACCAGCCTTCAGAGCTGGGAATAATGGAGGCTGTTCCTATTTTGTAGGTGTATAGGTTTACAGTGGAGTTAGTAGGTAACCTGAGGGCTTGTGTCTGTGTGTTGCAGGATGATGCTGTGCCATGCGATAGTACGATGCACATGTGTGTATACATTTGACATGATAATACATTTGCCATCATACCTTATCATTAGTACGATTATTTTTCTTTGCTATAGTTAGTCTGCATAGTTTAGAGGTTGCTGTGGTTACAAATCTAAGGGTAGGGGAAGGGATTTGGGGTGGTGGGAGGGAATACTCTACTAATACCACACAGTACAAGTGACATACAGTGCAATTAGATATGGGCACACCGATGAGCCACAACTTTAAGCACCCACTCACAGATGACACAAATCCATCAATTATTAATTATGTCGAGGTCTGAGCTACTTTGACAAGGCCCAGATTGTCACAGCTAGCCGTCTAGGTCAAAGAATCTCCAAAACGACCATGCTGGTGGGGAGTACCTACCGAAAGTAGTCAGAGAAAGGACAAGCCACAAATCAGAAACAGGGTATTGGGTGCTCTGTTGCAAAGGCTCTCCCAACTTTGCAGTTGCTAATTCCCAGCCACTACTAGGGACTCCCCCTACCAGCTACCAGCTTGAGGGCTAGCACATGCTTCCTCCAAGAAACATAAAGCCAGCCAACAACATCTTTTTAAACTGGTAATGCTACGGAATTGGACAGCTCAACATGACTGGAAGAGAACATTAACAACCAGTTCTGTCATATCAGCTAACAAGTGCCCACACTGGCTAGTGATGGGGGAGAGGGAGAGCCATCCTAGCCATCCAGAGAGAAACAAGGCTAATAACTATTGTCTCTAGGACTCCCGGGCACAGATGGATGCGGCATCACAGGGGCTCAAACCTAGCAATCTCGTCACAGACATTTTTGAGGATAGTTATAGAAGGAATGAGTCTGCACACATTCCTGACCACGCTAACCCCTGTCCACCTTGGAAATCGCTTTCATTGGGCAAACAAGAGTTGGACCTTGGAGCCATAGTAGAAGGAAGACAAGCGTCCAGGCTTTTTTCTGTCCTGGCACCAAAGTGGTGGAACGAGCTGCCCCTGGATGTCCGAACGGCCGAGTCGCTCGCTGTCTTCAAACGCAGACTGAAGACCCTCCTCTTCAGAGAGTACTTGGACGAATAGTTCTATGGTCGCCTTATTGTATTGTGTTTAGCAATGTCTAAGCTTGGAGGTATCTTTTGTATTATTAGTCTATTCTAACTAGCTGAGGTTTCCTTGGGTAAATAGCAAAGCACTTTGTAAGTCACTCTGGATAAGAGCGTCTGCTAAATGCCGTAAATGTAAATGTAAATGTAAATGTAGAAGGTCGCCTGTTTTCTTTTCCATCCCATGGATGATGCTATTTACTAGGGGAAGGGATAGCACCAGGATGTACTGTTCCAATTGGTTTGAGGAACACGACAAACAAGTTAAAGCTATTGCCCTGATCTCCCAGGTCAGGAACTGCTGCTTGGTTCCAGATACTACAGACCACCTTCAGAGGTCTAGCAGAATTCATGGCTTGGCAGATCAGAGCTGGTTTGGCAGCACGAGAAGGACAAACAGCACGTTGGGTATTAATGTTTTGGCTCATCGGTGTGTCATATGGTTGACTCATGTAGCGCACACTATTAGACAAGAGAACACTACTGGCCAATGCTACTGCTGCAGTGTCCCAACACCACATACTGTTGTGTCAAGTGTAAGTTAAAGATATAGTGTTTATAGTGTTGAATATGTGCATTAAAATAAACAGTGGCTGTAATTTACTCAAGTGATATAGGAATGAGAGCATAACCTACATGGTCAAGCTCTTGAGCTTCTGTGGTGCAGCAACACTGTGAAAATAGAGGAGAACAGGGTTAAATGGAGCTCTGGTAGAGCCTAGAAAAGGTGATTCCTTCTCCACAGCTTGCTTGGTTTGGCTTAAATTACGTCTTTGCCATTAATGCAATTTGGAAAACTTGCTGATCCCTGGTACTGTATTCCTGCAGTATATGCTCAATATTAGTGATCTGCTTGCACTGATGTCTAATAGGTACTTGCAGACGCTGATGTTAAAAGCTGCATGTTAGCTACATTAGAGTGAAGCAGATTCGATTGGTGAATTGCTATGGCATGCTCGGCAACTACAGTCTGTAGGGTCACAGTGGGGTCAGGATAAGCTGGGTTCAGGGGTCAAAAAGTCAAGTAGGGCTTTAAGTATCTTACATAGCTCTCTCGGGGGATGATGGGACGCTGCCGTTACTGAGAGAAAATAAAAGAAACAGAGAAACAGTGGTTAAATATTGTCAGAAAGATGAGGCTCTTCTCTGAGCATTCTGCTATTCTACGACCTGCTTCAAATGGAATTTCAGGTGCTTGAAGGAAGCAGACCCTAGCTGCTCCAAACCAGGTCATGATAAAGATATTAGGAGTCTGGCAGGAGAGAACAAATCACCTTATGACAGACACAACAGACTAATCTTATCAGATAAGATTCAGCTAGAACTGCAGAATCACCTCAGAAGAATTCAAGTACCTGCGGAGTGCAGCGTCTCCCAGTGTCTCCTCCGGGATAAGCTCCGCTTCGCTCTGAGCGATTCGCAGAGCCAACTCTCGATCCCGCCTTTCCTGCTCAAGCACCGCCTGTCGTGCTGCCTCCTCCTCCCGCTCTGCTTCCAACTGCTGCTCCATCTCCTCCTACAGAAACACGAAAAACATAGATGCATAAGAACAGTATAAATGATGTGCTTTCCATATGTTAGTGCTCAGTTAAAAATAAGAAATGTTTCTCCAGGGCCTTGGAGTAGTATCAATATAGGGCCAGTGTTGACAGAGCATAACACTTAAATAAATTAAGGTCAAATAAAGTAGGGAAGCTGAAGGTGGTGTAGGGCCAAAATTGATAAATGACTTAAAAAACTAAAATCTAAATAGATTAATTAGAATGAATAAAACAAAATAATGACATGGTCAATAAAACAAACAAAAACATACTATTACACAGTATTATGAGCTAATGCAATTGCTATGACATAAACAAGAAGTAATTAATTGAATAAAATAATTGCATTTTGCAAAGTAAATATATTAGTAACAATTAAAAAGCCATGATAAAAGGGAAAACAATCAAATGAAGCAGAAGAAGTCTGCTTCTCCCTTTTAGCAGGAGAAGAAGCAGAAGCAGGAGAAGAAGCAGAAGAAGAAGCAGAAGCAGGAGGAGAAGCAGAAGTAGGAGAAGAAGCAGAAGCAGGAGAAGAAGCAGAAGAAGAAGCAGAAGCAGGAGGAGAAGCAGAAGAAGAAGCAGGAATAGAAGCAGGAACAGAAGCAGGAGAAGAAGCAGAAGCAGGAGCAGAAGCAGGAGGAGAAGCAGAAGAAGAAGCAGGAATAGAAGCAGGAACAGAAGCAGGAGAAGAAGCAGAAGCAGGAGCAGAAGACAGAAGAAGAAGAAGCAGGAGAAGAAGCAGGAGCAGGAGAAGAGGCAGAAACAGGAGCAGAAGCAGAAGTAGAAGACAGAAACAGAAGCAGGAGAAAAAGCAGAAGCAGGAGAAAAAGCAGAAACAGAAGACAGAAACAGAAGCAGGAGAAGAAGCAGAAGCAGAAGCAGGAGAAGAAGAAGACAGAAGCACAAGCAGGAGAAGAAGAAGACAGAAGCACAAGCAGGAGAAGAAGCAGCAGACGAAGCAGAAGAAGAAGCAGAAGCAGGAGAAGAAGCAGAAGCAGGAGAAGAAGCAGGAGAAGAAGTAGTAGAAGAAGCAGGAGAAGAAGTAGTAGAAGAAGCAGGAGAAGAAGTAGTAGAAGAAGCAGGAGAAGAAGAACACAGAAGCACAAGCAGGAGAAGAAGCAGAAGCAGGAGAAGAAGCAGAAGAAGAAGCAAAAGCAGGAGAAGAAGCAGGAGAGAAAGCAGGAGAAGAAGCAGGAGCAGAAGAAAAAGAAGACAGAAGCAGGAGAAGAAACAGGAGAAAAAGCAGAAGCAGAAGACCCATGCACGAGAAGAAGCAGAAGAAGAAGCAAAAGCAGGAGAAGAAGCAGGAGAGAAAGCAGGAGAAGAAGCAGCAGACGAAGCAGAAGAAGAAGCAGAAGCAGGAGAAGAAGCAGTAGAAGAAGAAGTAGAAGAAGCAGTAGAAGAAGCAGTAGAAGAAGAAGACAGAAGCAGAAGCAGAAGCAGGAGAAGAAGCAGAAGCAGGAGAAGAAGCAGAAGAAGAAGCAAAAGCAGGAGAAGAAGCAGGAGAGAAAGCAGGAGAAGAAGCAGGAGCAGAAGAAAAAGAAGACAGAAGCAGGAGAAGAAGCAGAAGAAAAAGCAGAAGCAGAAGACCCATGCACGAGAAGAAGCAGAAGAAGAAGCAAAAGCAGGAGAAGAAGCAGGAGAAGAAGCAGGAGAGAAAGAAGGAGAAGAAGAAGACAGAAGCACAAGCAGGAGAAGAAGCAGCAGACGAAGCAGAAGAAGAAGCAGAAGCAGGAGAAGAAGCAGAAGCAGGAGAAGAAGCAGGAGAAGAAGCAGGAGAAGAAGTAGTAGAAGAAGCAGGAGAAGAAGTAGTAGAAGCAGCAGACGAAGCAGAAGACAGAAGCACAAGCAGGAGAAGAAGCAGCAGACGAAGCAGAAGAAGAAGCAGAAGCAGGAGAAGAAGCAGGAGAAGAAGCAGCAGACGAAGCAGAAGCAGGAGAAGAAGTAGTAGAAGAAGCAGGAGAAGAAGCCGGAGAAGAAGAAGACAGAAGCACAAGCAGGAGAAGAAGAAGACAGAAGCACAAGCAGGAGAAGAAGCAGAAGCAGGAGAAAAAGCAGGAGAAGAAGCAGAAGCATTCTGATTCTGATTAGCATTCTGTAATGACATCTTACTATCTCATGGCTAGCTAACTGATGATACTTCTACCACAAAGCACCCAGCATTCATGAGACATCTAGATTCTTCAAGTTTGACTATCCACACTCCTGACCAAAATTCAGCTCTGCAATGCTGCAGCCGGGTCTGAGACACTGAGGACATGCTGAAGCTCTGTTTAGACTGCGGGCTGTAATGTTTAAATCAGCGTTGTTTCTTCTTCATTAAAACAGATGTCTGCGTGTGTGCGCACGTGTGTGTGTGTGTGTGTGTGTGTGTGTGTGTGTGTGTGTGTGTGTGTGAGAGAGAGAGAGAGACAGAATGACCTCTGAAAACCACAAGAGAAAGAAAATTAGAAAAAGAGAAAGAGTGAACGGAAAAGAGAAAGAACTGATTGAACGAGTCAGACAAAAGAGAAACAGACGAGAGGGAGAGAGAGAGAGAGTGTGAAGCACAGGAGGGACGAGAGAAAGAAAAGAGAAATAGAGTAAGGAGAGACAGAGACATGAAGGTAGGAAGAGAGAAGGAGAAAGACAGTGGGGGGGGGGAGATGGAGAGACCGATATATTGACACTTATCTTAAGCGCTCACTTTACCACTTATCCGCAGTCCTGACAGAACTCATGAACGACAGAATAAAACCCGCACTGAGCAGCAGAGAAGAAAGCACGTGGTGGAGAAAGTAGCCGCCTGGGCAGAGCGGTAGATTTCGAGGAAGGGAGTGGTCAAGCCTTAGGCAGGGTGACCTTTAGCACTAAAAAATATTATCATCATCATCTTCACTCAGCCACAATGTATTCTGCACCATCCACCCCTCTCCCCTGTCTCTCTGCGTCCCATGACTCAGCTGGATAATAAGTGGAAACACAAGGTAGGTGTTTCTAATAAAGTGGCCAGTGAGTGGAAGCACAAGGTAGGTGTTTCTAACAAAGTGGCCAGAGAGTGGAAACACGAGGTAGGTGTTTCTAATAAAGTGGCCAGAGAGTGGAGGCACAAGGTAGGTGTTTCTAACAAAGTGGCCAGAGAGTATAGGTATCAGGCAGGTGTTGCTAATCAAGAGGGTCAGTGAGTGTACATCTCCATGCACCATCTGTTCATGCATGCTTCCAGGCCAGATGCTTTTTACTGCGTTGCTGCTCGACACGCATTCTCACAATGTTCCCAGTGACTCAAATTGCACACAGCAGTCTGATCCTGTCTAATGGCTGTAAACAGGGATGCAGTTGGAGCTGCTCTGCCTGAAGCAAAGCTGTGCGTACCAATGTTCCAGCATGAACCTGAGGTGAGAACGCTTAATTTGCAACAGCTCCACTGTGTTTGTTTAGAAAGCCTGAGGTATGAAAGAGAGAGAGAGGGAGAGGGAGAGAGAGAGAGAGAGAGAGAGCGTGTGAGAATGAGCAAAAAAGCAATGATGAGGGAGAGTGGCAAGAGAGAGAAAAAGAGAAAGACAAATAGAGCTAGAGACTGAGTGAAAGCGAGAGACAGAGAGTTTGAGAAAGGCATCTTAAGGGCTGTAAACGAGCAAGCTAAAGGCTACATGGCTAACAATGGCTAACAATCATAGTGTCATGGGTGGGGGGGGGTCTAGGTTGGTGAAGAGATATTATAAACTAAGTAAAAGTATAAGAGAAGAAGAGGGAGAAAGATAGCCACAGAGGGAGAGTGAGGAGGGCACAGGTGTGTGTGGTACTAAGAAAGTGGGGGGCAGGAAAAGGAAAAGGGGGGGAGACAGAGAGAGAGCGTGAGAGGTGATAGGTGCTTCAGGCTATATGCCTCAGGCCATAGGTTCTGATTACAGTGACTAGAAAGGCCTCAAGCCTGGTCTACACTGAAGACCTCTCTTCTAAAGAGAAGTACTCGCCCTTTTAGTGTCATTTTTCTCTCCTGTGAAATTCCTTTAAGTTTAAGATTTCTTTGAAGTCTTAAGATATTAAACATTTCTACTTTAACAGCTCGAGAAAGAACGAGCGTGAAGCACAAGCGCAGGATGAACACCGCCAATCAAACGAGCCTCTATCCTGATCACACATCGCATTAAGAAGCAGAAGCACATGCCTCACATACTGCTGATTGAGCCAGAGTGGCCACTAGTGTCCAGAGGAAATCAGCTCACCTGCAATCTCCTCTCTTCTTCTTCTCTCTTCTTCCTCTCCTCTTCCTCCTGCTTCCTCTTCAGCTCCATCTCTGCTTTTCTAAAAAAAAAAAAGAAGAAACAGAATGAGATGTTAACACTGAATGAATGAATGAATGAATGAATGAATGCATTCCCCTGTTTCAAGTTGCACCCATTGCTGACACAGGTGTGCAAATGCACACACACATAGCTTGTCTAGTCCCTGTAGAGAAGTACTTCCCATAGAACAGGACTCTTTGGAGCAAATAAACATGAGCCTATTCTCATGCCTAATGCCAGGTGTGGGGGCTCGAGGGGTGTTAAGCCCCTCGGCATTGAGCTGTAGAGCAGTGAAGCAGAGGAATGATGGATGGTGCTCCATCTAATGCTCTTGGGATGGGTTTGGAAGTGGGGGATGAGGTTGGGTGGTGATCATGCAACAGCAAGCTTGTCGCTGAAGGCCATTAAAATCTCACAGCAGTGCTTTAAAATCCAGTAGAACCTTCATCCCTGGGCAGTAGAGACTGTTACTCCAAAAAAAGCAGGATCAAGCCATGAGCAGGTGTCCCAATACTTTTGTCCATTTAGTGTATAACAACTTTGAGCGAATAACACAGATCAATGTCCAGTCAGAGCAAAAGCAGCTGCAAATCTATGGTTTTAACAGTCAAACATGGTGATGGTAGTGGGGACTGTTCTGCTGCCTCAGTACCTGGACAACGCTTGCTGCTGATGGCAGGCAGCATGACCTTGGATTCAAACCAGCGCCACCCCCCCACCTGTATAACAATGCCGTAATGCTAAATTCTGCTAGTGTTTGTACATTCCTGTATCCTCAACCACAGTCATCTGAGCGCATGCTTCTCTTTAATGCTCCTGAACTAGTGAATCATGATGCCAGCACATATCTGTCAAACCAGTAAAGCACATTAGACTGAACTGAGCTGAACTGAGCCCAAAGCCCTGAAACCATCTTAGTGTTAAGATCATCTTAACTGGTAGAGAGAGCATTCAGTGTGATGCTCACTCGACCATTTAAGAACCATCTTCCTGCTGAGACGCTTTGGGGAAACCCAGCTCGGAGCTGAAAAGATGAGTGCAGGTGTGTGTGTGAAAGAGAGTGAGGGAGCATGAGAGTGAGCATGTAAATGAGGGTTACAGGAGGGAACAGAAGGAGAGTGGAGCATGTGTGCATAACCGAGACAAGATCTTCTGTTCCGTAGTGGGGCTGACGGACGAGGAAGGTCAGCCACACATATACACGCACACACAGCGTGAGCGAGCGAGAGAGAGAGAGAGATGCAGCCCTGCCCGAGTTACACCATTCACGTCCACTCCAGTGGGCTGGTCATTTCACTGAACATCCCCAATCAATAACCCCACCGACACAATCCCATCATGTCAGCTCCTCACCCCCCCCTCCCCATTCTCTCATGCTTGCCTGCTCTGTCTGTCTGTGTTTTATAGGGTGCGTGACTTTATTAATAACTCCTGATGTGGCTGCGCTCCAACTGCACTGACTCAATTACGGTGTCATTTATGCTGGTGTGCTGTGCCCTTCGTTGGAGGTGAAGGTGAGTGCTGGAGGACTGCACTTGGCCCTCGGTCAGAAGCAGCCCTGGCCTGGTCCCAAACGGCTGGTGTTAAGAGGCGCTGATTGGAGACGGAGCCACAGGGCTGCGGGCCTGATAAAGACTTTATGAGCCATTAACGGAGGACAGTGATGACAAAGCATGCCAATTGAGTCCTTTTGTCTGTCCATCTTTCTAGTTATATCTTTTTCTCCATCTACCCACACAACTAGACCTGGCTCCCCACTCTCAGCTTTTTTTCCTTTCCTAGTGTTTAGATTTTGATTCCTGTTTCTCTTTGTGCTTTTTCTTTTCCTTTTCTCCACTTTCCTCCTTTCTATCCAACTTTTGCTATATAATCTTTCTTTTGTTCTTCAATCTTTCTTTTACCTACTTTACTCTCTCTTTAACGAGCCCATCTATCCAATCACTGTGATTTTTCACCCAGCATCCACTTACAGCCGTCTCTCCTCCTCCTCCTGTTTGCGGCGTCTCTCCTCCTCTTCTCTCCTTTTCTTCTCCTTCTCCATCTCCTCTTGGATGCGGCGCAGTCGCTCTCGTTCCTCCTCCTGCTGTTTCTGCTTCTGCATGGTGGCCAGCAGCTGCCCTGAGCGGGTCACCAGTGCCTGGTGCTCGTGATCAATCTCGATGCGGCTCATGATGGTGCTCTGAGAATAGAAACACACACACAAACCGTGCTTCAGTGAAACATGCAGTTGGTCAGTGTTCTTTACTGAAGAGTACTGAGGAAGTCCGCGTTCATGATGCCACAGTGAGGAAGGGGCTTGATTAAGGTGACATACAGGTGAGAGCAACATAACAGGAAATGCTAACAAACCAACTGAATCACCAATGCTAGTCTGACGTTCGCAAAAATACTACAATTGGACAATCCCTAAGACTTTTGGGATTGTATTCTATGGACACACCAGTCTCGAATGTAATCCTTTGGACAACACAAGCCTCTATACATCTGCGTTAAGGTAAATACTCTATTGAACAGTAAGAACACCATACAACATTTAAACATGGTGGTGGTAGTGTGAGCACTGAATATCTGCAGATACCGATAGCAACCCAATACCATCTGTTCCCCTCTATTAACCTCTAGACCTTTTTTTTTTTTTTTTTTTTTTTTTTAAAAGTTTGACTAAACTTTATTCAGCTAAAAATTCCAAACAATTCATTTCACACAGGACATGTTCTTTTCAGGAGGTTCCAGGTCTGAATCTGAGACGGAAATATTAATATAAAGATATTCGTACAGATTTGACCATGGTTTGTTGGTTAGGGTGCATACTGCTGCTTGTTATATTATGTGTATCTGTCAACAAGTCAAATTGATCCGGGGTTATGAAGCCTAGAATACCAGTCTGTAGGTTTGAACCATGCATTTCTGTGATAGATAAGGGTAATGGTAAATATCCAATCCGGTGACTGTGGTCAGTATTGGATTGGCGCCGCCTAGTAGGAACGTTCTGCTGCTTCAAGACCTGGAATGCTGTTTACACTGATGACGATTCATCAATTCACTGGAGACATGATTAATTTTAAGTATCTGAGCCATGAAGTCTGTCTGAAGCTGAAATATGATCGGGGTATGCTGCTAGTCAATAATCCAAAACCTGAAAAGCAAATCCACACCTGAATGGCTGAGAAACTAAAAATCTAAATGAGCGTTGTTGTCGACTCAAGTCCTGACCTAAACCTGAAAGAGATCTGGGTCTGAAATAAGCAGTTCTGCAAAAGAACAGTTAGTTGTCAGTTGCAGATCATGCAAGGTGGGGGGACAATTACTTACACACTGGTTTTTAAACTGTTGCAACAAACATCATCAAATTCAACATAGGTTGAACCTAACAAACAATTACTGACCGGGGTGGACAGCAACCCACTCTGACTCGATCGTTGAGTCATCTATGTCATCACTAGGAGTGTCCAAAGGTTTGAGACTTTGCATTCTTTAGGTGGTTTGGCTGATCCTCCCTCTCCCCCTCATATCACTCAGCATGACCAGTGCAGGAGTCGGTTAGCTGACGTAAGACACTTAGTGTTCTCCTCCAAGCGTGTTGAAAATTCTGCCGTTTGCTGGCTTCATACACTTTTAAGAAAATATATGCTAGCCTCGGCCACGATGGTGTTTTTTCACTCCTACATAGTATTGCAGCTACCTGCACTAGACAAACTAAGACACAGGCACAGGCTTTGATGCAATCTAATTCTGGTGTAATTGCCTCAGTAGGCAGTTCTTGGCCACATTACGCGGTGAAAAGCACCAGACTCCCTTACCATAGGCTTACCATTTGGCTGTTAAGACTAGGAAAGACCTAGCTAGCAAGCTAAAATACAAGACGTTTTCTGTAAGAGGAGGAACAATGTTCCTATAAGGTTCTTTGAGGTGTCATGATTCTACATAGAACTCTGGGCCTCTTAAAGAACCTTTTTTAAGGGTTTCAGTGCTTTAAGAAGAGACAACAACAACAACAACCACCACTACCAACAGCAGTCTTCCCAAGTCCAAAGACATGCCTTCAAACCCAAAGCCTGCTTTTTTGCACTGCAAGGACTGTTCGGGGGAAGCAGCAGCTGCAGTAAATTAAAGATAAAAGCTTGTCTCTGGAGACACCACTGGAAGCCAGATCCTGCAGACCAGGTACAACTCTCCACTTCCACAGAAGTGCTGACATATGAAGCCCCACAGCCTATCTGTTCTTCACTGCTCTCCAAAACCTGACCCTCATCCCATCTCAGATCCTCCCTGCCTTCTCCCTCATTAGCCTCTTCATCTATATTCATGAGCATTTAAGGTATTCGCGACTGTCTCCAATTTGGGCGCCAGTCATGGTTACTTAACACTCGATGGTATCGATTTGAATATCAGAATCTGCGGCCAACGGCACACAGATGCGAAAAGCTGGTTAATATGCATCAGCAGCTGCCGAGATGGCAGCACTCGAACGCGTCTTGGAGAGCCGGGAAGAGGCTGCGACATATCGGAGAGGACGCTGAATGTGTGTCACGGTGTCTAATGTATGCCTCGCACATGCCTTACTTAATCAAGGTCAGAGATTGCGTCGGAAGTTACCAACTTTCTCTGAGCGACTGCCCGCGAGCAGTCCTCCAGCTTTCATTACAGCTCTGCATCAGTTCATCATCAAGTGTGCGCGAGAGATGGATGAACACATAAAGTGATACTGATCACGAAGGCGCAAATGAACAAGTGGGAACACGTGTTACTACACTGACCTGAATGAACACAGCATTTCAAAAGTCTGGGGACACTTTTAATTTTATAGATTTTTTTCTTGCACTTTTTTTTATTTTAAGAAAGCCATGACTACATGAATATAAGGCCTTTCATAGTCACTCTTTAAGAGTACCTTGTCTATGACAAAACATGGCCACGTTCATAACATTAAACATTTCAATTAAATAAATGACAGTGACAGTCTAAGTCCAACGTTTGTTAGGAACATTAGCCTAGCATCTCCCATTTTAATATAAAAAAGCACAAGTGAAATGTCAAACGTTTCTTGGCTGGCTGACTGCATGTGCTGTAATAAAAAAAAAAAATTATGTTAATTAGTTTTTTTGACCAAACTACTCCTTTAATTCCTTGGAATTTAGAAGAAGTGTTGGATGAGCTGGTGTCAACAAACCTTTGGTCATACAGTGTAGATAACCAGATTAAAGACACTCGGACACATAGATAAGACTTTACTTGACTTTAATTACTTCAGTGAACTTCCTCCTCCATCATCTTCGTTGCTCACTTCATCTCTAAGCTCTTCTAATCACTCGGCATCTGACAGAGGTCATGCCTAATTACATCACAACTCTCCTGTCTGCTCGTTAAAAAGAGCAGAACCGTCAACAGGGTTCTTTCAGAGAGTTGAGTGTAATGCTAGATACATTGATATCTACACAGTTGAAAACAGGCATATACATACACACACCACTGCACCTACCTGGCTCATTCAAATTCTGACCCTGAGTTGGTAGAGCTGATCCATCCCAATTTATCCAGTATCCTGAATGTTTACCAAAAGCATTGGATAACTTAAGCAGAGGTGGAATGAAGTCTAGATTCATTTGAATATAACATATCATCCCCTTATAAGGAGATACGGTGAGGAGAGTCTTTAATTGTAATCTGTGAGAGAACAGTCAACTGTCAAAAGGCTTGGGCAAGGGGCTCTAATGAGAGAGTGAAGAGGAGTGATGAGAGAGGGCACCCTTGATGAGTGCCCCACCAGTTTGTTGTGGTTTGATGAAGATGTACCATCCACTCCGCACGTCATGCACTTCACGGTGTGCTGACAGACAGCAAACACCAACACAAGGCAAGGCCTCATAATTATGCTCTGTTCAGCACTCTGTTCTGTCCCTCTGCTCCACAGTTTACCATTTCTAATCTAACCAATCAGACGTGATTAAGGTAGCGGTCCTTCACTATTGATGACAGAAGAATCCTCAATCGTTTCTCTGGCAGACCAGAAACCGCCTCCAGGAGGCAGGTGTGCATTCGGCGGAGACTACTATCCACAGAGACGTCATGAGCAGAAACACAGAGGCTACAGTGCAAAATGCAAACCACTAAGAGAAGTTTACAGTTTACAAAAAAATTCTGAAAAGAGCTGCAGAAATCTGATCTCGTGGACAGATGAGAACATGATTAACCTCCATCAGACTGATGGCAAGTGCAACGTGTGGAGACTAGTGTGCTCAAGTTCCAGCAAATGCCTCCAAACCGACTGGACTGTGCTTCATCCTACAGCAAGATAATGATCCAGACACACTGCTAAGGCAACACAGAGTCTTCTCAAAGTGAACAAATGGAAAGTTCCTAATGTTCCAGCATGTGTTTCATATGCTGAAGAGAAGACGTAAGGGATCTGAAGAGCAGAAGATGGCTGCATTAGAGGCTTGGCAAAGCATCACCAGGGAAGATACACAGCACCTGAATTCAGGCAGGTGTTGCAATCAAGAGCTCTGCAACAAAGTTGTGAACATGACTGCTTTAATGTTCCTGTCACTGCTATGTGGTTTCCAGCATAGTTTAATAGAAATTAACAAACCATGCTGGACAGCCCTCCAAGACTGGAGTTAAAAACCCCCGTGAACTCAGGTAGACAGAAACACACCTTGATCTTGAGCATGAGCGCGTCGATGGAAGCGTCCAGATCCTGCATCTGTTTACTCATTTCCTGCTTGCCCTCCTTGAGGCCGGATACCACCTCGTTAAACATCCCCATCCGCTTCTTCAGGCTGCGCACCTTCACCAGGCCGTCAATGCTAAAAGGCACACACACACAGGCGCACACATACATAAAGAGAAGATTTAATCAAGCCTCTATTTGAGCTTCTATTTAAGTCTGGTCACAGCTGACCTCAGCCTGATGACTTCAATCCCCAGCAGACTCGGGTAGTTTAACCATTTGCCAAACGGACAGAGTCAAATCACTTAAAATCACTCCGTGCCAAAGCAGCCTTACCAAACCAGCTACTTAAATTCCCCACACATCACACTTTTAATATTTACACTATTACCGTAATGTCATTAGTATCACTCTTGCATGTCAGAGAGCAAATTTTCAATTTACATTTAGGTTACCGCTCCCCGAGCGCTATCCATTAAATGATGAATCCCATAGCAACATTCAATTATATTAAACATGTATTTAATCTCATGAAACAGTTAAAAAAAAGTGTCCAGAAATCCTTTTAGCGCAGCTTATAACCGCACCAGTGTCACGGCTGCTCCTGACTGGTGTCCACCGCAAATCCCTCAGATCATTGAAAAAAGCACTGCATGCAAAATCTCTACCTAAACACTGTCACCCCCCCACCCCACCCCATTTAGTCATTCCCAGTTCCCACCCAGTTACTAGAACTGCCCTTTTCAAATGATGCTACAATTGCCAGGAGGGC
The DNA here is from genome assembly GCF_030463535.1 of Salminus brasiliensis. Taxonomy (NCBI): domain Eukaryota; kingdom Metazoa; phylum Chordata; class Actinopteri; order Characiformes; family Bryconidae; genus Salminus; species Salminus brasiliensis. The sequence goes on from NC_132878.1 coordinate 36,558,521, forward strand.
GAGAGCTAGCATGTCCTTCCTTTGACACAATTCTTGGACAGAATCTGAACAGACTTGGAGGACAACACTAGTACCAGACTAACAGATGCCTGTGCTGACTAGCATTGTGCTAGTGAATGAACTGGGAAGGGGAACCAGCCTACCCAGAAAACCAGAACAGTGCCATAATTCAATTATTGGATGTTTATAATTGGAGATACATGGCAGGCAGAAACAGAAACAGGAAAAAAAGTACTCATCCTTACAAATGATGGATTTGGCTTTAGGAATCAATAATCTTGGGATTGCAAGACTCTAATTTAACCAGTTTGGACCAGCTTGTGATGATTTGGGAGAAGACTGTAAGAGAAGGGGGAGAACACTGAGGGCTTGAGGTTCAGGTGGCTTCTGCTTTGAGGAAGCCTTAGACTCTTCATCCACAATTAGAATAATAAGATAGATACCATAAGGATCATAAACATTAACAAGGACCATTAACATCAATTTAGAAGTCTTCAACCTGCTTTACAATTTCAGTCTAATGCAACTTCAGTTACACAGCAGTATAATGAAGCACGTTACAATGAACATAAACATGCCTGCTGGCCTCTTACAGGGATGCAGCAAAGATTACTGTATGGAGAACCCTGTTTAAATGACACGTTTTGATGATTTTCTAACTACAAATAAGGGAGAAAATACATGAAATTTCCTCTACATGGAATACAAACTTAAATATGGCATTTCCTGCAAATATTAGAGCACAGGTCCTGTTTACTTGCTGAAATTAAGAGACAAAAATCCACTTTAAATAATCTCAAAGCATGTATTTAGAATAGTTAATTACTTGATGTTCTGTTTGTATAGTCTGTAATGGGCAGTATAATGCCAGTACTTGTTCTTGTGGACATGTTCTCAAACTAACCATAGGTTAGAATAATTGTAGAAGGGGAATAGATGGGGGAAATAAATCACTGGGCATGTGCAAGAGAAGGAAAGAACGGCAATTTTCATAATAACAGGCGCTTACTTGTAGTAAAGCAACATTTAATAATGCATGAATTGCTGGCCAAGGCTAAGAGCAACACTCACCGGGGTTTGTGCTTGCGCTTGCACAGCCACATGCGCACGGTCTTCTGCATCTTGATGCAGGCGCTGGCCCGATACAGCATCTTATTCTTCACTGAAGAGGTGGAGGAGGAGGAAGAGAAACAGAAAGAAAGAAAAGAAAAAGTTGACAATGACTTCTACTGAAGCTCAAAGGCCATACTGTACTGCTGTAAACCCTGGAGTTGAGTTTCATAGACAAAAGCGGAAGACTGAATGGCAGAGACGCTGACAATGCCACATATTCTTTACCATTAGGAAGTATGTGTCCCGCATAATGGATGCACAATTCTTACAAACTAGCCTGTGTATGTGTGTGCGTTTGTGTGCTGGGAATCAGGAGATGTCTGCAGGAAAAGCTCCTGCCTCCCTTTTGTCAAACAGGACAGAAAAAGTATCCCGCTAACAGACGCTGGAGAAGCTCAAATGTTCTGCACCCAAACGCTCAGGAAACAGGGAATCGATAGCAGACACAGCTCAAGCTCTGACAGAGGAGGACAAGAACTTTCTGTGAACGCAGCTGAAAATGACTTGGGAGTAGCATGGCGCTGTGAAACAGAGCAGACACAGTCCCTTGCTCCTGGGCTCCCACTACAGTTGGGAAGGGTAATTTGTGCTTTGAGGTACACCTAAAGGACACATGCATTTCTGGACAAGCTGAGAGGCGCAGAACCGTCACTGAAAGTGAAAGCAGCATATGGACTGAGGTGATAGAGTAATACTACAGGATTTTACACAAAGTCAGTGGAGCATCACAATGATTTTAAAGCTGCTATTTTTAGGAGAAAAGGTTATATATAACATTGCTTTAAAGGGCCCAATGTTCCCGCTAATGCTATGTGAGATTTTGAGCACAAAAGCGGTCATAACTCATTTTGCAGTATGTGTTCAAAAAGTTGCAGACATGCAGTCATGCAATGTTTCCTCTGAAATCAAGAGTATTAACAGAGAGCTTGTCTCCTGTTTTATGACAATAACAGACGCTACTTCTCTGGGAAGATTTCACATTAGAGATGCTAAAACATCTCTAATGTTTTTCAGCATCGGTGAGGTGAGATGATTCCAGCTCTGTGTCTTTATCAGGCTCAGGGAGTGAACGGTAGGTTTGGAAAGTGTATCAATGATGAGATCAAAAGATGTTCAAAGATGTTTTCCATAATATAAGCCCTTGCTTTCAAAGTAACAGTGTGTTTTGGTGTTCCCCCTTTCCTAATCAGCTAATTACCTAATCAGCTAATTAACAAGCTCTTGTGGGTTAGAAGGGGTGTGCTAAAGCAGGAAAATACTGAAACACACAGAGCAGGGGGTTTCCAAGTGTAAAAAAACACTGCAAAATAATAATCAGGGCTGCAGAAAAAGGTTTGCGTGTATGAGTGTGTGTACACGTTCGTGTAGAAGCAGTGAGTTACGCACATTTGATGACCGACAGAGCACACCACTGCACTTTCTTCCAGCGGCTGTGAATCAGCCACTTATTGACCCGTTTGACCAGCTCAGCCAGGTGATCCGGATCAGACTTCATTATCTGGTCAAACTCTGCAAACTGGCAGAAAAAACAGAGAATGAGAACCGTGAGAGGAGGGGGGAAAAGTAAGGACGGAAAGACAGATGGAAGTGGGGTATAAAAAAAAGGAACAAAGTATGGAAGTAAGAAAGCAAGGAAGAAGGTAAGTAGGGAAGAAACAAAAGGAACGAAGTAGTGAAGGTAGGAAGAATGATGTAAGGAAAGAAGAAAGGAACGAAATAGGGAGAAAAGATGGGAAATGGGGAAGGATGAATGGAACGAAGTAGGGAAGGAGCAAAGTAGGGAAGGAAGAAAGAATGAAAGGAGTGATGTAGGGAACAAAGAAAAGTGAAGAAAGAAGGAAAGTAAAGAAGTAAATAGGCAAATGGGGAAGGAAGAAAGGAACGAAGCAGGGAAGAAAGAAGAGCAGTAGGGAAGGAAAAAAAGAACAAATTAGGGAATAAAGAAGGGAAGTAGGGAAGGAAGAAATTAATGATGTAAGGAAGGGAGAAAGGAAGAAGGGAAGAAAGACATGAAGTAGGGGAGGAAGAAAGGAACAAAGTAGGGAAGGAAGAAACGAATTGATGAATGAGAGAAATAAAAAAGAGAAATATAATAAAAGAAAACAGGAATGAAAGAAAAAAAAAAACTAAAGAATAAAAAAAAGCAGGAAAAAGAAAAAAGGAGGACGAGAAACTAAAAGAAAAAGGGGAAAAGAGAAAAAAGAAAAGAAACAAAACAAGTAAAAAAGAATAAAATAGAAAGAAAAATAAATAACTAGAGGAAGAAAGAAATATGAGGAAGGAGAATGAGAAAAACAAAATGGAGAAAGAATCAGGCAGGGGAAGGGAGAAACCAAACAGAGGGAAAGACTGGAAAAGAAAAGAAAGGAAGAAACTAAGGGAAAAAAAACTATAATTAGAAAAAAAAAAAGAAAGAAAGGAAAAAAGGAGCAAAAGGAAAGAAAGAAGGAAAGAAGGAAAGCAGTGTATTCGCAGGTGTGGGAGAAAGTGGTGTAGGTGCAACATTTTTGCATTATTCATAATCAGAACTCAAGCAAAGGCAGGGTGTGTGAGTGGATTTAAAGACTTCATACCTTTAAGGGTTAATTTGCTCATTTCCATTCCTTCATTAACGCTAAGCTGACAGTGTGACATTTTCAAAAAAGCCCACATCCTCTCCTCCCCTAAGAAACCTGCCACAGTCTTCTCACACTCTCACACACGCGTCCTTACTGCAGGTAAATTATTCATTCAGTCAGAAATGAGACTGCCATCTGCTAGTTGCGGTTTACTATCTTCATCTAATTGCTCTCTCATCAGAACGCTAAAAGCATTACTAACTCATGTTCAGCGAGAATCGCAGGCATTTATCTCCTGGGCACATCACGATGGCAACCATTAACAGCGTCTCACCTTTCCAGGTCTGAAGAAGACTCGAGTGAGGCCGAACTTGTAGTCGTTCTCATTCAGGCCCAGAGCTTTGAACAGAGCCTGCAGCAGAGGAGAGGGACGACAGGGTTCATCAACAACAGTCCAGAATGCGGAAAGTCAGACCAAAGTTCATGAAGAAACTTATTCGATTATATATTTCCATTGTGTCACGAATAGTGTACAAAAGATCCATCCTGGCTTCGTCCTTGGCTACTGAAGGGTTTAATGACAGGCCTTCAGGTTTTCTCCAGTGTAGGACTGAAGTGAATGTAGCTTCAGCCGGGCTGTAGTGTTCACAAAGCACGTCTACTGTGAATGTGAAGAAATGCTTCACCGAAAAAAAAAAAGAGACATATGCAATTTTCTTTTGACTCAAAGACAACGGCCTATTAGCCAAGACACTTAAAGGTATAGTTTGGCCAAAAAACAAAAACACAAAAACACACACAAAAAAAAATAAAATAAAATAAATATGATTCATCACTTTGCCAATCATGTTTGGTTTTTAAAGTTTGCTTCTTTAGTTTACAACGACTGATGCTAGGCTAACCTCCAATCCTCCTAACCACCAATCTCATCTTCATAATTATCTGCTCGAAAACAGCTCTGAACCATCTCAATGTGCATTTAGGTCATTATTGCTCTGGCACAGAGAAATCAGAATCAGACTCTTTATTCCCCAAGTACCAGATGTACACAAAATGAAATCCAATACAATGATATATAATATCGAGATACTTACAGAGATTTTTAGTATCAGAACTAATCAGAACTTCTGCAAAATACCAAACTACAAAGCTGGACATTACATACAAGACAAACTAGTTTCAGTGTTTAAGTCAATTTGATTCAAAATTAATTTATATAACACCTCTTACAACAAATGTTGTCACAAAGCACTTTACAGAGATCCAGGTCCATGCCTTTTATGAGCAAGCACCACAACGGAGGTGGTAGCGACAGTGGCAAGGAAAAACTCCCTGAGAGAAACCAAGACTCTGAGGAACCCATCTGCCTTAGGTCGACCCGACACAGTACAATCAAAGAAAGTATTAGCCTAAATGGTTAAATAAGGTCTATCTCGTTTACACAGCTTTTAAACGGACTCTTTAATGCAAATAATGAATAAACAAAATGCTGAAGTAAGATACTGGTGACCGTCCAAGTGCAGTGTTTGGTCGTCTACCATCTTCTGTAAACTTCTGTAACATTTTCTGCTAACCAGTACACTAAAGAAGCAAACTTCAGATATCAAGCATGTCTCAGGTAAGTGATTAATCATGGCTCGTTTTATACAGGAGCTTGTTATGAAGATTAATGTTGCTAACAGGTAATGGAAGTCTATGATAATCATAGGTTTAGGGGAATTATTAAACTGGTAAAGTGCAAACCAAGTCATTTTGAGTGAGAATTGTTGACTGTAGTGGTGAAAGGACCCAGACATCTGAAGAGTTTGTCTGTGTCTAAACGCTACATCATACTATATCAACATATTACACAAGTTGGTTATAAACACATCCTAATTTCTATCTAATCACATGCTAATAATCTTCCTATTTCTTTCCTTTCTGCAATTGACTATGTTATTAATGATTTTTTTTTATACAGGCATGGGAATAAAACTCCTACACTTAAGACCAACTTGAAATCCTCTCTGTCTACAACATGGTCACCTCAACAGACCCTTGTGTGAACCCAGTTTCCCAATATACTTGGAAAACAATATATATCATCCTACAATATGAGCTGAATTTCCCAAGGGCCAAGCCACTCACCTGTTCCCTTTCTTTTAACAAGTTTAGTACAAAACCAGTAGCAATACCACCATACTAAGCTCATCAGTATTACATAAAAGACGTTTATTATACATTTGCACATATACATTTAATCCCAAGTTCCATTCATACCACTGTGAAGAAGGTCTGCAAGTTTCTCTCTAACGAACCATTACACATCAACCCACTCTTTACCCAGAAAACCCATCCAGTCATGAACAAAGCTCACACTGACCTTGCAGAATAGGCGAGGATCCAGGCGTGTCAGCTTGGGGGGCATGTACTGTTTGTACATGTTGTAGAGCTCGTGGAAGGGTGCTCGGGAAGGGAAACCACCCTGCATCAAGTCCAGTACAGATACCATCCCTGAGAAACAGCACAGCAAACTCACATTTAACCCAAAAAGCCTAAAGTAAAAAAGAATAAATAAATAAAAGCAGAAAGCAAGGACTTATTTCAGTATTTCAGTCACTAGAGCACCTGGGGCCCTCAGTGTCTAAAGAAATGAAATAAGCTATTGTTGTCAGTCAGGAGGAAAAAAACTTAGATTAAGTGTTGTCCTTCAAAAACTTCAGAATTTCTTTCTGACCACTCTGAAGGCTTCCTAACCTCACAAGAGCCTCCCATGCTTTTATGACTGGAAGAGGTGGCAAGGCAAGCCAGACACTGCAGGTACAACAAAGGGCAGCCAGGCATTTGCATATGCGAGCACAGAGCACAGTAACATATTTAGCCTGATTCGTTTTAGGAAATAAGGCTGTGGGTTATGTAGGCTGTGTGTCCTCTAAAGCTGTTCCTAAATAAATCTCTTCTCTGTCTAGGATAGGTACTAAATTTTAAAGGATATTAACAGACTAACAGTTAAAAAAAAATGTAAGTCTGTCATGGATGTGCTTAGTGTCATATCCATAGAGCTCCTCAACCTAACAATGCAGATCATACAGTTGCCTAAATGACAACATGGAGAATGCTTTTTAGGTATGAGCCCTGCAGGGTATTTCACAAAGCAGGATTTTCTCAGTCAGCCAGCGCAAAGCCAGGCCTGTACTATAGATAAGGAAGAAAGGCATGCAAGCGTGTGTCAACTTTTGTGGAACTATTTATTTATTTATTTATTTAATACAAAAAAATAAAAAATGAAATCAAATGTGCATATTTTTGCCCAAGTGTCCAATCTAGTAGTGTCCAAAATAGGGTGCGGCTAAAGTTCCTAACAAACACTGGAAGTCAATAGTCCCAAACCTTTTTTCAGTAAACACCAAATAAACACAAATAAACCCAACAGTACAGAGTATTCTACAAATTCTGTTGTTTTTAATGAAATATTTATGTTTCCTTCAAGGCAACCACCTGAAACCTGAAATGTCTTAGGCTTTTTTGGTAAAAACTGCCTGCATAAAGTGGAACACCAAGGAAAGTCTGATGCCATGGTCAAGTCAGAATTCTGCAAAACAGCTACCAGCATTACGTTTTTATGGTCGAGGATTTGTGTGGTTCATTGTAAGTCAGTTATACTGCGCCTTATTAATGTTAATATACCTTAATGTAGATATGCAATTTTATGGTAGTGTGTGGGAATGTATTTATGGCAAAGTTGGTTAGCAATGTCAGCCTCAAACTGAAGCAGCAAAAATTGGAAATTACACATGTCCTAGTTAAGTAGATCCGTCTAGGGTTAAGTGGAAGACTGTGTCCATTAGATTCCTTTGACAAACATTTCCTTTAGGTTACCCAGCTTAATGAGAAATCCTGCTTCAAACCCCCCCCCAAAAAAAAAAAAACCTGAGATGAAAATAACCAGTACCAGTATGTCTAGAAGCTCTGGCTGGTATGTTAACTAAGCTGCATTAAAATAGCCTTTAATAGAATTAATATCAGCACACTCTATCTACACTTTTCAATACATCAGGCTTCATGTGATTAAAACGGATCAAAATCAACTCCTGGATGAACATTACGCCTACGGCAACTCCAGTGAAGAAGCATCAATTTGCATCAAAGCTCCCTAAATGAGGGCTTAATTTGCAGATAATGCAGCTCCTCTATCGGTGATGAGGCGCGGCCATTATCCGAAACGTGTCATCTTATGGGCATTGCTTCAGTCAGAGTCAGAATAACAAGAGCAGGATGATGAAGAAAGAGAGCTTACTGAAGAAAGTCCGCTTAAGAGTTTGTGTGCCGTGTGACATAAGAAACAGTGTTATGGCCTCGTGCAGTGTGTGTAAAGAAGCTGAGGAGAAGCTCTGACCTGAGCATTGGAGCTGGGAGAGAATCTGAGTGCCTTCAAATTGGTGGCTGACCATCTTCAGATTGGGCTTCACGCAGCGGATAAAACTAGAGCCCTGGAGCCACACACAAACACAGCTGATGTAAGGCCAACATGCTACAGTTATACTTATTAGCACCATTGAGCTAAACCTGAGCATGGGGGCCAGAAGCATGGCAAGATTCGTTGTGACATTAGCAGCAAATAGCATACATCAGACGTATACCCATTTAAAGGCAAAATCCATTAATAGTTCACATTTTTAAATATCCTTCATAATGGTTTAATGTGAAATTCTGAAATATCTAATGCTACATAATGGAAAGACTCTTTCATATATTTCCAAATGAAACATTTATTCCCCAATTTGGACCGACAATTACCCAACCTGCACATGCACCCCACTCCCCCCAGCAAGCGATGCCCCCGACACTAGTGAGGGCGGACCCCTCCCCGAAAGTTGCTAATTTTTCAAACTGCCAGCACTGCAGAGAAGGGATGTGGGGACAGAGAGCGCCATCTACCCACCCAGGAAAGATCAATTGTGCCCTCTCAGGGCCTCGGCTGCCAATGGCTAGCAGCATGACCGGGATTTGAACCAGCGATCCTCTGATCATAGTGACAGCACCTTAGGGCCCCTGTCTAGAGTGTTCTGATTAGCGTGACCCAATGAAATGTGATAATTAATAATGTCCAAAGACATTACATTTTTACACTTGGGACATTTATATGACACTTCTGTCCATTGTTTTAGCTGGCTCTGGAATCAAACCCTAATCTGTCAATGGGAGGGCAATGTGTTACCTATTATGCGATCCCAACCAAATTCCTTCTTAGTTCAGGACTAGGAATGTAATGAGAACCGGTACTGATACTTCAGTAGCTAATTGAAACCAATATTCTAAAAAACATGATTACTGGTTTTCTATGGTATTAAAAGAAGCTAAAACTGCAACAGACACATGCGACTGTGATTTCTCAGAAACTGACAGGGGCAGTATAATAAGCTTACACGTGTAGGGGAGAAGAAAAGAAGAAACTAAGGCAACCATAATGTCACGTGGAACGGCATCAGGAGTTGAGCGATGCCTCATAACCAGTGATATTAGCACGCTGCATGTGTTCCGGTCTTACTCATACCTAGAAGTGCCGAGCTTCGGTCTTCTGACCGCTGTGAGTACCCACTAGAAGCACCGTGTTGGTTTTTACCTACTTATAGCACAGGCTTTACACAAGAAAGCTGTTACTGACATATTATGATCTCCAGATGGCACTTCATGGTTATATACCAGTGCTAGACTTTGATATTAGGAACCAGGTAAGTGGTCTTGTCCTAATCTACAAGCTTACCTGTCTGTTTTTACCACTGTGGACATGCAGATTGAGTATGCTTTAAATGCCACTGTTTTTGCAATATTCATTTTCTGTCTTTGTATATTACACCTTGGCTATTTGCATTATTTATTTTGTCCATATTTAAGTTTATTTAGTTTCATTTTTCAAATAACATTTATTTATTTATTTATTTAGAGAATAACACTTTATTAACCAAAGATTCCATCACATTTTTGTTGGGAAAAAAAAAAAAATTCCAAATAAGAGTTTATGTTGAACACATTTACTAAACAGTTTTTTTGGTATCAAAATTGATTTTAAGAATCAAAGAATTTTGATGGTACTGGTACCGACTGTCAAATTTCTGGCATCGTGACATCCCTATTCAGGAGATAAACTGACAAGGTTGTGGTTACCCCCCACTGTATAGAGTCTGAAAGTTTAATCAATCCAATCGGAATTGGGCAGAATCCCTGTTGCGGTGATTTAACAGTTTTTAGTTACCGTGCTGCGAAGCTTCTCCAGTAGGATGTTCAGCTGGGTCTGTCAGGTTAGAGAGAGAGAGAGAGCAAGAAAAAAAGTTTTTAGTGCTGTAACTTCACCACTTTGCACAACACCACAAACACATGCTTGTTACGTTTTCACCTCCCAAAGCCTAAAGCCGTCCACAGCACAATCCTCCAGCGCAAAGATGTTAGGATCAATTGTGCAGCGCAGCCCTGACGTTTCAATACACACACAGACACACAGACAGCCAAGGACAAAGAGTGTAACAGAAGGATGAACGGACATAGCATAAAAGACGGAAACACACAGAAACAGAAAGGGAGGCAGAACGGCTGCTGAGGAACACCATGCAGACGGACACACGGATGCACAGACGTGAGAGCCAAGGGTTGCGGGATACCTGGCTGATAACTGCTTTTAGGCCACCGTCTCCACGGATACAGCATCCAAGGATACTACATTCATATGCAACTCACTGTGCATGGGAAGACAGAGGATAGCATCTCTCTCTCTCACTCTCATCTCTTACTTTTCTCCTTCTCCCTTTCCCCCTACAGTCTCAGATTATGAGATATGCTGAGACAGACCACTGTGGGCAGTGGAAAGCAGAGATCCACACTGATTTGGGTAATAGATGAGGTCATTACTAAAGGTGTGGTACACGGTGAAGAACAAACATGCTGATCCGTCGCGTGGCAGCAGCCCTGCTCCTCTCATTTTTTAATAAAGCCGTGCCAGAGAGAAATCTATTATTAAACTGAATTGAAAATGTGTTTAGGACAAATCTTGAAAACGGGCTCCTGGTTCCTATATACCTAAATTAAAATCTCACAGCAAACCCAACACACACACACACACTGGTCACTTTATCAGAACCTTGAACCTACCTTGAAAATTGCTTTCAGGATTTGCTGCTGTTTTGAGAAGTCCCTTCCTTCCCTCCATATGTGCAATAATGCCAGTGCCTCTGGCAGCAACACAACCTCAAAGCATGAAAGTCCATGCCCCTGCTTCACAGTTGGAAAGGTGTTCTTTTCATGAAAAGCAGTTCCCTTCTTTTCTTCAAAGAAACCTTTGTTGGTTGCGGCCAAAGAGTTTTATTTTGACTTCATCAGTCCACAACTCACATGGTTTCTCTAAGGCATACTTCAAACATTTTGTGACAAGGACAATGATTAGGTTTCCTTCGTATGACTCTTTTTGAGTATGATCTCTATTGAGATTATGTTTTTGCCAGCAATGCTGCACAGTGGACCAGTGCGCCATCCTCTTGACCTTCCTGTAGGTTCTTGGCAGTCACGAGGGGGGGGGGGGGTTGCTTTCCAGCATACACAAACAGTTTTCAGAGAGTTCTTTTGGTCTTCTAGATCTCAGCTTGACCTCCACAGTTCCCCTGAAATGCCTACGTTAACATTCTGCACTGTAGAAATTGCAGGATTGATTATTTTACCCTTGCCTTGCCTTGTGGGCATCTTTAGACAGTAGGTGGTCATGACTGAGGGTCAGCACAATATTTTAAAGTTTTAAAATTAAAGATTTGGAAAGTCTGATACAGCTGACAATTTCTAATTTAAATTGGTGACGTGCCCCAAGCCTGATTTGCCTAAAATGTTGTATTTTATTTTTTTGGGTAGAAACAGCGACTCGGTTTACTACTTCTAAACAAAAAACAAAAAACAAAAGTGTGTCATCTAGACAGCGGTGCCCAAACCCTCATATACAACTGTACTATAAAACCTGGACTTTAGCCAAACTGTAATCATTCACAATTGGTCACCCACCCTCTTTCTGTCTTCCAGTCTATCGTGGGTAAGCGTCTATTTCACAAGGCTAATGTATTAATGCGACTTCAATGCAAACATGCACCATGAAGATTGAAGAACACGAGAGGTCAGACAGCCGGGTCTTATTAAAGCAGTAAAAAGCAAAGGAATAAGGGACTAAAGGTCTTTTTAGTCTTCAGTAACTATCACCTATCACTCTCTCCCTCTCTCTCTTTTGTTCATCATCTCTCTATTCTCCCTTTTTATTGTGGCACGAATCACAAGAGAGGGATGGAGAGACAGAGCAAGTGAGAGAAAAGGAACAGGAGAACAGAGCAGGAAGGAGAGGCATAAAAAACACACATGTAGAAACATACACACACACACAGGCCTACCCCACGCCACAGGACTCAGAGAAAGACAGAACACACTCCTGCTGCCCTGCTGTGAAGGGCCCTTCTGTACAGACATGCCTAATCCAGAGTATATACACTCTAAACTTATATATATATACACACACACACACACAGCCATTTGCAAAGATTATCCACAAATGGCAGTGTTGGTTGTAGCGTACTGATTAGAATAACATCTGTTCTTGTGTTGTTCAAATAATTACTGAGATAATCAATTAGTTTTCAACTGGTAGTGGGCTTCAAAACTAGCCTTTAAACACACACCTTTCTAGCAAACTGACTGTAAAGTAGCGACATGTTTAGATGTGAAGGATTTTTGGCTCACCTTAAATTTGTTGCCCACACTGATGAAGCCGAGTTTGCCAGCTTTCTGTTTGACATCTTTGGAGTTGATGGAGTTCTCAAAAAGCTCCCGTATAAAGCGATCCTTAGACTCGCTCACAAGACTCTCCAGAGACATGTGCAGAGCATCGTTATTTTTCTCCACAAACTGACTCTGAGGGGGAGAAAGAAAGACAGAAAGATAAAGATAAAATTAAACAATGAGGAAAATTATAGAATGAAAACATAGGGAAAGAAAGGAAGGAAGGAAGAAAGAAAGATAAGAATGGGAGGAGAGGGAGAAATAACTGAAAAAGGAAGAAAGAAAGGAAGGAAGGAAAGAAGGAAGACAGACAAAGAAAAAAGGAAGGAAGAAAGGAAGGAAGGAAGGAAGAAAGAAGGAAGAAAGGAAGGAAGGAAGAAAGAGACAGGAAGAAAGAAAAAAAGGAAGGAAAGAAGACAGACAGACACAGAAAAAATGAAAGAAGGAAGACAGACAGCCAGACAGAGAGAAAGAAAAAAGGAAAGAAGGAAGGAAGAAAGGAAGGAAGGAAGGAAGAAAGGAAGGAAGGAATACCGACAGTAAGAAAGAAAAAAAGGAAGAAAGGAAAGAAGGAAGGAAGAGGAGGGAAGAAAGGAAGGAAGGAAGTTCGAAAGAAAGAAAGAAAGAAAGAAAGAAAGGAAGGAATACCGACAGTAAGAAAGAAAAAAAGGAAGGAAGGAAAGAAGGAAGGAAGAGGAGGGAAGAAAGAATGGGCAGAGAAAGGGAGAAATGCAGAGAGAAAGGTAGGAAGGAAGCATCTTTATGGGACAGTAAATCCATTGTTAAAATCAAGCATATCTTCTTCCACAGTCAAAAACTCATTCATTTCCTATTTTTGTAAGAATCTGACAATAAAGTAACAGCATTTATCTCAACGCCTCTGACTTCAGCCTCCTGCATGTTCACACACTCATCTATTCTCTTTCATTAGGCCATCATGAATCATCAGGATCAGAGGAAGCTCTAGGGAGGAGCAAAAGACAAGTTGCTAAACGGCTGGAAAAAGGTGAAAACAGCAGTCATGATACTGTAGTGCTGACATTCAACACCTTTCAGGACACTTGAGGTGTGTGTGTGTGTGTGTGTGTGTGTGTGTGTGTGTGTGTGTGTGTGTGTACCGTCTCATAACAAACTGCTCCTGCGAAATGTCTGATGATAAATCCTTCATCATCCCTCACATTCCTGTGCACCGTCAGCTTTGACTTCCTGGGGACCTGAAAGGTCAGACACACATATACACACAAACACATTTAGACACACACACACACACACACAAAGACAACATTTCTTTCTCTTCGTTCAACTAGAGTTGTTCTACTTCCTTGGTAACAGCCCCCAGGTAACCGTCACCAGGCACAGGCCTACTGCTGGCTAATGGAACTACAGTATGTTAGCCATGTTGTCTGCTGGCTGCACGGCCACTCACAGTCAGGCGGAAGTGGTTTTTGTGTTTGTTGTGGACAGTCTCAGTAAAGTGCTGGTCGCTCGGTTGAGGTAGACGGTTCTCTTCATCCAGAATGTCCAAGATGCCCACTAGTTTCGACTCCACCAGGTCTGGAACACAAACAAGCACCATTCCAAGTAAGTCCAACAGTTTTCTAAAAGCCAAACCTGCCATCTGTGCATGTCTGCACTATTCAGCGCAGCTCAGAGGAGGATGGGTTCACCTTTTGAGTTTTGATCTTTTCAATAGATCTTCCTCATACTCATATGAAGCTTTTCCAAGTGCTTGATCAAACTGAGGGCCACGGCAGTGGTAAAAACTCTCGAAGAGCATGAGAGTGAAGCACAGAGAAATAAACTACCTAGCTTCCTGTGGCCTGCTCTTGAGTCCTGGTTCATTCCAGTGATTCTTCTACATGCTCTTAGAGAGGCTCTCCTTTTGAGTCTTAGTGCTTTGTTCTCATCCTCTATGGTATGTTTTACTGCTGCTGTTGCCTGCAGTTTGATAATTAGTGCTCTCTGACTGCATTTCTATAAAGCTGCTCTGGGACTGCTGTAAACTGTCTGTTGTAGAAAGTGTTATTGAACAGTGCAATACAAATCAACTTAGACTGACACGTGTAGTCACTGGGTTTCGTTTTTTTAGTCCCTCCCCCCCCTCCTTTTTCACCCAGCGGTCTGCCTCCCGGCCACAGCAGCCTTGCATTTTCCATTCGAGCTGGGTTTGATTTGAGCTGCGCTCTATGTATAGCCGAGGGCAGTGGAGTGTGTAAGACCTAATTATGAATGTGAAAGTTAGCTCTACGCACAGTAGCGGTCCAGCTGTCAGTACAAATTAGAACGTCACGATAACAGAGCTCATAGTATCTCAGCAAAAAGAATTTAGGACAGACCGAAAAGAACACCACATTCAAAAAAGAACAACAGGAATAGACACATGAAAGTGGGTGGCATGATTGTGGCTTTACTACGTTTACTCGGCTCCATGGACAAAGAATGATAATATACAATGTAAAAAAGGCACGTAAAGTCCCCCCACCTCAAATTCTATGGTTTTATGTGCCAGGACATAGAAAAAATAATCATTTTAATATGAGAATTTAAAAATATTTAGAAATGAGAATACAACCTCAGATGAGTAGCAAGACACACTAGACTCCATCCTGTCTTCTTTTTATTGAATACAAACTAGGCCAAAATGGAAAAGCCATGTGTGGAAAAACTAAAAACACCCCATGAATCAACAGCTTGTCGAAGCACCTTTAGTAATAGCAGTAATGACGTGAAGCAATGGTTTCCTGTATGACTATCATTCTCACATTGCTTTGGAGGAAATCAAGCTGTTGGATAGTGGATGGCCTCACGTTTGGTATACAGAGGAGTTCATGGTCAACTGCAAAACGGGCCCAAATCATTACCCCTCTCCACCATTTATTGGCAGTTGATATGAGGTGTCTGTACTGATATGCTCGGTTTGGCGCTGTGTAGTATAGTCAAACATCTCTACTTTGGTCGTGTGTGTCCAGAGGACATTGCCCCATTATTGTCAGGTTCCTTCACCCTAAACCTTTTGTGTGTGTGACGGTGTGGTTTATGAATCGCAATCCAGAGCATGCAAATGTGAGATCCTAGACTCCACAGAAATGGTAAAACTGCTGGTCATCCTCCTTTTGGAACGGTCACAGTGATTCTGCTGGCGAGCTGAATGAATCTGGCTCAATATGTCTGTAAATATAGCTCAAAGTGTTTTGATCAGTGGTGTGACAATTTACATTTTTACTTGTTTTTCAATAAAACACACTTAAATAAAATACATAACACCTGTGTGCCACTGACCCCAATGGTAAATGACCTGCATGTACTTCTTGTGCCGTTCCCTCACAGAGGAAACAAGCTTTACTTGGGACGGGTTTCAGGCTACTCTGAGGGTGAGAAACTGAAACACAAGCGTAGTGTTTGGAATAGTTTTCAGGTTTAGAACAGGACCTTTTGTTACCATCTTCTCAACTGACAAAAGAACAAGCATGTCCGGTTCCAGAAGACAGAGAGCTTCTTTTAAAACCAACTACCCATTTAATTACCTACTCAGTCTGTGGTCAAGAACGCAGCAGTTAATCAAAACAGACAAACCGTGAACCTTGAAGGATAACAACACATTAGGATACAAACCGTGCTGCTTGCATCCACAATGTCCGACTAAGTTTCACCTGAACTGATCAAATACGGCTCGTCTGACAACTAACCGAACCACCAAGCCAGGAACAAGGAGAGAAGTCTGGGAGAAGAGAAGTCGCACCCAAAGGGAGCAGCTCATTAGGAGTGCAGCTCATACTGGAAACCACCGAATGGTTTGTTCGTTATGAGAGGTGGACAGGCACTGAGCGGCGGGAGGCAGACGGCACTGTGTATGTGTCTGTATTTGTTTTGTGTATGTATGACTGAGTGCTTGCTTGCAGGAGCTGGAGCTCCTTTACTGAAGAAGGGCTGATGAGCTGGAGAGATCCAGCTGCTCACTGTCTTCTCACTGTGAGCGAACAGAAGGTGCGAGTCACATATACAAACACACACACTCACTACAGACACTGCAGCAGAGGAAAATGCTTAATACGCTGGGGGTAAGGCAGGAAGAGATTTGGTAGGAAGAAGTGACAGAGACAGTCAGTCAGTCAGACAGCATAAACAGGACAGTGTTGGCTAATCGACAGCATACAAAATGTTTCACTTAAAAATTGCAAAACAGTGTAGACTGTGTAGACTGTCTATACTGTGTACTGACCGTCAACACTGTCCTGTCTACTCTGTCTATACTGTGTACTGACCGTCTGCACTGTCCTGTCTACTCTCTGTCTATACTGTGTACTGACCGCATACACCGTCCTGTCTACTATCTGTCTTTACTGTGTACTGACCATCTACACTGTTCTGTCTACATTGTGTACTGACTGTCTACACTGTCCCGTCTACTCTGTCTATATTGTTTACTGACTGTCTACACTGTGCGCTCTACTCTCTGTCTATATTGTTTACTGACTGTCTCAGCTGTCCCATCTCCTCTGCCTATATTGTTTACTGACTGTCTACACTGTGCGGTCTACTCTCTGTCTATATTGTTTACTGACTGTCTACACTGTCCCGTCTACTCTGTCTATATTGTTTACTGACTGTCTACACTGTGCGCTCTACTCTCTGTCTATATTGTTTACTGACTGTCTACGCTGTCCCGTCTACTCTGTCTATATTGTTTACTGACTGTCTACACTGTCCCATCTCCTCTGTCTATATTGTTTACTGACTGTCTACACTCTGCGGTCTACTCTCTGTCTATATTGTTTACTGACTGTCTATGCTGTCCCGTCTACTCTGTCTATATTGTTTACTGACTGTCTACAATTTGCGGTCTACTCTCTGTCTACATTGTGTACTGACTGTCTACACTGTCCCGTCTACTCTGTCTATATTGTTTACTGTCTACACTGTGCGCTCTACTCTCTGTCTATATTGTTTACTGACTGTCTACACTGTCCCGTCTACTCTGTCTATATTGTTTACTGACTGTCTACACTGTCCCGTCTACTCTGTCTATATTGTTTACTGACCATCTACACTGTGCGCTCTACTCTCTGTCTATATTGTTTACTGACTGTCTACACTGTGCGCTCTACTCTCTGTCTATATTGTTTACTGACTGTCTACACTGTGCGCTCTACTCTGTCTATATTGTTTACTGTCTACACTGTGCGCTCTACTCTCTGTCTATATTGTTTACTGACTGTCTACACTGTGCGCTCTACTCTGTCTATATTGTTTACTGACTGTCTACACTGTGCGCTCTACTCTCTGTCTATATTGTTTACTGACTGTCTACACTGTGCGCTCTACTCTCTGTCTATATTGTTTACTGACTGTCTACGCTGTCCCGTCTACTCTGTCTATATTGTTTACTGACTGTCTACACTGTCCCATCTCCTCTGTCTATATTGTTTACTGACTGTCTATGCTGTCCCGTCTACTCTGTCTACATTGTTTACTGACCGTCTACACTTTGCGGTCTACTCTCTGTCTACATTGTGTACTGACTGTCTACACTGTCCCGTCTACTCTGTCTATATTGTTTACTGACTGTCTACACTGTCCTGTCTACTCTGTCTATATTGTTTACTGACTGTCTACACTGTCCTGTCTACTCTGTCTATATTGTTTACTGACTGTCTACGCTGTCCCGTCTACTCTGTCTATATTGTTTACCGACTGTCTACACTCTGCAGTCTACTCTCTGTCTATATTGTTTACTGACTGTCTACACTGTCCCGTCTACTCTGTCTATATTGTTTACTGACTGTCTACACTCTGCGGCCTACTCTCTGTCTATTGTTTACTGACTGTCTACACTGTCCCGTCTACTCTGTCTATATTGTTTACTGACTGTCTACACTGTCCATATTGTGTACTGACTGTCTACTTTCTGTCTATATTGTTTACTGACTGTCTAATTTGTATGTATACACCGTTTGTGTGTCTGCACCATCCTGTCAGTATACACTGTCCTGTATCTGTCTGTATACTCTGCTCACGTCTATCTGTACTTTCTGACTGTACCATGTCTGCCAGACCTCTTCTTTTTACACTTTGTGGGTGTCCACTCTGTCCATCGGCATGTTTTTTTCTGCCCCATACGGTTATACCAATACTGACTGCAGTGTTTACTGTTTCTCTTTCTCTGTCTGTCTAATATGTCTACACTCTGTATGTATCCTGTCTGTCTACACAGCTCGTCTACTCTCTGTTGACTAAGAGACAAGTAAATTGTGTACAAAAGCCCAGAGACAGTTAGAAAGCTAGTGTACACTTCGATACCTGCACCACATCCTCCTCTACGCCTCTCTTCCACTTTCCCCTGAGCCCTCCTCCACCCTTTTCTTTACTTTATTTATTGAACAGCCAATTTCCTTTGTCCCCCGGGGTCATTTGTGTGCATGTTTATATTTATATTTACTCGTTCGATTCCTGCTACACAGTCCGCAAATTGGGGACAGAGGTCACACCACTTTAGTGGCATGAACCCTGACAAAGCCAGAGTAGTGTCTCCATGCACTCTCCATATTACCTCAACCGCTCACTCCAGCCCGATCTGGAGCGTTTCTAGAAGAGTGCAGGTTATAAGTTTGATGTGTGAAATCCAATCCAGTGTGATCAATCAAATCAAGCTTTCAAATGACATAGATTATCCATATTAATATCTAACAGAGACAGAGTCCAATTAGGATCTGTCTCCGCTCAATGTGATTTGCAGGTGTGAGAAAACCAAGAGCTGAGCCCGAAGCTTTGCATGACTGGAACAGCTCCTAGTCATATTCCTCCATAGCAACCAAGAAATGTTCATCGAAATACGTCAAAACACCCAACCCTAACTTAGCATTACTATTTATACACCACAACTAACTTAATAGGCTTTACAGTGCATGTGTGTGTGTGTGTGTGTGTGTGTGTGTGTGTACCTATGCAGTCCTGATTGTCGACGTATTTCACTTCATTCACTCCCAGACCCTCTTTCTGGTACAGTTCTTGCTCCTGAAAAGCACAATTCAAACGCATTCAGTGGTTGCAATGCCAGATATATGCACACATGCAGATCC
This sequence comes from Salminus brasiliensis, assembly GCF_030463535.1. Classification (NCBI taxonomy): domain Eukaryota; kingdom Metazoa; phylum Chordata; class Actinopteri; order Characiformes; family Bryconidae; genus Salminus; species Salminus brasiliensis. The sequence continues at coordinate 36,578,046 of NC_132878.1, forward strand.
CATTAGACAATAACGTTCCAGCTCTGTACAGAATATGTACTAGAAAAAACACTTCTGATAATTATATAACCGTTTTTTTAAACAAATACATTTTATTTCCAAAACATCCATAAACCTTTAGAACTATTGTAAAACTTGGTCTACATTATAGATCAACATATTTGAATATATAAAATGAATTTCTGTGATGTCTGCTTTAAACACTTGGCTCCCATCGCCACTACTGTGAATACTGTGTATATATATATATATATATATATATATATATATATATATATATATATATATATATATATATATATATTCCAAAATCCAATCTGTCCTGTTATGTGTCTGTGGCTGTTGCCAGCTAGCTAAACTAACACTAGAGGTCAAAAGTACCATGCCTCGGTTCCAGCCAAGGGTTTATGTAATAAAAAAAAAATCCTTGTACTGATTTAAAAGCATAGTCAGGCAGTTTCACGAGCCTGCTCAGAAACAGCACGACACAGTTTGGCTGTGAGAACCATTTGGCACCGCAGTAGAAATATTCTCAGCTGCCCGAGACACCTGCACAGTACTGTGTAATGTAAACCTATAACGTACATGGAGCTCGAAATGGCCAGTGAGGGGAAGTACAGTAAGAAAGTTAATGGAGAGTGTATTAGTGCATTTGCGGAACTTATGGCCAGCGGCCATCTGCAAGGGAGTGAGAAAGGTGTCCGAGACGGTGCCCAGGAATCTCCATACGTGCTGGCAACAACTAAAGCGAATACTCGGAGCGTCTAAGGACTGTGACTCATGTTTTGGTTACAGTTATTTGTATAAATATATCCCGCTTTTCCGGTAGTCTGTCTGGGTCCACTATTTTTTACAAGGCACAAAGTAAAAACTACGAACTAAAAAGTGAGTGTGTGACACCGTTAGAATTGTCTATATTTTTGCAGAATTTGACCTAAACGTGGCAGATGTATGGGAACCTTTGCTTTCAGTATCAAGAAAATGTTCTTCTTGGTAAGCAGTAGCTTTCTCTTTGCAGCCCTTCCATGCTAAGAAATTTACAGTGGCAGCTAGGTGCTTGCTAAGGTTTTCCGAAGTGGTTATTATAAATGGTTGCAAGGGCATTGCGATGTGGTCCGAAGGTAAGTAGTTGCTAGTGGTTGCTAGGAAGTTGCTTGCTGGTCACCAAGATGTTCCACGTCGTTGCAAGGGCATCTCTGTGTGTGAGCTGATTGATAGGGCTCTGCTAGCGAGTCCATCTCATCATGTTGGTTCCTGAATGGTTTATCCCAGTACCCAATCCCTCATCTTTTTGCTATATGAACATATATATATATATATATATATATATATATATATATATATATATATATATATATATATATATATATATATATATATATATGAAGTAATCAGAATCAAAGAATGATGTAGTGATGTATTGTTTATGTTGACAGTATGGCAGTATGTATTAAAAGGGGTAGGTCTGCTATTCCAATTGCTGAAAAATGTTCTCATTTTGTCTCCATTTAGCAGAATGTTGCATTAAAAATATTCAGACTGAATATTCATTTGATGCTGTTGATCTCAGGACTTAATAAATGTAACATTCCAACATTCTTCTGTCCTCGACGGCCAACAACACAACTCAGTTTCACACCAGAGTTTTATTTTGTGGTTCCAACTCAACACAGAGCTAAGCAGGGTCATATTTCTAGCCTACAGGGCAGCATTAAAGCGGCAGTGCTGCCCTGGGATCAGCTGCTTCCCGCGCACACTATCCCATTCATCAGAAAAGTGGAGTTTAAAAACTGACACCAGATCAGCACACTTCTAGTCTATAAAACTGGATACAAATATACAGCCCCAGGGGCTTTGCGGTGGGACCCCAGGTGGAGGATGGTGAAAGTAAATCTCCATGACAGAGAAATAAAAAGAGAGAGAGAGAGAGAGAGAGAGAGAGAGAGAGATTGAGGAAGTGTTCTCTGATCTATTCATCGGCTTGAGAAATGTGTCCACTCACCTCTTTGAGGATTCGCTCATTGAAGAACTGCTGGAGCTTCTCATTACAGTAGTTGATGCAGAACTGTTCAAAACTGTTGTGCTCAAAATACTCTGAAGAAGAAGAAAAAAAAAAACAGAGCGAGAGTGAGCGAGAGATAAACTGAGATAGCGAGAGAGGGAGAGAGAGAAAGCAGATGCAGAACGAGAGAGAGAGAGGAGAAAAAAGCAGAAGGAAGAGACAAGAAAGAATGAGTGCAAAGAAGAGAGAGAGAGAGCGATAGAGAGAGACAGAGAGTCAAGGGGATGAAAAGGAGATGAAAGAAGGATGGAGAATGAAGGAAGGAAGGAGGCGTGTGAGACTGTGTGAGTGATTGAGAGTAGAGAGGAGCTCATGAATGCTAAGTGTGTCACACTGAGAGACTATTTCGCTGCCTCACTTTCAGCCCCACAGAGAAAATGACCAGAGAGGGGCTACAAAGGACACACACAATCATAATGCATTTCCAGGAGAAAATGCATTTGGGGGTTTTGACACTGGACACTCTTCTTTACACTCTCACATACTATATACTATATAGAGAGAAACGACTGCAATATGAAACATTCTGGACTCATGCAAATAACCTTACCAGCCAATTAAATGGCAGCAGGGCAATGCATGCAATAATGCAGATATGGGCCAGAAGCTTCAGGTAAAGTTCACATCTTTATGAGCATGGCATGATTGTTGGTGTCAGAAGGGCTGTTTTGAGTATTGCTAGAGCTGCTGATCTCCTGGGATTTTCAGCATAACAGTATCTAGAACTCTAGGCCAACACTAGCTTGTTAGTATGTTAACCTGGGGCTAACATTAACTGGTTAGTTTGCTAACTCTAGGCCAACACTAGTTTGTTAGTGTGTTAACCTGGGGCTAACATTAACTGAGTGGTGTGTTAACTTTGGGCCAACACTAGCTTGTTAGTGTGTTAACCTGGGGCTAACACTGACTGGTTTGGGCCAACACTTGCCGCTTAGTGTGTTAACCTGGGGCTAACATTAGGATGAGGCTTGGGCATGACATATATATACCACTATTATAAAAGTTCAATAATTGAAACAAAGACTGTACATATAAACTAAAAATGGATATTAATATAATACACACTGCTTATTTTTGTTGTAAAATAGACCAACACTAGTTTGTTAGTGTGTTAACCTGGGGCTAACATTAACTGAGTGGTGTGTTAACTTTGGGCCAACACTAGCTTGTTAGTATATTAATCCGAGGCCAACACTGACTGGTTTGGGCCAACACTTGCCGCTTATTGTGTTAACCTGGGGCTAACATTAGGATGAGGCTTGGGCATTACATATATATACCACTATTATAAAAGTTCAATAATTGTAACAAAGACTGTACATATAAACTAAAAATGGATATTAATATAATACACACTGCTTATTTTTGTTGTATTGAAAAATGTTTAAAATGGTGAATTTTGTGCATTATTACAACCTACAGATTTGATATTTGAACTTAGTCAGGTCCAGTTCTACTCACTAGTCAGGTGTATACCTATTACATGCGGTGCTATCCAACTGGGAGGGTAAACATGAACCCGCACCTTTTACAACTGCCTTAAAGCAACATTACTGGAAAGCTCAACACCCTTTGAGGAGAATACTAACTGCCCGATTTATTAGCATACTCACATTGTTTACCACAACACACAACACACAGCTTTCAGAGCTCAAACTCCCCCTCACTTAAACCAGCATCCTCAGACGCACTCTCTTACCGAAGCCGGCAATGTCCAGCACGCCGATGAAATTAGCTGAGGAGTCGAAAGGGAAGCACTGGTTGACTCTGGTGACCACATGATCAAAGAGGCGACTATAAACAGCCTTGGCCAGTGCGTCCCGAGCGTTATTCGCCTGCTCCACTTTCAGAGGAACCCTGAACGAGACAGAGAGAGAACATACAAAATGAGTTAAAAATAATTTGTAACAACATATTATATACACCTTCAAGAACATATAGATATATATATATATATATATATATATCAGTTCTAAATGATTTTACATTGTAATTATAAGTGCTCAGTGAATGTAAACACTGTTACGCTGATTTTAGTACTTAATCATCAGCCAATCTCACCACTCCAAAGATCCTGTTTGCTTTTCATCTTCTAAAAGTTAAAATGTCACACCCTGCTGTTTCCATAAGCCAAACATGTTGAGTGCTTTACATTACAGAAAGGTAAATGATACCCATGTTGCCTTTTACTCACCATTAGCTAGACCACATAGCCAGAGAGAGACAGAGGTTAGCATACAATAAATCACACTTTATTAGAAACTAGTGCTATGTGCCACTCACTGGCCACTTTATTAGAAACACCTGCCTTGTGCTTCCACTCACTGGCCACTTTATTAGAAACACCTGCCTTGTGCTTTCACTCACTGGCCAGTTCATTAGAAACACCTGCCTTGTGCTTCCACAGTGTAGTAAAAAACATATGCCTTGGGTAGACAACGTTCGCCTGGCTTCAACAAAACAAAGAGGTGGCAACGTGTGAAACCCTTGTCTGATAGCCAGCCAAAACCAAACTGCAGGGAATTTTCAGTTTGCAAGAGGTGTGTTTGACTTTCTGCAACCTTCGCCCGAGCTTACAGTGGCCCTTAGATGAATGAAAACTGTTCCAAATTGTGAAATGGATATTGGGGAGGGGGATGTTTGGCGAGTGGCACTGGCTCTAGTGCAAAACTACATACGCAAACTTCAGACACCCATCATGCCGAGCACAAATGGGATAAAGAGGGAAAGCGTTGAGCTGAACTGCTGCTTTCAGTGCCTGAAAGGTCAGTGGTCTGTGTATGCAGTCCTGCCAGCTAAACCTTTAGTGAGTTAGTCCAGGCTTTCCTCTTATGTAACATTCACAAATAGAGTGCTTAAGGCAGGCTCAATCCCCTACTGCCCTTCAGCCAGCCGGCTACAGCCGAATTAATACAGCTAGTTTTCAAACGACCCGGCAGCAGCACGCCACTCTCTCCACCAGTGTGACAGAGCACCTGTCTGTCTGACAAATGAGAGAGAGCATCTCACTCTAAACATCTATTCATCTCTCTCTGTCTCCCTCTCTGAGTATCTCTCACAAACACACACAGGCAAGCAACAGAGGCCCATCCAGCCAGCCAGCCAGCCAGCCAGCCAGCCACCCACGCATAAGGTGCACACAAACACCTTATTACTCTCTCCTCCATAAATGAAGAGATAAAACCTTGACAGCAGAATGAACAGAATAAGGGGGGGGGGCACAGTGGTCAGTGTGGGAGGGAGGATAATGGAGGAGAAAAGTGGCTTGGTGAGGAAAAACTGGGAGAAAACGGGAGAGTGGAGCACTTTTGGTAGATACTGACCACTGCGTACCAGGAACACCCCACAGGACTTGCTGTTTTGGAGATGCTCTGACCCAGTTGTCTTGCCATCATAATTTGACCCCTGTCAAAGTGGCTCACATCCTTACACTTGCCCATTTTTCCTGCTTTTAGCACTTCACCTTCAAGAACTGACTGTTCCATTTATTGCACCCCTTGACAGATGCCACTGTAGATGAAGATGATCAATGATTCTCACTTTACCCGCCAGTGGTGTTAATATTATGGCATGTGAGAGACAGAGACAGAGAAACAGAGAGCAAGAGAGAGAATCTTGTTCTTTGTTGTCTACACACAAGTACACACTGGGTATGACATTAAATAACAACATATAACATAACTAAATAACATGGTTTCAACTGGCTTGATCCCCAGTGAAGCCACAGCCATCCACCTTCGGACGCCCCAGAGAGCATAACTGGCCTTGCATTCTCTGGGGCAGTAGGACTGGCCTCTGTCTCCCCACATCACTCTTCACAACGCTAGCCAGCCTGGGTGCCGTTGTATTATCTGGATGTTCCCCTCCAAAAATGCTCAGCTGTGCATTGATGGCTGAATTCACAGAGGAATTTTACTGCACAGAGGATGCATTTTTACTGCACTATTAATACAACTCACTGCTACTACCACCACTACTACTAATACTAGCACCATATCACTACTACCACCACTACCACTATTACTACTGCTGCTACTACCACCACTACTACTACTATTACTTGTGCCATTATCACTACTACCACCATTACTACTATTACTACTGCTGCTACTACTACCCTTACAACTGCTACTACTACCACTATTACTAAAACTAGTGCCATTATCACTATTACCACCACTACTACTAATACTACTGCTGCTACTACCATCTTACAACTGCTACTACTACCTCTACTACTAAAACTAGAGCCATTATCACTACTACCACCACTACTACTAATACTACTGCTGCTACTACCATCTTACAACTGCTACTACTACCTCTACTACTAAAACTAGAGCCATTATCACTACTACCACCACTACTACTAATACTACTGCTGCTACTACCATCTTACAACTGCTACTACTACCTCTACTACTAAAACTAGAGCCATTATCACTACTACCACCACTACTACTAATACTACTGCTGCTACTACCATCTTACAACTGCTACTACTACCTCTACTACTAAAACTAGAGCCATTATCACTACTACCAACACTACTACTAATACTAGTACCATATCACTACTACCAACACCACCACTGTTACCACTGCTGCTACTAGTACCACTATCACTACTAATCTTTACAACTGCTACTACTATCACTTCTGCTACTAGCACCACCACTATTATTAAAACAACTAGTCGTACCATCTGTGCCACTAATACTACTACAACTATTAGTATCGCTACTACTAGTACTAGTAGTACAACTACTGCCACCAGCACTATCAGTATCACTACTAGTCCTACTACTGCTACTAATATCATTATAACTACCATCAATACCATTGTTAGTATTACTATTACTACCACTATCTGTACCACCTGCGCCACCAATACTACTACTACCACTATTAGTATCACTACTACTATTACCACTATCTGTACCATCCGTACCATATGCCCCACTAATACTACTACAACTACTGGTACTATTACCACCACTACCATTGCTACTACTACCATCACCTGTACCACCATTACTACCACCGCTACCACTATTAGGATCACTACTACTACCACTATCTGTACCATCTGTGTAACTAATACTACCACTATTGGTATCACTAGTATTCCAGAGCTATTCCAAACCTACCCCAGAATATATAAGCAGTCTGAGCAGAGAGTATACAGTCACCAGAGCTACATTATGCAAAATGGATATTAATATAATATATATTTATAAATATGAGAACTACATAGTATTTTATATTACTGCATATATAATATAATAGTCCTGATGGTTACAAGTACTACTACCACTAACAATAGGAACAGTAGTAGTAGTAATAATAATAATAATAATAATAATATTAAGCAACAGTACTCTATTCTTCTAGTATAACGCTTTGTGCTTGTTCTAGCTTCATCATCCTTTTCTGTCTTGTTGCTGCACACATAGCATTTACAAAAATGTCAGCGCAGTGACAAATGGCATTCAGTGACACTTTGATGTTTACAACAGATTTCTCTGACATTCTGATGCAATTATTAATCTCCCAATCTGACGGAAACCTCGATTAGCACGGCTTTTAGCGCTTTACAGCGGCCGGCCTTTTGTGGAGACTGCAGCTGAAGTGGCCAAAGGCTGTTAAGCGGGAAGATTCCTCACATTAGCACATCAGTGGCACACAGACGCTAAGTCAATTAGCATCAGCGCTGCTTAATGGAAGAAGAGGGCTTACTTCCACCTGCTCTGTGCAAGCGTACGTGTGTGTCCGTGCTCGTCTGTGTGTGTGAGAGAGAGAGAGAGAGAGAGAGAGAAAGAGAGAGAGAGCGAGAGTGAACGAGAGAGCCTCACTTGATGACTGTGCCTTTAGTGCCCCCTGCTGTTGTGAGCATGACTCTGGTGGTGAGGCTGACTCGCAGATCCTCTTCGTCCAAACCCAGCAGCTCAGCGCAGTGCTCAAGAGCCTGACTCGACTGCTTCTTTAAGATGCAGCCACCTAGAAAACACACACACACACACACACACACACACACACACACACACATTTATTTTTTACGCATATTTATTTCACTTATTGCAGAGATGTGTTATTTTTTAAAATATGCTTAAATATTTGATATCACCGAATGTTGCTCTAAATCTGTGGCTTCCTGCTCTCTAATGAATGCACTATGCAAGTCATGAAATAATGGCTTCCTCTCCAAAACAGTGTATGTAATAGGAACTCATTAATATTCAGCGCTAGGTAAAATTCTTCCCTATTTAACATTTGCTGCACTGTTTGGGTGCAACACCACACCACTGATGCCGTCAACACCCGTAATATCAGTAATGCTGATAGCACTGGAGTTAATAAGCTGCGAGAGGGTAGCTAACCCACTCGATGTATACAGTCATGTGAAAAAATCAGCACAGCCCATAAAAACCTTTATCTTTTTTTAACATATTTAAACACCTGGACATTTGATCTTCATTTTATCAATATTGGCAGATATATCATGAAAATAAACACATAAACAATTCTTTGTAAAATGAAATGAATGGAAATATAATTTGTGCATATGAGGAAAAAGTTAGGACACCCCTCCATTTATTACTATTAGAAAACACACTAGTTTTGGAGGAGCCTGTGTTATTTAAACCTCAGATATTTAGCTTGGTTTGCTCCTGGTTGTTGGTGTGAGCATCATCACCATGACGAGATCCAAAGAGGTCTCGAAGGTCTTCCGAAGGAAAGGTTGTAGGTGAAAAGGACTCTGGGTCTGGAACTTGAGGATCTCAGAAATACTAGAAAACAGGCGCTCCACTCTCTACAAAATGTTTTACAGCAAGTTTAGACCACAGGACACGTAAGAAAGTCCCAAGCAATCCTAAAATATCATCACTTGGCCACACAACATGATAATCCCAGTAAATCCAGCAGTGGATGGTTCATTTTGAGAATCACACACTTCATTTGAGAATCATCTACAGCCCCTCTCTTCTGTCCTTCCTTTTAACAGCCACCTACTCTTAACCCGAAACCTGGAAACTGGTGAAGGTACACACAACTCACACCAACATATCAAATTCACATCAAATGAGCCGAGTTTATTTCTGAGAAGGAGCCGAGAAGTATTTCTCCAGGTGTCTGTGTGTGTGTGTGTCTGTCCTGCAGGCTCACAGGGTGATGTATGGGTGAGATCAGGCCTCCTACAGAGAGCTATTTCAGAGCTAAACTGGTTTCATTAGTTTTCAAATCACCCCCTCCATCTCTGCCTGCAGCGCCCCACAATAAACTCACTCTGTCTCTCTCCTTCAGTCTGTCTCACTCCCTCGCTTATCCTGAGCTTCACTGTGTTTACGATCAAAACTAAAGATCACACCACAGCCAAAGCGTTTACGGTCAGTATCAGAAGGGGTTCGACTGCAAAAGGCGCCACAATACCATATCATAATAAGAGCCATCTGCAATATTTACGGACTCGCTTATTTCACATGCTTTTGTTTGCGAAGCCTTCATCCTGACCTTAACCTGCGCCTTCTGATTCCAGGTTTGAACGGCAGGATGGTAACACAGTCTCGTGAGCTAGCACGTCATTCACCACACACTCCAGAGATAAACTTTACAGTTTACAGGCCCTCCCTCACCAACTTCGACTCAGCGTTAGGAATAGTGTCAAACCTATGTTACGCCACTGACCACTTGCAGGACAAGGGGATAAGGCGACATCAAGAAGCAGACTGTTTAACTAGAACACACCCAGTCTCTGCTAGGCTGGCGTCAGCGTGCTAAACTGTTAGCTATGTAAACTTTGAAAGCAGGGTTGATCCGAACGCACGTCAAGCACAACTAACCGCTTTGTCTGGCTGATTCGTTTCGGTTCGGTGTACCACCATTTTTATGTAGCTGTTAGCCGAACCACTTTTAGCCACTTTCAGTGGTATTCCAGATGAAGCAGTATGTAACCCATAGCCTATGAAATCTGTTTACTGTATGAAGCCATTATGTAGATGTTGAAAATGCATTCAACCTCAATGATCACTGGGCAACCTTCCCAGGGTTCATATAACCAACTTCACTTCAGCTGATAAAGTCACGGAAAGGCCCTTAAGGTGGAATTAGGAACTCCACCGAGGGCAAATGGTGAGGACAACTGGACAAGCAAGTAAAAACAGTGCTGAAATGGATACAGTTGGCAAAGTGGACCTATTCTGTGACCCTTATTATTTATTTTTTGGAGTGTGAACACCATAGAGATGTTTTTCGGGTGTTTGAGCATATGCTGGAGAAGAGGCTAAAATCTGCCCTGCTTATCCCGTATGCACGTCCACGTCAATTCTGTTGCGCCTCTGTTTTAGTGAGAGTAACTGTTGCAGGAGTGCATTCCTGAACATGACTGGGAAATTTAAGAGCTCTTGGCTGGTCATGCTGAGGACTGAGGTCACATATTGTTTACTGAGGCATTCGCGGCAAGTGTAAAAGCGTGCATTCAGGTAAAATTCCATTTAAAGGCTGAATGAGTGATGGGCATGCAACACTTTATCTGAAGGCTGTCTACACAGTCTACACAGAGATAAGCAGTCAATGCCATAACTGTTAGTCAATACTTTACCAAACATTGCTAACTTATAAATCAAAAATGGTTGGGGTTCTTTGGTCCTTTTGTTGGTCCTCTGGATTTGCCTGAGGTATCTGTGCCATTCAAGACAAAACGAGCATCTCCAATCTCCTTTTCCACAGGATATGACTGAATATTTGCCCACATTTCAAGTCCCACAGGATTAGTATTACCTAAGGCATTTTTACAAGGGTAAAGGGTGCCAAAATCTTTACTGACGTGGGAGCACATGGTCCGTGAAAATGACTGACATGGCGCATGCATGCAGACGGGACTAAAATCATTAAGAAACTACTTGAATCCCGTCCAAACAGGCCTTAAAAAAGGTTTCTTGTAATGGAATTCATAAATGTCCATCTTTTTTAGTATAGGCACCTTATGTCATCTTGCAACTACTGGCATAAGCTGTTCATAATTACTGAACTACAGCTTTATAACACATCATTAAAGGCTTATGCATGTCTTACAATCCTCCTGAAGGTGGTCTTCTAATACAGTGTTGCCAAATATTTACATATACACTGGAAGAGGTTCGATAATTGGGAAGTTTAAGGGCAGAACTGAAACGCACCATAATGACTGTGAAAGTCATTAGAATGACAGGAGGAGGAGGAGGAGGAGGAAGAGGAAGTGCCACTCCACTGATAGTGACTAATTGGAATCCTGAAGTCAGCTGACTCTGCAGATGCAGCACAGACCAGGTCCAGGTGTAGCTTTACACGGGCGGTTTATCTCTGCTATACCAATGGTTACACAACACTAATTACATTACGCCAATTAAAGAGAAGTTAATGAGGTTAACCATCATTTAACGGGTTATTTGATTAACTGCTGTTTGATGGGCCTCAGTCAGGAGTGTGTTTGCAGGAAAGGAGGCGTGGGTTGTGATGAGCTGCGGCGCACTTTCTTACACAGAAGCCAAGGTCTTAGATGGATGCTTTTCAATTAGGACTACAATGCAAATTAAAACATGGCAGTAAAAAAAACTCAACATAACAGTTGCTAATATCAATCTATGCATTATAGGGAGACTCCATATTAAGCTGTGTGTGTGTGTGCTGAGAGTGTTTAAAGTGGGAAACAGGAGAAACACCAAGTCAAATGAAACAGAAAACACATATAAAAACACTGAATAAAGCATATTAACATACACAGACCAGCCAAAACATTACAACCACCTGCCTAATATTGTGCATGGTTGCCCTGCTAAAATCGCTCTGACCCACCAAGCCATGGACACGATCAACATTACCTTAATTTAACATTAACTTTACTTTAAGTGCCTGGTTCACCTCCTTTAGAGCAATTTTTGTAGGTACTGACCACTGCAAACCAGGACCACCCCACAAGATCTGCTTTGACCCAGTCATCTAGCCTTAACAATCTGGTCCTTGTCAAAGTGGCTTAGATACTTAGGCTTGCTTGCTGCCTTATATGTCCATTATATTGCACCCCTTGACAAGTGTCACTGCAACCAGTCAGCCGATCCTGATCCAAATGACACAATTGGATCTTACTAAAGTAAGTTATAATCATTAATAATACATTAAGCTAATAATGCATGTGAATGTTCCAAATATCTGAGCAATACATTAATGAGCAGATCTTCAAAACTCAAGGCTGCGAGAATTTGAAAGCTCTTCCAGCAGCAGGGCTTTTGTAACTAATTAGGCCCATCAGTTCATTGTGCCCAACAAATGCAGTCTTCACTTTTTTCAATGGCATTCTACAGTGCGAGTCTGCATTACCGGTTCCCTTGACTGATGAACAACTGAAATAACAAAAACACTGATAAACAACAAGGCAATTTTTCCCTAGCCTTTTTTGTTTATCTTCAACAAAGGTTACCAGTAGCAGTAATAATGTTCAGACACTAAAACTGCCGCTGGAGACGAGGGACTTATTTTCCATATCGCATCCGTCACTAGCAGTTTTCGTGTTCTATTAAACAGACCTTTCAACTCTACAGCCTGCGAGCAATACAGAGTGATTAGATCTTGTTTTCCAACAAGTGCCAGAAGCCCTCCGCCGCTCTGTGGTCCAACACACTGTCAACTCAGTTCTCCCGGAAGACTGTTGTGTTTACATCAGAGGACGAAACGGTCGCTCCTGCTGTTTCTGTAGTTAAACTCTGAAAGTAATTAGGTCTCAAACTCATCAATGCTTTGTAGCAAACAGCTGTAGTCTCTCCCTTCTGTCATCATCACACAGAACATTTCATTAAAAGAGTGTGAGGTTTTCACAAGTAATAGTCACGACAAGAACAAAAGGCCTTTTCCATAAACCATCCATAATTGTGGAGGCCGCTGCACTTGATGAAAAGAAGGGCTAGTCCTCTGTAGGACTGTTATGACACTGGAAATTTCGCTTCAGTATTCGTAACATGATAAGACAGCGTTCCATATGACAGAAATGTTTCTGTGAGAGCAGATCAGCCAAGAAATTGGACTCCAAATTTTGCTTCTTTTATTTAACTTAAGGCTTGCGGCGAGGTCAGTGTAGCTGACAAACACCAGACGTCAATAGTCATTCAAATCCTTTCCATTAGGGGAAACATCATCAAGTTGACTAGTAACAATATGATTTGTGTCTGACAATTGATCAACATTATGGATTACATAAATAGATCACTTGGTGCAGCCCCTCAAATACCTCATCCATCTGCCAGAGTCAAGCAATCAGTCTATCAGCCAACCTCTCCATCTACCAGCCAAGCAGTGTTTTTTTTACCAGTAAACCCAACCTATTTATCCACCAACCAAGCAGTCCATGAACCAGTAAACCCAACTATGTCCATCTACCGGTCAATCTATCCGCTAACCAGTCAGCCCATCTACCAATTGAGTCATCCATTATGCAACCTGTCCAGCTTCAGCCCATCTATCCATCTACCAACCAAAGAGTCCATCAACCAGTCATGTCTAGTTAATTCATCAATCTACCAATTGTGCCATCCATTTATCCGTCAACCCGTCCATCTACAAGCTGACCCATACACCTACCAATCCATCCATCCCCATGAGAATTTCAGTTTTTACCTGAAGTGCTGCCAGCCTCCTCGAAGTCGATGTTGCCCAGGTGAAGAACCCCTGCCACCACCCTGAACAGGTCCAGCTTCTCTGCATCATCCAGCCCGATCTTCTTCATAGCCACCACCATTCGGTTGAAGTCCCCCTGATCGTCCAGCAGGGGGTCCTTCAGCGGACCCGCCTTCAAATGCTAAGGAGCCACACATACAGCAGAGTTTGAGGGTCAAAGGTCCAGTTCAGTTCAGGTTCATGAGGAGAGTATCAGTGCAGCAGTGGTGCAGGTGAACTGGGAATGCCGCCACCAGAGAGATGAGGCAAAAATCAAGGCATAGGCGCACACAGGCAGAATTCCAACAGCGCAGGAGCACCAAAGGAGACTGAGAGAGGAACTGTAATTCAATCAAGTGTTAGTTGCCATTTGTAGATTTACGACATATTTAAGTAGCGAGGCGTCCTTGAGGGAATGCTGTAATGAAGGTCACAGAACACTGGCATTGCAGCAGAACAAACATACAGACAGCTTCCAACATCAGCAGCATCTCCCGCTCCTTATTGGCCCTTCACCCACTCACTGCTCCTTAATTAGCCTCATGTTCATCGCCGTAAGCAAAAGGACAGAACCGTTTATGAATTCGTTAGCATCTAAAATGTACATTACTAGATTATGTCAGGACACACCTGAATAAATGTACATTTTGATCCATAAACTTGTAAGCAAGCGGACGAGTCAATGATAAGCGTTGTTATTAACAACAAATAAACCAGGTTTACATATTATTGCTGTTTCTCATACCTCTCATCTTCAAAAACGGTCATTGTACGCTGTCCAATGAAAAACGTGTATCTCTATTTTTGTCGGTCTTTAGTTTTCTCCAGTGTTTGAACCCTGTAGCAGCTTCTGTACACTGTGTAAATACCTCTGGATGAATAGATGAACAGAACTGTTTGAAATGACCTGGAATAAACTCTTGTTACATTTCCACCTTCTCCTGTAAAGTCAACATTTTGGCATGATGCATGTTTTTGGACAGCACAGATATGCATAACTTCGCTAGGAGTTTTGGGAGACCAAGAACAGACTTGAACACTGCTGTCTGCAAGGAAGAGGGGGTAAATTAAATTCAAGAATCGAGAGACTCCCAACACCTTTACTAAGTACTAAGTTACTGAGTACTGACTTAGTAGTGTGTCCAAATGTTTATGCATGTAACAGTTATTACTAATTGTTTTCTTTTTTTCTTTTTGACTACGTTCATCATCAAAGTGCTGTACTGACATTTCTTTTTAAATAAGTTGTTACAGAGGTTGTGTTTATCTCTTTTCACTTTTTAGTTTGTAATTAGGCCAGGGGTACACGAACAGCTGCACACAACTGTGTGCAAGGTTTTAACCACCTAAAATCACCATGAGCTGTCGAGGAAGAGTCAGTACACTCAAAGGGCAATATTGTGTCAAAATGAGCCAGAGTAACTGCTGCAGGTTTTTCGGTTTATCCGCCAGGAGCTCTGGGCAACCCGTAACACCCCACCAGGGGCCGGGGATCACACTTAACAGGATGTGAACGGCTTAAAGTTGAGCCGTTGAATTTGTGTCATGGATTTTTTTTTGGGGGGGGGGTTCCCTGGAGCTGGCTACCACAGCTGGCTATGACTTTCCAAGCCAGTGATCTGCACAACCAAAAAAAAAAGATACTTCAAATAGAGCCGTTCATCCAGTCTGCAACACCACGTCACCCCCCCCCCCACTCCAACCTGTCCTGTCCCATGAAACTGAGAAAAGAAGTGAATGAAAGAAATAGCAGATGCAAGCTTTGCTTAGCATGCACCAAAGCCACCGCAATCAGCACATAGGCCTTCCCCTTTCCCTTTCAACCAAGCAAGGTCAAATAAATATCGAGCACTACAGCTTAATGATTGGCACTGTCCCAAATCACCTGCATTATTGCCATTCCCTAGGTGACAAGACAGAATAGCTAGAAGGGCCATTGTGTGCGAACTCATCATGAGGGGTCTTTAACGAAATGCCTCATCAACCTGAGCACGTTCTTCGCGTCTCAGGAATGCGCAAGGGCAACAAAAAAAAAACAAAAAAAAAAGGACAAAGGGTCTTTTAAGCGAATTGGGACAGGGCCGACCACTGAATGCATAGGCTTGTACTCTTGTCGGAGCCAGGTCGGGTGCTTAAGAGGAGAGAGAAGACGGATTGAAACCACCCCTGATTGTGCGTGCATAATCACCTTCTTGTCCTGCGATATACAAAGAAGAAGCAACACAAAAAGACATTCAACTGAGATTAACATGGTGAGCAGATGGTACGAAATTATTAGTGTGTGAGTACAAAGGAGAGACCCCCTTGATTACAAGCATAAACAAAGCCATGCGCAAGTCATACATAATTCAACACATGAGACACTACTGCCCGAGCGCCATCCACGTTATTTATAGGCCGCTGTGCTGGTCCACTAATGCATCACATCCTGCTACCTGTCTACATGTCTTCTATGAAAACCCATGAGCAGGTAAACTGGTCTGAGGACATAATAGCGGCACTATCCAGTAAGACCCAGGAATAATTACAAAAAAACTATTACAATGTTCTGTGCCATCCTATGTGCCAACTGTGGGCCATCAGGCTAATGTAAACCAGCCAATGAAAGCAGTGCTCATGTTTTTTTCCATGAGCCCTCCATGAAAGGAAAATCAACATTTCATTCTAAGGCAAAATTGCAGGCCTCTTAATGGGTCTGTAAATCAGTCACATATTTAATATTTATATCAAATACCAACTTCAAATACTTCATAAATGGATTCTATGGCACCTTTAAGAATGGCACCTTTTGCACTGTTGCTTTACTGCTCTACACAGTGCAGTAACTACTAGAAAACTCATTAGTGAGTTCTACAGTTACGCAAGTGGGACATAAGGGGTTATGATATACAGTCAGAACAGAATATTGTAACAGTGGGAATTACCACTCTATGCTCGGTGACTCTAGCAAGACGTTGCGGCATTGACTGTATTAGGTGATGGAAGATGCATGGTAGCATCTCGGAAATCCGCACCTCAGTGGGGCTTTCTTAAGCCACCGTAGTGAAGGTGTGCTGAGAATGGACTTCTCGCACATCGAGTGCCCCTATGGCATAACGGCGGTGCCCTACGGGCCATTCATCCCAGAGAGGAACAATGACTCCGGCGCGTGTGCGATCGTCACACCACACCACAGTGGAGCAGTTATATAATGAACACCTCCTGCCACCTTATTCAGTCCATGACACAGCATCTCGCTAGTCTCATCCGAGCCAGGGGCTCACTATTAGGTAGGTGGTAATCTGCTATGACTATGTGTTATGTGTATGTGTTCTCAATAATAAATGCATACTGTGTTCTGAAGGTTCATGAACACATTACAGACTATAAGTAACCAGGGTGGCACCAAGGCTAAGATCAGTAACAAAAGAAAAAGCCATGCTGACAGACTCGTACACAAAAACACACCTTCACAGGACCTCAAAAGCTAAAACAATATTGAAATAATAATAATCATGATGTTTAATCTTCTCCTTTCTTTACCATTCAGTTCACAACCCCTGCTAAGGACCTTAGAGACAGACCCTTTGATTATGGGGCAGGACAATAGATATGTCCACATAACCCTGCATGACTTGTTCATGAATGAGCTTCAGGCACCGCCTCCTGAAGCATATTTCTAATTAATATGAAAACAATCCAGTTCGAATGCGATTCCCCGGCCGGCGTGGCCTTCACAGGCCTGTAATGAATTAATCATTTCTATTCCTGGAGGCCGGCAGCGCAGGCGGTGTGTTGTAAGGGCTATTTCTGCAAACAATAATAATTAATTTGGCTGTTCCTGCAGGGCCGCTGCAGAGCGGGGCCGGGCGGAGTGGACTTGTTGTGAATAATTAATTACGAGCATGAAGCGCTCACTTCAGAAAGGTACTAAATCAATTCTGTCTGTTTCATCATCGATACCCTGCAGGTGCTAGTGTTATATATATATGTGTGTGTGTGTCCTCCGGAATACTTGGTAGGCTTCCAATTCAATTCACCTGCGGCACTTTGGAGATAAACTTTTAGCCACATAACTTCTTTTCCAGAATACTACTACTTCCATAGTGTACTAGTCCCACTAACCAGAATCGGTCTGATACTGATTGAACTGCAGTCGTTTGACTAGTTTGAGCTCTGTAGGCTACTTTTAGATGTCTGTGAAATGAAATGCCTCCAATAAGCATTGATTGCTGTAAAAGCTTAGTATTTGTAATACTGATACATGGCATTTCAATATCAATCTCAGAAAAGAATGTAGTTTCATGGCATCCTTAACTGTTAATACTCTCAGCTGATGATAAACTGAAACAAACCAAACCAATACAAATTCTGTGAAGCTCCGCCTTCCGTGGTGTAATATTTACACTGTTTACACTATATTATACTGTTTACAGTATATTGGGGTGGATCTATTTATTTTACTAGACAATGAATCTGGGTACCGAGAGGCGCATCCTTCTGTGTGTCAGGCCTATCCTCAGGAGATCGCCAGTGATGCCACAGCCATCCGTAACCACAATGATGCAGCAATCTGAAAAGAAGTGGTTAGCTGGCCACTTGTAGTATCTTGTGTGTGGGAGGGGGGGGGCCCTAAATAGTGGCCCGAAAAACAAAATGACCCCTACCTTTCGGTATTTGACCACTGGAGGTCAGTGTTGTGCTGGGGTCTTATTATTAACTGCTTGCACTTGGGGATTGTTTTTATTATGTAAGCTCTTTTTGGAGCAAGAGTCTCTCTCTCTCTTAGCTTGCTCCTCTCTTCACCATCATGTGTTTCTCCTTTATCTTCTGTAGAGGTCCTGGATTTCCTAAACAGATGACCATTTTAAATACCCTAGACATTTGTGATTTACTACGCCTGCCACTTAATATTGAAGGTGTTTTATGATTACTACAAGTGGAGTGCCCCCCCCCCTCCTTTCTTTATGCTGCGACCCTGGAGCAAGCCAGGCCATACCAATAAATAGTAGTGAATCAATAAATGCACTGAAAACTCATAAATCAACAAAACCAACACTACTTGCTTGAATGAGGCTGTTTGACAGACAGGCACTGTTTTGACAAATGCTAAAGCTTTAACAGTGTCCATATTAAGTGCATATTAAATTTGAATATACAAATATCCAGACTCATTAATTATTCATTTGGAAATGTTTTAGGCTGTAGAAATGATCACAATTTGGTTTCTGTTCCTGAGTGGAAAATATAACAATAATAAATAATAAAATAATTTTATTTATTTATTTATTTATTTTTGGTAGTTTTTATTTTTTACTCTTTAAACTGGTTCACAACCTAATGGCCTAAGTGAAGCAGCAGCCCAAATGCTACAATTGAAAAAAATGGCAATTTAATGAGGACATATTATGCTGTCATTTTCGTTCAGGTTTAAAAGCCACTGCTCTATTTGAGACGATCCTACCTACCCTGATTAGGTGAAGCACCCAGTGAATATGGTAAGAATAGAGTGCAGAGCACCCCAATTGAGGCACAGATGAAGTGTCTGGGTCCAGCGTGAGCAGCAGGGATATTAAAGGTTACCTCTGGACTCTTGCGGTTCTGCAGGATCTGCTTGTCTGTGTCCTTGGTGGCGAAGTAGCGTGTGCATCCCCGGTTCAGGTACTGCATCAGAAGCACAGAAAAGGGAAAAAAAAGAAACAAAAAAAAAAGAAACAGAAGACTGGTGGTTAGAAGCTAATATCACATTCATGCGTGATTAAGTGACAAACGACCAGCTCGGCTCTTGGCGGTGGCAATTTTCAGCGTTGTTGAGACGGCACAGAAGTGTAGCCCACCCCTCGCCGCAGCATAAATCCCAGAACACAAAAACGTCACCCATGCCTTATAGCCCATGCACCCGGCAAGACGTCGAGCTAATGAAATGAGCTACAAGGCAAATGATATGCAAATTCACTTTAATGACTGTTGCAAATGTAATACTGGGACAGTGGGATAGAATGATTTGTTTCGCACATTAGGCCTCGCAATTCCTATCAGTTTCTGTAGTGATAAGTTAGTCAGGTTTGTTAGAGCTATAGTCTGGTGAAGATCACACGTCTGCAAGTTCAACCCAGTAATGCTCAATCAGATAAGGCAAGCGTGGTGGACGTTTGCTTCTTTAATTTTACACTGGGGCTGTGATGCTAATGTGGGTTTTACACTGTGAAAGTACAAATTCAATTATAACTACTGGCTGGCTGCCTGCCTGCAACTACCAGCCCAGCAGCCCACTGGCTGACTGCAACTACCGGCCCACCGGCTAGCTGGCTGCCTGCAACTACCTGCTGGCTGCCTGGCTGACTGCAACTACCGGCCCACCGGCTAGCTGGCTGCCTGCAACTATCAGACCACCAGCAGCCCATTCCTTATTCATATAAAAGCATTAACATATTAATAAATCTATTTTCATCAATGAGCCAAAGGGTGGTTGGGTTGCAAAGGGAGCACCACGGCACAACATGCAGTGCATGTCACCATGCTTCATAGCCTCAGACAAGTCTTAGCACTCATACTAACCCCTGTTCTCCAACAAAACAGCCTAAAATGGCCACACAAGCCTCTGGACTGGACCTTGCAGCAATGGAAGAAGGTCACCTGGTCTGATGAGTCCAGTTCATGACCGCCAGTCATGTGCGTCCGAACTTACGCCAGATATAGCATACACCAGGCCAGAAGCCTGGCTACCGCAGCAAGAGTCTCATTCACCGGGCTGTCCTGTGAGAGCCAGGCTGATAAACACATCCTCTCACTACATGTGTTCTACATCTCGCCGCGGTGTTAGCTGTGTAAGGTAATGTCATTATGAAGCGTGTTCAGCAGTCAGCTTGCCCCCCTCTTTAATTACTACAGTGGGAGATGAATGGCTTTGCGGATGCTGTCACTGGAGAGGCGCGGATAAATGATGAGCGTGGATTGAAGTTCCAAGGTGACGGAGAGGGTGTAGAACAAGAGGGAGAACAATAATAGGGGGCTGGCCAGTCAGTAGACTACACACTACAAAGGCTTTTATTACCAATGGGCTGGTAGAGCAGGGAGACGGGGAATGAGAGAGACAGAGAATGAGAGAGATAAAGAGAAGAGGAGGAGGACGAACATGGACAGCTGACAGACAGGCAGGTGGGCGTCTACATGGATTAGCAACAGAAAGGCTAAATGGGTGCAGATACAGCGTGAGAAAAGGGGATAAAGAATACAAAGTCAGGGAAGTAGTTTTAGAAGTTTTAGAAGACCATCTTCCACTACATGAGTCTGAGCAACCTCTACTAGTTTATAGGTTATTCATGGTCTGGAAAAGCACACACAGACTGGTCGCTTCATTAGCCGACTTTATTGTGGCGCCTCCTTACAGTAGCTCCCTGCACAATGTGGGTTACCTCAAGGATGCCCTCATCTTTTCTATACAGAACCAGGATAACTAGCATGTGGATACTTAAACAGTTCTTTTCCTGGTTAAAGGGTTTCCAGAATAGCTTCAAAAGGTTAAAATGCATCATATAGTTTTATAGCCCTATACAGGACATAAGGGGTCAGCACTGTGGTCCCTGCATTGCATGGATTGCTCCACTGTCAACGCTAATGAAGAGCAAAAGAGAGTGCAAGTCTTAAAAGGTTCCATGATGGACAGCCAGGCAGTCTGACAGAAAGGCTACAGTGGTACAAGTCTCAGAAATGATATCGATTGGTATGGGAGGACCACCATACAACATACAGTGCATCTCACCATGCTTTGTTGCCACAGACTAGTCTGTGCGTAGGAAAAGGGTACACAGCAGCTATGCACACGTGACCACAATATCCGGTTACCAGTAGTCCTGTGGTCAGAAACCGACCAAAGCAGCTGTCAAATCGTGCATGAGACGACTTCACAATGGCAACCTGCGCAATTTGTGCACACGAGTATACAAATGTTTATATGCTCCCCTGAATAGGTGAGTAGGGCTTAAGCGCACATTATGCCGCCTTAGTGGTAGATCCACACACTGAGCTCGACTAATCCCCCCCCCATTTCCTTTAGGGCCTACTGTCAAGTGCCCCTCACCCGTTTCACTTCAAAAGATTCCTATCTCCATGCCAGGCACTCGGAGCTACGCGGATTATCGCGACGGGGCTATGATATCGCAACCCTTCAGCTCAATTTCAGCCTTGTTGCTTGAACAAAGCACATCAAAGTTCAGAGGAACTGAAAGTTTAAGGAAATCAGGAATGAGCTGAAAGGTTAAAATGAAAGCAGTCTGCAGCACTGGGAATGCTCAAGGTCTTCTGCAAGACCCCAAGGATCCCGGAGAAGAAAGAGATGTTAATGCTACATACACAGACTGTAAAATCCCTTTGAAGTGAACCCCTAGTAAACAAGGAGCAAAATCAGAGGGCAAGAGCTTTGGTTTCGAGGTCTGTGGGCGGACAGAAGTCGTCGACCCCAGTTCAACCCCGACTACTGGTTAAAACTGGAAAACAGAACCATGCGGAAGGTTTTCTAGTTGTGGATTATTCTGCCATCTAGTGGACAGGCCAGAAACAGTCCCACAAAAAAAAAAAAAAAAAAGGGCGCATGCAGGTGTGCATTCATTACAAAGCCATTACAGCTGCATTTCTCACACTCTCTCAGCTCTCAGTCCTGGGACATTACACATTATGTTTGTTCAGATTCAATTCACCAGATAATTACGAAGCTTTTTAAGCATTCAAAGAGCTGAATCTAGAGGAGGTGCGCTGTTGGCCCTCGGGGAACCCAAGTTATAAACTACTTTGAAAAGAACTCTGGAATTCAAAGACTAAAATGTCGATTTGCATAATGCTATTTATCTGCTGCATCCAACAATGCTGATTTACGGCAAACTAAAATGTTCTTTTTTTCGCAAAATAATTGGTTAGGAGGCACAGGGGCAACAAGCTCCCATCCTGCTGTGGGCCACAGTTCAGCAGTTTGGCGATTTCCCCGCTCACCTTATTCAGCAGTAAATTACTGTTAACTCTCCAGAACCAAAGTTGGACAGCCTTCACATGCTAGCTGAGCTGTTTGCAAAAGGCTTACTGATTTTCCTGAAAACCCTAACATGAATTTTAACCTGAAACCTTGGGTTAGCCTGCTGTCTTGGTTTCTAACAATAATCAATAATAAACATTATTTTTGTAAGTTTGCATTCATGCAGTGAAACAGGGTCCTTATTAGGGATGGGGGGGTAGATGATGGATAGAAACACAAAATAAATGGAAATCTGACCATCATCCTTTGCAAATAAAAGCTAGCCTATGGATGCACTTTGAGTCTGGTTGGCAGCAACTACAGCCTGCCATTTTTCATTACAGCTATCCAGAGGCCATTAAGGAAGCCATGTCCAAGCTTCCACCAATCTTTAGCAAAACTTTTATTAGGTGGATTTGCGTCCATATTCAGTGATTAAGAATCAATTTTATTTTAAGAAATAAATAAATAATTGCATCATATCCCTCTGAATCCTAATTGAATTACATTGTGAGATGCCTAGAGATGCTCTAATGGCTTTGCACCTGCTGAATGAATCCCCCATTTATGTTATATATATGCCAGAGTCAGTCACTGCAGACCTCAACTTCATGTGGCCTTCAGATTAGCTCAAGAACAGTGGGAATGGGTTTGGTTTCCATGGCCGAGCAGCTGTATCCAAGCCTTACATCACCACTCGCAATGCAAAGCGTCGGGTGCAGTGGTATAAAGCACGCTGCCACTGGACAGAGCAGTGGAGACGTGTTCACTGAAGTAACGAATCACGCTTCTACGTCTGGCAATCCGATGGACGAGTCTGGGTTTGGCGGTTGCCAGGAGAACAGTACTTGTCTGACTGCATCGTGCCAAGTGTAAAGTTTGGTGGAGGGGGGATTATGGTGTGGGCTTGTTTTTCAGGAGTTGGGTTCGGCCCCTTAGTTCCAGCTTCAGCATTAAGAGATTTTGGTCAATTTCATGCTCCAAACTCCCAACAGTTTGGGGGCGGCCCCTTCCTGTTCCAACATGACTGCGCACCTGTGCACAAAGCAAGGACCATAAAGACATGGATGTGCGAGGCCTGCACCTTAACTCAATAGAACACCTTTGGGATGAATTAGAGTGGAGACTGTGAGCCAGGCCTTCTCGTCCAACAGTGTCTGACCTCACAAATGCGCTTCTGGAAGAATGGTCAAAAATTCCCATAAACACTCATAAACCTTGTGGGTGGCCTGACATATTAAACCCTATGGATTAAGAATGGGATGTCACTCGAGTTCATATGCGTGCAAAGGCAAGCAAGCGAATACTTTTGGCAATATAGTGTATTAATTAATAAATAATAATAATATAGTGTATAATGTATTAAATGTATAATCTGTGGTCTTGTCTTCTGAAATTAAATAACTTTATATTTTTGACAGTCAAAAATGTTCCCATACCGAACATAGACTGACAGTAAATATAAGTAAGCAATTAGCTGCATATTACCTATTATATTACATTTTAATAATCACATTATATAAGTTATGACAGTCATATCTGAAGACCTGACAGTTGATCTGTGCACTCACCCTGAAGGAGTCTGGAGAGGTGAGGTGGAATTTTTCCCGGATGTCTTCAGTAGCTCCTGCACACAGTCTGTAGAAGATATGATAGTTCCTCTCCTCCTGGCTCTGCCTGCAGATCCGCGATTTCTCCAGCAGGTAATGAGACACGAACCCCCCTACCACTGCATTCTGGACACCACAGTGATAACAGACACTTTAACACACACATACACACACACAGTCCCCATGTACATGGCAAAACAATCCTAGAGACAGCAATGTGGGTTAAAAAAGCAAGCATGCAAACGCGTAGACCTCATTTGTATAGTCTAATATATAATTATGACTATGTCTCGCACTGCCTGTTTGTTCTGTACGCAGTAAATTAACTTGCTTAGTTTTAGAAATTTCTCAATGTATATATGATCCCAGACTATTGGAATGTGTGACCCCCAATGAGATCCCTAAGTGGACCTCAAACTGAAGAGGACAACAGATTGTTGCAAACATTACACAGACAGTAACAGTGGCTGTGTGTTTTCAAACATACTGAAGGAAAAACGTATTAAGAGCTTGCAACAGCGCTCTACACTTGGCCAAACCCCAGTCACAGCAAGGAGGACACACTGACCTTTGTGTTAAAGTGAATCTCCACAAACTTGCCAAAGCGGCTGCTGTTGTTGTTCCGGACAGTTTTAGCGTTCCCGAATGCCTCCAGCAGGGGATTCGCTGCAAAATCCGAAAGAAAGGTCAAATGTAATCTGTCTGTAACGAGTCTGTGTGGTAAGCCAATAGCATTTCGAGCACACACATACCTTCAACTATCCTTTCATCAATGTCCTGACCAGTCCCATAGGAGGTGGTTAAATATCTAGGGCGGAAAAAAAAGAAAAGACAAAAAAATCAAGGACATGATCAATAACGGTCAGTGTAACCTTCTCAAATGCTGTCTAAAAAGGATCCACTGTGATATTTCTCTCTCGTTGTCGATGTCTAATTAATTACATTTCAATTACACAGCCTTCCCCTTTATTCCAAATGCAGCCACTCAGCCAGGGCATGGCTTATATCCTACGTTTGCTTACTGCATTCTGCCAAGCACCACAAAGCTAATGTAGCTAATGAAGCTAACAAGTAATGGATGTTTATATTTTATATTTGATATTCTTAGTCAATTTGACTAGGTTTTAAGACAAGTTTGATGAAAAAGTTTGCAGTTTGCATCACAGTTGATTTCATGGGTTGTAGGCTGTTCATTTCTTGTCAATTAGATTTTTTTCCCCTTGAAATCACTGATTTGATTAGATTGTAGTAAAGGTAGAATCGTGTCCTTACCGCAGTACGAACTTGGTGTTTTCGGTCTTCCCCGCCCCTGATTCCCCAGAGACGATAATGGACTGACTCATCTTAAGTACCTTCATGTCGCGATAGGCCTTATCGGCTAGCAGAAAGACACAGGCTGTCAGCTACTCCACATTCACACTCTCCACAGTGCTCTCAGCACTCTCAACGGCACTCTCAGTGTTGTGAGGGCTAATTAAGCCACGTTTAATTGGAACAACTCAACAGAGAAAACAGAAAGAATCAAACCACTCTTAGCTATTTATGTATGAAGGTTTGTTTATGAAAAACAGACGGAATCCTCTTTAAACGCTTTAAACTGAGCTCAGGGGCTGTAGTCTTTGTCGCTCACCGATTGCATAGACGTGGGGTGGGAGTGTGCCCAGTGAGCGGCCCCGGTACTGCTTGATGGTGTCGGAGGAGTAGAGCTTGGGGATGTCATCGTAGGGGTTCACTGCTATCAGTATATTGGCCACATACGTCTACAGGAACAAATGGAGACAATGGAGTTAGGCCCAGGCTTAGTAAGGAAGCGGAGTACAGAAATGGACAATAAGTGTAATAGAAACAGACAATATTCAACTGTCTAATTAATTTTGCCCCCTTGAAACTGCACATAAAGGTTGTAATCCAGTCTTCATTTCATTCCACATGTTGATCTCTACTGACACATTTGATAGCTCTGTTACCAAGCTATTTTGAGCAGTGCTTCAGGTAGTCTCCTCCCTGCTACTACGGTGTTTATTTCTGTTGCACACTGGAAAAAAGGCTCCAAATAGTACATCACTGGCCGCATGTTTATTCAAATAATCCTAGGGTACGGTTTTGCCTCTGTGATTGAGAGGCAAGCATTCGCTGGCTGGGAGCTAATTTCGTCCAGATTGTCTAATAGACTTGTTTCCCAGGTCATATCCTGGGAAAATAGGATGTTTAAATGTACTCAAAGGCACTGTAAATGAAACGGCCTGTTTAATTCTGCTCATTAAAATGCGGGGGATCTAAATGTGGGGGGATCTAAATGTCCCTTTAAAAGTAAATGAAAGTGTAAAAGGGCTGCAGTGGCTCAATGTGGCCACCAGATGGCATCTGAATGGCATCTGCTGAATTTTGCTCTTCATAAAAGCTAAGTGGTGGTAAGATCATATCAGAAACAGCTGAATCAATGAAGAGGGGGGTGTACATAGGCTATTTATTTAATATGGGGTTATTTGTTTGAAATAATCATCATATGGTGTCGATTCTACTGAGATGGAAAGACTATAACGCTAATTTCTTTTCTCTAACTGCTTAATTTTTCAGCCCCCAACAGCCAACAGTTAAGGCAACTTGTAATAAGTAAAAACACCAGCACCAGATACACCAGGGGGACAGTGGATGAATGGTGCTGAAAAAGCTGGACAAGCATCCTAGAAAATGAGAGACAAAGGCGACCATCAAAGCAAAGCAGACAACAAATAACAGAGGACTGCAGCATGAAGAAAGAGGGGTGTGGGACTTTGAAAGAAAGCATTATAGTGCTCTCCTGGGCTTTACTGTATCAAAGCCTCAGGCAGAGCCGTCTTCTGCCTTCCGCAGTGAAATCTACTCAGCCCACAGGCTGCCTACGCAGAGAGACGATGAATTTCTCCTGCATGTTCCCAGCAGACTTTTTAATGCAGCATTATGCTTATGAAAATTGCCTTTTTTTCCCCCTGAGCTCCCCCTACAGTCGGGAAGTGGAATTCACGCTTGGAGCCACCGCATCCAGGACATGCTTTATGCATGCATTTCTGGACAAGCTGAGAGATCGGGAACTATTGCTGCAAGTGAAAAAAGCATGTGGACTGGGGCGGTTTAGCAATATTACAGAATTGTACACAGATATGACCTGCTATGTAGCGTAACTTCTCCAAAGTTACATGCCGTGCAGAAGCCCGTAACAGCGATAGAGGCCCTATTCTCGATATTACAGGTCAGTGGAGAATGAATGTTCTGAGGCTGTTATTTTAGGGTAAGAAATTCTACATACCGCTGCTTTAAATACTCACATAGATTTTGTCTTTACTGTAGCGCACGCGGATGTTGTTTAGGAGAGTGGCTTCATTCAGGTACATCAGCGAGCCTGCAATAGAAACATAAAGAACCTGCAGGTCCACTCTTTAACCCAAAACTATATTAGGACATTTTAATGTTTGTGGGAAAAACTGCTCCACTGAGGCGATTTCAGTGGAAATGTGCTGTCGGTTCTAGACTAGGCTATACATTTCTTTTTTAAATAACAAGGCCTTAGTGGATTTTATGTAAAGCAGCAGTGCTGGATCACTCACAGTTGTCCTCCACATGTTTGTTGACATCATCCTCAGCTGGGAACACTTGGTTAACAGGAGCAAGAAACGTCTGCAACATAGAAAACACTGCAGTGTCAGCAGGCCCTGCACACACTGACTTCACACTAGCTTCACAGTGACATTAAGCCTTCATTACATTCTTTAGTGTGTGTGTGTGTGTGTGTGTATATGTGTACATGTGTGTTCTTGATGTTATGAGAAATGACATTAAAGTCAGCATTTTTGAACAATCAGGGAGGTGTGGATGTATGTGTATGTGTGTGCATCTGTGTGTGTGTTTGCAGAAAAGGCATGTTGTGTAACAGGACCTGAACAATGCCTGCTAAAGCTACCATGCACACACATGCATGCACACACACTTATAATTAGCTTTGCATATAAGACAGAAACAGAGAGAGAGAGAGAGAAAGCATGAGTGTGCACAAGAAAAAGTAAGAGATTGCAAGAGAAAGTGAGACAGAGAGTGCAAAAGGGAGAGAGACCAAACCAGACACAGAGTAAGTGAGAAATGTGAGAAACCGAGACAAGGAAGACAAAAACAGAGAGACAGAGAAAGATAATGAAAGAGATAAAGAGACGATGAGAGAGAAAGAGAGAGACAGAGTAAGAGAGACAAAGAGAGAAGAGAGAATGAGAGAGTCCATGAGATACAGAGACTGACGAGTGATGGAGAGTGATAGAGAGTGATAAAGACAATGGAAAAAAAGAGTAAGACAGACAGAGAGAGAGAGAAAGACAGACAGAGAGAGAGAGAAAGACAGACAGAGAGAGAGAGAGACCATGAGACAGAGAAACAGAGTAAGACATTAGAGAGAGACAGAGAGGCAGAGGGAAATAGACAATGAGAGAGACAGAGATTTAGAGACAATGGGAGTGAGACAAT
Source organism: Salminus brasiliensis (assembly GCF_030463535.1). Lineage (NCBI taxonomy): Eukaryota > Metazoa > Chordata > Actinopteri > Characiformes > Bryconidae > Salminus > Salminus brasiliensis. Next base: position 36,606,870 of record NC_132878.1, read on the forward strand.
GAGAGAGACAGAAGGAGAGAGACAATGAGCTAGACATAGTGATAGAGACGATGAGAGAGACATGTATACTCACATACTGTAGGTACACATGTAGGTAAGTAACTACATGTAATATGTCCCAAACATGACTGGGACATTATGATACTGTATATACAGCAGTACTTACACATAGGTACATATACCGTTCTACATATGTCCTGGAAAGGCCTAAATCAGCCCCCTATTGCTGACTTAGCTCCATACTGACTCGGCTCTAGGCAAGCATGGATTCTGCCTCTTTGTGAAATGTCAAACAGGAGAAACTAATTCTGCACTGCAGATTTAAAGCCACTACGTTCCACCAGTCCTTCCCTCATCAGTGTATTAATGATCACACTGTAAGAGCTGTAGAATTTCAGCAGCCCGCCTACACTGGAAGGCTGAATATGTGCAGTGGTGTGTGGTGGTGTGCTGCTCTGCTTTGCAGCATGGTCATGCCTTTGTGTAAAGCACCAATGACCAGCTGAATTCCCTATGTGGAATATAATATGACGGAGTATAAAGTTGGTCCTGACTGCACTGTCCTGACGGGTAAGTCCTTGATTCCCAGCTCACTGTAATCTGTGCAGGTTTAAGTGCTGGGTTTGAGGCTGTGTGTGTGAGCAAGAGAGAGAAATAGACGTAGAGAGAATGCCATAGAGGGTTGATTTAGAGCTTCAGTCAGCAGCCACTATTGATTCTCAGTGTGGCCCGGAGAGTCCAAGGAGGAACAGCTGCTGTGTTTTGGTGGCTTTGTTATCACTACAGGAAGTATCCTAAAGTCGGAACTCCTTGACATCCGACATCCTTTTTGAAATCATTTCCTGGATGCAGTTTTCCTGGAAATAGGAATGTAGGGGAGAGCGGGGCACAGATTTACTGAACACATTTGCTTTGTTGGTATTTGTAGCATTCATGGGTATCAGTAGTCAGGACTACAATTCTGTGGTGTTTGAGCCAGCCATCCTAAATACAGAGTATCAAACAGTACAGTGCCACTTCCCAGACCATGGGCCTCTGAATCGGGTTTTGAAGTTGACTCCTTCAAGGATATACCTAGGCAAGCTGCTCATTCGATGCAGTGCAACCAGGGCAGTGATGTGAATGGTTTGTGTCTATGGGGTCACGAAGTGCACAATCAAATGCCATGTCTGCTCCAGGCACTAAACACTCTAGCCTATGTTGTTGGGGGAGCTCAACAGAGAGCAATTTTTTTAGCAAATGCCCTTGTCTGGCAACAATCGAACCCATCCTAGATGATCAGAAAATCAGCAGAGGGAGTGAAACTAAAATTCACTATAATAGAGTATAACCCGGTGGTCAGAAGGTTGGGTTCACTGAGATATGGGGTGAATGAGTGACCTCTTCTCTGTCAATATAAACGCAATTTTCTCGTTGTTTTCTGGAACTTCTCTCTCTGTTTTCCATACCAATGAAACAAAGCATTACTACTCACAAATAAAGTGAATGACCCCGTTTACATCTCGTCATATTGTGAGTCTTGAGTATCAGGATTATATCTGGATAAGGTCAAGCCACATAAACGCAAGTGTAAACACACCCAAGACTCATTTAAAACAGATTCAAACCCAATCCCTCAAACCCAGTGAACACAGTCTCTCCAAAACCCCTCCCTGTACACCCTCCCCCCCAAAAAAAAAGCAAAGCACAGGAAAAAACGAATGAACGAATAAACCGCAGGTTGCTGTGTTACGAGCGACTTTTGGATATTCTGTCCCACGCAGAATATGAATATGAAATATGATTTCAGTCTGATTACCCGGAGATGCATTTGACTACCCTGTGTTAAATGTGAAGGTCTGGGATCTATGATGGACAGTGACTAAAGTCAGTTCTCATAGTCTGGGTGTTGGATGCAGGAGAAATCAGAAGATGTGAAGATCCGAGCAACTTTGACAAGAGCCAAATTGAACCGCTGAATCTCTGAACCATGAATCGGCAACAGGATGTTTGGTGCCTAAGGACCATCCACGTGCAAAAGCTCAGAAAACTGAAGGCACAAGAGGTGGCACAAGTCACAGAAATGTTAAATGAACGTTAAAGGGGGGAACATGTCTCAACACATAGCGCATCACCCTCTGCAGCAAACTAACTCAAGAGTGTCCATACTAACACCTGTCCACCGTTAAAAATGGCCCCAGAACTGTCAGAGCTGGACCGTGGAGCAAGAGAAGGTGGTTCAATGACTCCTGACTCCTGTTTCTTCTCTGTTTCTTCAGTAGCATAGGCTACTTGTGAGTGTCTGCCCATCACGACATGCACTTTATCACGTTGAGGAGTGTGTAGTTTTAGAAATAAACATTTCAAAGATGAAAGAAAGGAAGGAAGTGAAGGCTGCAGGATGGCGCTTGTGAGAACAGAGCGGTTTGAAATCAATACCATTGTACTAAACTGTGTGAGGTCACAGATTGCTTTCAGGCGTCTCTCACTGAAAAAACACAACTCACACGCACACACGCACACACGCGCACACACACACACACACACACACACACACACACACACACACACACACACACACACACACACACACACACACAAGCCCCAACTTATGAGACACTGAAGCTTTGATGTGGTAGTACATGCCACATGATCCTGATCTGCAGTGGCCACTGCTGGAACTGCAAGGCTAAATGTTGCTAACCAGTCACAGAGAACCTCTACTCTACAACTGGACTCTACACTCACCCTAGTACACACTACACATAGAGCTGGGCAATATGACAATATTTTATCGTATCGTGATAGGAGTAAACAATATGATTTAATTAGTGCACCTAAGGTGTGTAATCAGTCTTATTTATTTCAAAAGGAGTGCAGCATATTTATGTAAAAATCACAGTACTTAGTATAGGAGAGTATTTGGTGGCAGTTATAAAAAATTATGACGCTGTTTAAATATTGTGATATCAATATTTTTCCATATCGTCCAGCTCTACCCATCTAAGCAGCCATCCTGACGCCTGAACCCCCGAGACAGGACCAAAACCCAACGTCATATAATTTTTTGCTGAGGTCCGCACCAAGCAACCCGAACTGAACATATAAACACATGCAGACTATCTAAAAAAATACAAGCCTCATAGCTGCAGCGCAAAACAAAAAAAAGCAAACTTCAGAAACACATTTTTACTGATAGACTCCAAAAAAACACAATGTGTGGCACAGATGTCAGGTGACCTTTGACCGCATGGGTCAGACACTGTCAAATGCAGTGTTGCATTAGCAGGGAGCCCCTGCTGGCTCTGAGGCCCTGCGTCCGCTCCATCAGGACCTCAGAGCAGGCGGAATGCCAGAGGAGGGCATTCCTTATGCATTCCACACTCCAGGCAGCTGCGTGGGGAGCAGATCCGAAGAAGCCTGGGCTGCTTTAACACATAATGTAGATGCAGACCTCGTGTTCACGAAGACTAGTGGAGCCTGACTACATAAGAGGACCAATGGCATAAGTGTGTGTGGCTGTACACTTATAGAGTTAAGACATTTCCACCACTGAGGAGACCGAGTTCAATTACACCTCCTCTTAAGAGCTCCAAGGATCCAAGAGTCAAAAGGACAAAGCATCCTCCTCTGGTTGACACCAGATAGCCCAGCAAATAACAGAAGAAGTAGAAGAACTGGACAGGAAGAGCGAGATAATGAAGAGCTATGGCTAATGTGACAGCAGGCCGTGAGTTATGGGAATGTAAGTGAGTATAGGACACATTAACACATGCTCAGTGCTAATGTGAAAGTCCATGCAGGTTAAACAGCCTAGTATCTAGAGTGCTGTGTATCAATCAGTGTGAGGATCCAGAGCAGGACAGCATCGCAGCACCTGGCAGCTTTTTTCACACGTCGGGTCAAAATGTCATGATGCATGGACCAATGCAAATGCTCCACAATGACTTGCAACAAAATCTTTCTACACTGACTTCCATAAAGTTGCTGCTTGAAGATCAGCAATGATGTGTATATATGACCCCATCAATGTAAAAACAAGTGTGTATGTGTGTGTGTGTGTGTGTGGGTGACATAACCCTTTGAATCAGGCCTCCCCTCTTTGCCAGGATAGCTCTGAGGCAGAGACGCTGCTCCCTTACTCAATGCTCTTGGCACAGGCTCCGCCATTCAAAACAGGGTGACGTGGTGTCATGGGTTATTTTCTCTCAGTTTTCCCTTTAACTCTCTCTTTCCCTCTGCCCTCTTTTTTTCTACATCTCACTCTCTTTCAGGGGGCCTGTCGTCTATTGCCGCTCACACACTTTGCTGGTGAAAACTCACAACTCACATTGTGGCAATCCTCAGAGCTAGCTACTCCAAGCACATTCTTCAAACATCACATGAGGGCAGATGTGAGGTAGTACTCTCTCGCTCCCTCTTTCACACTTGCGTGCGTGCGTGCACACACACACACACACACACACACACACACACACACACACACACACACACACACACACACACACACACACACACACCACTCTTTCTTGCACAAAAAGCAGCTGGTACCACTCAGACACTAATAAAGCCCTGGCCGGTTCTGTGAATGCAGCTGTGTGCAGAGAGATTCTGAAGGATGATGCTGTTTCAGATACCCACAAAATGCTTGCTCTCACTCTTTAGGTCATGTTCTGTACAGCTACAGCAAAAAGCAGGATGTTAGCAGAGATGTAGAGAACTCAAATTAAACTCAATTTGATAAATGTGCATCGTAATATGTATTGTGTGGACAGGTTTTTTTAGTCTGGGATCGGGTTTGGGGGTCTGCAGCCAGCCGAGCACAGATAAGAGAGTCATGTCTATCCAAAGCAAAAACATATTTTATACAAATAAAAGATGATTTTATTCTTCTGATAGTCTCAGTGGGCTCGAATGTCTGTTAATGAGATTATCTGATGCAGAAGATAAAGCAGAAAGGTCAGCTCACCTTTCCTCTCTCCTTTAGGGGCTCGATGGTCAGGCTGTCTGCTCCAATGTCCACGATGGTGCCCAGCTGGAACCCATCTGTAGGGTGGGGCGCCCAAACTGGTTTTCCATCCTCCATCTCACCACACTGCAAACGAGAGACAGCACAAAGATCATCAGACAATAAGAAATGTAATAGTAACTCTTCTAATGATAATAGATCGAGAAGATACAGAGAAAGACGACAGAGAACAGAACAAAGACATGGATTATAAAGATGAGAGATTGAAGAGGAAGAAGAAGGCAAGAAAGAAGCCAGAAGAGAAGGACGAAAATGAGGAAAGGCAGAAGATAAAGACAAAAAAGATAAAAGATAAAAGATAAAAGAGGAGAAAGACAAAGACGAGGAAGAAGACAAAGAAGATAATGATAAAAAAAAGATAGAAGAGAAAGAAGAAGACGAGGAAGAAGACAAAGAGGATAAAGATGAAGAGGCAGAAAAGGAAGAAGAAGACGAGGAAGAAGACAAAGAGGATACAGATGAAGAGGCAGAAAAGGAAGACGAAGACGAGGAAGAAGACAAAGAGGATAAAGATGAAGAGGCAGAAAAGGAAGACGAAGACGAGGAAGAAGACAAAGAGGATAAAGATGAAGAGGCAGAAAAGGAAGACGAAGACGAGGAAGAAGACAAAGAGGATAAAGATGAAGAGGCAGAAAAGGAAGACGAAGACGAGGAAGAAGACAAAGAGGATAATGATGAAGAGGCAGAAAAGGAAGACGAAGACGAGGAAGAAGACAAAGAGGATAATGATGAAGAGGCAGAAAAGGAAGACGAAGACGAGGAAGAAGACAAAGAGGATACAGATGAAGAGGCAGAAAAGGAAGAAGATGACGAGGAAGAAGACAAAGAGGATAATGATGAAGAGGCAGAATAGGAAGGCGAAGACGAGGAAGAAGACAAAGGATAATGATGAAGAGGCAGAAATGAAAGGCGAAGACGAGGAAGAAGACAAAGGATAATGATGAAGAGGCAGAAATGAAAGGCGAAGACGAGGAAGAAGACAAAGAGGATAATGATGAAGAGGTAGAAATGAAAGGCGAAGACGAGGAAGAAGACAGAGGATAATGATGAAGAGGCAAAAAAGAAAGGCGAAGACGAGGAAGAAGACAAAGAGGATACAGATGAAGAGGCAGAAAAGGAAGGCGAAGACGAGGAAGAAGACAGAGGATACAGATGAAGAGGCAGAAAAGGAAGGCGAAGACGAGGAAGAACACAAAGAGGATAATGATGAAAAAAGATAGAAGAGGAAGACGAGGAAGAAGACAGAGATAGAATGAAGAAGAAGAGAGATAAAGAAGAGAATGACGAAGAAGAATGTAATGATAAATTATCTTCATCAGCAGCAGCACTGGCAGAGCTGCACAATACCAGCTATTGTTTATTGATAATTACTGTAAAGTTGGTCTTTTGCAAAACCTATAGGGTAAAAAATAATCACAGAGGATCCAGATGAGCTGCTGAGCCCAAGGGGTTGTCAATGTATTTTATAAGATGTTACAATCACATTGTACAGCATATACAGAGCTACAGAGTATACACAACAATTAAGCACTAGGCCAAGGCATACATTACATATGTCTGTGTGTAGGTTCACAGCACCTTAAACCACACAAACATGCCTAAAATCCCACTGGAACCAAGGAAAATAACTGATCACGTAGATTTTCATCAATGTTTAAAACCTGTGGTGTTCCACTGGTGTAGTGTCAGAACCAAAAGAACTCGTGGCCAAAGCTAAGCATGGCAGCAGCAAGAACCAGAACTCACCAACTGTTGAGCACCACTGAGCACTCGCACCCTCACATCCTGCCCTGACACTAGCAGCAGAGCTATTAGCATCACCTCCGAGGTACGCAGTTTGCCCTGAAGTTCCCAGCGAAGGCCTTTTGGCTTGCATTTCAGCTATTCATATTGTACCCGGACAACTCTCTCAAGGCCGGTCGTCAAAACACATCCACCGCTTGGTCCATCGAAACCCAACCACAAGCACACAACCCATCAAAACAGCTCCAAAATAGAATGAAGCCGTTCTAGAAACGAACCTCAATTACTCTGCTGACCACAGGAAACAGAGACTCGCTTGAGTGAGCTGTGGAACCGATTCACTGATTCACTCTCGCCATCAAGCTTACGCTGTTAAGTGTGGGTCAGCGGCTCCATGTTTCTCTCTCTCTTAACCTAACCGAACACACAGAAACCAAGGATCAGGTCAGGAACTGCTGGCCTAAGGAGCTGACCTGACTAGACGGTTCTTGGCTTGGACGTCCACTATATGTCTGGCAGCATCTAGACATTACATCTAATTTGTGAATTCAGCAGCTTCGACGTGTGCCTGCTGCTGAGACACACACAGCTTGTCCAAGTTCATCTCCATACAAAAAGCACTGACCAAAACAATGAGATGCTCTGGAGCAGCTACACATGGTCACCATGCCCAATAACAGCAGCGTCAGCTAGAGCGGTATCAACCCCCCCCGCCCCCCCCAGCTGTGAAACTGCGCTCTCCGGCGTGACGGCACTCCATCCAACAACTAAGGAAGCAGCTTAATTCATGTTTCTGATCCAGAACTAATGATCCAATATCAGCACCCATTAATATCCTTGATTTCAGCAGACATGGTCGACGAACAGGCGTCTATTAGGACATGGACAAGGAAAAAGATTTCCACAGATTTAAACAAACGTATGAGGATAGGCTTCTTTTTATTGCAAGTTAAGTTTGTTTCATCTAGTGTCATATAGTACCCCCCTGAGGTAGTTGGTGGGAGTCTGCAGTGTATTAATTAAGCAGCAAAATGAAACAAACATAAACATACACTTAAGCAAAGGTTAGATTTTTATGTAGGGCTACTAAGAAAATATGGCATCATCAAAATACAATGTTAAAAAAAACATCCAACATGCAAAGAAGTCTCTTTTGGGTCTGTAATTTGGCCATTATCGCTTTTTGCTGGCCTCAATTTTGCTCATTGTGTCGTTCGTTCAAGTGTTCTGTCCTCTGGTCTGCTCTCAGATGGATGTCAAATAGGGTAGACAGCGACATCTATCTTGTAGGACAAGAGTGCAGTGTGCACAATGACCAATGCACCAATAATGGCAACATGTGGCCGGTCTGTCATTTTTGTTATCATTATTATTTTTTACCATATCTGACTTCAACCCAAAGCTACTGTAAAACTAACGAGCGTCTTGGGGAAGCAGAGTAAAGACTAAACACAGCTAACCTGATACACACTCAGAGTCCATCACTCAGTATAGTGAGTATTAGTAACACAGCCACTAACAGCACAAAAGGTGATTGGTCTATCTTTATATGGCAATGCTAATACATCGAGCATGGCCACACCTTTGAAGTGACGTCACTCTGGTGTGGTCAGCATGGTTCGTCTACCTTTTATTGTGATCCGTTACACCCCTAGTGACAGTTGTGTTTTTACCCCAAAGACTGCATAATTCCAGCCAGAAAGCTTTGGTGTGGGAACTTTATGGCTTTAAGCAGAATGACCAAGATCTATGAACATGAAAGAGCTGCTGTGTCAACTTTGTTTAAAAACAGCACTTTTATTCGATTCATATTTGATTCATGTTTTATTTATGATATTTAATTATTTTTTTTATATTTCAATTCCAATGAGTCAACTTTCTTAACATTGTTTTTTGCAATTATTCCTGGGACAATTGATCTTCCAAAAAAAAACAAAAAACAAAACTGAATATCTATCATGACAGGCCTAGAAAGCTAGCTTTTTTATCCCTTTTTCACCAGGGATTTCTCTCTCCTAAAACGGGTCCCTCTGGAAACACAAAAGGCCTCAGCCCTGGACGGATCCCAGCTTCCACATGAATCAGACTTTCAGTGTCCAGCTATTAATTATTCGCCTCAGGCTTGCCTAGCCACTTCCCATGCGTAACAATCAGCGCATTCTCTCTACAATCCAGCAGAAAGCCACTGGGATCCTCTTCAAAACGGTCATATAGCACACATATCGAAACACAGACACACCAGCTGGCCTGGGGAGGGGGCTGGAGGTCACGTAAGGAATCGTGCGTTGTTTTAGCCTCCAGGGCTTGGCACTAATTCGGGATTAGACCAGCACTATAATGCTAGAACCTGAGAAATCTACCCCAGTGTCTGGACTGGGCACTCAGGTTCATTCCACAGTCCTTTGGCAGGGTGACATGGTACGTTCCACTTTTGTTTTTTTTAACCTGGGTCGTTACCCACACAACCCAGGAGCGATAAACCATGCTTTATGTTGCCCAGTGCTGAAATATGGCCGTTTCGGATTGGGGGGAGGGGGTACTAGTACGGCCTTAGGAAGCTCCTGTACTGGATTCAGTTAGAAGTAGCCCTTGCACAGTTTGTGGCTTTGTGTTAAGCACCAGATGACAAAAGCTCAAATCCAGGACACAGGCATTCCATTCATTCACCCTTCCAATGAGACTGAAACCAAAAACACTATTTACATACACAAATATGGGCTAAACATATTCCAGCAAACTTCTCCAGCGAATACAGCATCTTCTGTTGCTATCCAAATTAGGTTTTTATAAGTTCTCAAAGATCCAAGAAGTTAGCTTGAAATAAAAAGGGGATATGTACACTGAGGAGAAAACACACAGGCGCTATTCTGGACAATGTACCATTAACACATGGCAAAACCACCATAACCGTTGTCCATTTATGCTCACTAACCAGTGGTAGGAAAGCTTTGTAAATCCGTTGTTCTTGTGGCCACTAATCTTATCCATAATTAAAGCGATATACTCACTACCTTCCACTACCTTTCCAGTAAATATGTGAATAAAACAAAAGGTTAAGGCTAGAATCTAAGGACTCTATACTGCCATTATTTTAAGCTTATTCTCTTTGTGTAGATAATGGCTCCCAGCTCCCATATATAAAAGCCTTTGTTTTATGCTGCATTATACAATGACAACATTTTTGGTGTCAAAGTGAATAGAATTTAAAATGCTCAATTTACGTTTTTGGAGGAGAATTAATTATTTAGATTAATCAACTTAATAGTAGAATAATCGCCAAAAAGATATTCGTTAGAGGCAGCTGTAATATTAAAGCAGTCTCTGGGTTAGGAATATTATGATGTGCATGTTTTATCAAAATACTCTGAGACATTTTCATGCTATGACACAAATTTTATTTTATTGAGAAGTTGGAATAAAAAAAAAAACAAAAAAAAACACAGAACTAGTACTGGCACATTTAAAAGTTCATTCACAATCCGAAAAGACATTTTGGTTATACACACTATTCCTCATGTATCATTGATAAGCTTAGAAAACCACTTTGCCACATATTATGATGTAATTTGCCACCATAATGATAAATAATTGTCATATTTACCAGCTCCAGGTCTGGCTCTTGGGTTGCTGGGAAATAATGGACTAAATCAGGTTCTGTATTCTTTCTTTGACTTTCCTTACAATTATAAGAGTGAGAACTACTTCAGGGCCCATAATACAATACCCCCATTATAAGACTGCCATGATATTTAAAGGTTTGTGATATGCTAAGTACCACAATATGACACACTGCATTTGTTGGCATTTGCATCTGTTGTTTTTTTTTTCCCCAAATGTAATTTGTTTACAAGGTGTCCATCTCAATTCAACATTTTGGAATTCGCTTCCTAATAAATTAACAAATTACTTCAACATACTGACATACTGAGTTTCATTTTTGTGTAAGACCTGAAGGAAAGTTGCTATTTAGCAACATTTCCTCTCTGAAAACACATCAAAAAATGATTTGAGCAAAATATTAAGTTTATGCAAGTATTTCCATAAATCTTTGTATCAAAACGACACCATTATTCTTCCCAGTCAGTATGATTATTTGTGAAGGCATTTGAAACCGTATTTAGCCTGATCCAGCTTTTCAGCTCCTTTACCCTGATTCCTCAGTCTAGCTTAGCACAAGTCTGAAAAAGCCAGAATAAGACAATACAACTTGCTGCTAAAACAGCAAATGAAATGCCGGCGCCTCCTTAGCTGTCCGTCTCATTGACTCAGGCCTGTAACTCAGCAGCAGAAGTGCTAAATCAGACACAACAGTCAGCTCCCAACAAGCACAAGTATGTATGACATCAGCATATCCATCAGCTGGGTAGTCTTTGATCCCGGAAACAGAATTCAGGTCTCCAGTGCTCTGGTAGCACACAGGGAGAGCACTTATCAAACTGCCCTGTATAGATCATTAAAGCTGATTTCATTACTGTCATCGTAAAGGAGAGTGATAGTCCAGCGCTGCGGTGATGGCAGCACAGGAGAAGGATCACTCTGCCCACTCGGGGATGGCAGACTGCTGACGGCACACGTAGAGCTGACCTAAGCTGACTAGCCGTAATGGGAAGGTGTTCCGAATATCAGTATGACAATGCATTGTGGAATACAGGGTGGCGAGAGCCAATGCAGTCAAGTGAAACTGACGTACAAGTTAAACTGATGCTACATTCAAATCGGACAGTGTGATAACATCTCGCACACGTAGCGAACCTCAGCCAACACTCTGGGTTTTGTTCTTTAGTATTTGTGTTAGGCTTTTTACAGGGTCACTATTCCAGGGCCAATCACACCAAGCAGATGAGATTAAAGTCCACATTCCACACCTTCATTTAAGGGTATCTACAGTCACGCAGTCCAGTTTCACCATGTTGCAACTGCAACACTGTTTTACACAGTCCTCCTCATTTCAGGACATTTGGCTTCACAGGTGTGTTCCACTGCTTCATTAATGCAGGTGTAAGATACCAGATATAGGAGTCTGTAGTTGCCCTTGTTCAAAAGGAAGCCAAAAGCTGGGCTAATGAACGTAAAAGAAGCGGCAATGAGGCAGAGAAACAAGGATAAAACCATTAGAGGATTACCAAAGTCACCTAATAGGCCAAGGAAGACCGCAACAGTTAAAGGCAGCAGAAACCTCACTAATCTTCAGAAAAATCCTCAATTGTTTGTCCGACAGATCAGAAACAGCCTCAGGAGGTGGGTGTGTATTTGTCAGAGACTACTATCTGCAGAAGACTTCATGAACAGAAACACAAAGGCTACACTGATGATGACTGATACCCAGACCAGGTCTTTGTGGATAAATGATACCAAGGTTTAACCTCCATCAGATCAGACTGATGGTAACACCTCATCTGTGAAACATGGTGGTGGGGATGTCATGGCTGCTACAGGTACTGGTTGATGATGTAACTGCTGAAGGAAGTCGCACAATGAGTTCTGAGCTATACAGGGACATCTTATCTGCGCAAAGTCCAGTAAATACCTCCAAACTGACTGGACTGTGCTTCATCCTACAACAAGATAATGATCCCGAACACACTGCTAAGGCAACACAGGCGCACTTTTCTCAAAGTGATAAAATGGGAAGTCTCCTGGGCCGCTAAATACTCTAAAGCCCAGGAAGACAGACCTGCACTCTCAAATATAAGTTCAACAGGGAGGATTTCTGTTTTTACAGTCCAGAGTGAGGCTTCGAGACATGCGAGAAGAGAACTGAGCCGCGGTGTCCAGGAAAGCCTAAATCAACAGCAGGAAACCGTCAGTAAAAGCTCTGCAACACACAGAAGGTATAGTCATTCCAAGACGCTGATGTCAAAGGTTAATAACTGCCAAAGATAGTGCAGTAAAAAAACTGGAGAGATTATCAGAGAACTAGTGAACGTCCTTGGCACACATTTGTGTGAGAGGGTGTGTGTGCGTGCCCATACTTGTTCTGAATCATCACTGCCGGCTGTTAGATCAATCTAGGAATAAGCAAAAGCACGGAGCAGCCCTTTCACTCGGGCGTCAAAGATAAACAGCAAAGATAAACTTAAAGCAATCTGAGAAGAGCCATCCACACTTTTCTTATCTCCTGATACTTCTCATGTTCTCCTCTGCATTTGCTCTGAACAGATAATGTTCATGTTCTCTGTACTCCCATAAATCCAACACAGAACCAATCCCATCTCTTTCAGCTTTTCCAAGTTAAGGACTGCCCACCTGTTCAGCCTGGCAGAAGCCTGAGCATCGGGGTTTACTGCGACCTGCCTCAGACCAGCTGCCCACCCTCCATTACAGACTACACTGAAGTTGGCAGGGACTGCAAGTAATCATCTAATGGCTGCTATTATTATACAGTGCTTGAAAAGGAACTGAGCTTAAGGTGGAATTGAGCTTAAGTAGCACTGAATCTTAAGGTGGAACGTCTTAAGATAGTACTGAGTTTACACGGACACTGAATTTTAAGGTGGAACTTCACTAAAATTAAGTTGGCACCTGGTACACCATAACAACCACGTGGCAACCTCACAGCAACCATCTGTGAAATCATAGCAAGCACCTGGGACACTACAGCAACTGCATAGCAGCACCCCAGCAACCTCCTAGGATGCCACAGCAACCATCTAGCAACCCCATAGCAACCGCTTGACAGGCCTAAGCAACCACCTAGCAACCCAAAAGCAATCACCGTTTATCCAGAGTTTTATTCCTACTGGCTTATTTTACTGCTATACACCCAGTGGTTTCTGGACCCCTGCTCAACCAATGCTTCTTCTAAAATCAAGGACATTAAGAGGCATTTTACACTGGATGTTGGAACATTGCTGGGGGATTAGGCCGCATTCATCCTCAAGAGCATTAGTGAGATCAGGTACTGGGATGCAGCTCCATGCAGTAAAACTGCTCCACTGTTCAGTCCAAAGCTTCACCCACACTGGATGACATGCAGACATTAAGACAAAACTGACAGGAAAAAGTTCACATACTAGTAGGGCTGCACAATACTGGAAAACATGGAATTGTATCAAAGACTGGAGTAAAATAAATGATAATGGGTGTAGCTGCCTCGGGTAAATGTGTCTGTAAGAACTGCACATGACATTGCACATTCTGCGATGTGAACACTGCACATGCACACACTGCGATGTTGATGCCAAAACGATAGATTGTGCAGCCCTACCTTCTAGCTTTCCTTTTTTTTTATTCATTATGCGCTCTTTGTTTGGCCAAAAATAAATAAATTAACACAAAGATTTTCTAAATTAGATCCCAGATCCTTGGGCATTAAAATAATAACGAGTGGTTTTCATTTAAAAAGTAAGACGGATCTGCGTGCATCTTTCTAATCTTGTAGGGATGGTCTGAATCCAATCTAGTGCATTTATTTCAAGGCAGATTCAGACATATTGCAATAGACAAGGAATCGGCTATATTCAGTTTCTGATCCTTTAGATTTCTTTCTATTTTTCCAATTACGTAATTAGTCTCCAATTTTCACCCACTGGTTAAAACTTACTCTATCATACAATCCTACCAGTGTTGGGAGGGTAAGAGCTAGCCTCCAGGAACTGCCACCAATGCAACATCAGCTAAATGCTTGGGAGGTGAACACTGATGGTTATGCCAGCATTATGCTAAGTGTTTGAGGGGGAAAGGAAGAGCAATCTTATTAGCGAGGCCAAATATGCTCTGAACATCATTTCAAAAGAATTGGATGTAGATTTTCAGGCTAATAAAGGATACAGGGGTACATGTAAAGGTACTCAAGCTCTCTGGAAGGACATAAAATATGATTGACTGTGTCTGGAAAAAGGGACCACTATAGCAATTGCATGCAGTGGTGGACAGACACACACACTAGTGAATACAGCAGAGCCTTAAAGCCTAATTTGCAATTGGGGGTTAAGTGCCTTAAGAGTTCCTTCGTTCCCTTCACCCCTATGTCCTGCTTGTCCAAGGGACTGAACTGGCAACCTTCTGGCCCAAACCTGCTCCTCTAACCTTTAAGCCCTGACTGCTCATGTTTTGGCTTCCAAACAAACAAACGTTGGGAACCACTGGATATTAAGAGCGCCACATGCCATATCTGCAGAATGCAGCTAGCAATGCAAATGATTACGCAATAGAAAAGCTTGATTAAGACTTAGGTTTGTGTCTGAGAGGAGAAGAAGAGGAGTGTGAGGATAAACAACAGCCATCAACGCTCCTGGAAGTACAGCCTGTAACAGCTCGGGCTAACTTCCATATCTGTATAGCAATCAATGAGCCTCAGAGGGGGCCAATTACAGAACGAATGAGTCAACTAACACAGGAGTCCATGTCAGCCTAAGCAGAAAAAAAACACAGATAACTTAATCAAACAAGATGTGAAGTAAACACATAAACGAAACACAAGGGAAATGTCACTGTCTTGACTAATCCATTACTAATGAATGTGCAGCTCAAGCAGCACTGAGTTTTCTACACTGATGAAAGTTTGTGTGGTTCATATGACCCTCCTCAACACACGGAGCCCAAGGACTGTTGGGTGTAAAATGTTTCATTAAAGCAGTGGTTCCCAACACTGGTACTGGAGGACACCCCTGAACACACCTGATCCAGCCAATCCGCTAACTAACACGCCCTTCCTGAGCAGAAGGTAGGGGGCTACAGCGTGCAGGTCAGGGGGTTCCTCCAGGACCAGGGTTGAGAATCACCTCATACAGAAACCCATATCATGGAAAACTTCATCTCCCTCCTTTTGTGAACACAGGATAATACAGGCACAGTATGGGACAGCCAATCAGATCAGAGCTCATTTACAGACATGTCTCAAAGCAGAGTACCGTGATTTGTTACATTTCTAGAAGCTCAAAGAGGGGAAATGGTCATGATGTTCTGGGCTTGATGCACAGAGAAAATGTAGGACTTTCTGATGAGTAAAAATGAGTGAAGTCCACCTCTTGGTCAGTGTCGGTAGCCAGCTCATCTCTGTTGGGGGTTGGGGCATGTATTTAGAGGAAACGTGCTTCCACTCAGGGTGTGCCCGCTGGTTGTTTACTTAGCCTTTCATCAGCCCTGCTCTGACGGACTACATGAAAACAAACATTTGACGCTAGAGAAGTCAAGGACTTTGGGAACTCCCTCAGCTTGGCTCTTTTCCTTGAGAAGGCACTTGCTTTCTCTGTCCTGACTATGACCTTTGATCCAGACGCACTAGAACGATGCCGAAGAGTTCTGTTTTAAGCATAAATGTTGGTCTGTGACCTCTAGGGCTGTTGTATTGACACTAAACCCTGATGCTAGGGTTCATCCGTGAGAAGTCTGCTTACCTCAAAAAGCGTAGAGTAATTTACATATGAAGCGCTTATCACAAAAATATCAGTCCATCAAGTTCCGTCTACACAATGCTGCTGGTTGTTTTTTTAAGAAACACAAATGATGCTCCTAAAATATTCTGAAACCTCTCAGAAGGGGTGTCACTAGGCCAGTTTATAAATCTGAACAATATGTTCAGTTAAGAAATGTACATTATTAGTGTAAATACAATGTCTCACTTCATTATTTTATTTCTTTTTATTTACCCTTTATTTAACCAGGTCAGCCTCGTTGAGACACAATGATCTCTTTCCCAAGGGAAGTCTGGCCAGGACAGCAGCTTAAAACATCAGTTTCAACATTTAAAACAGACAATTCACAATCTAGTTGGATAAAGAGGGTTAAATAACAAAACTTTCACACAAAGCAAGAGCAGGAGCGATTGAGGAAGAGACTGATTCCAGGATCCTTACAAGATTTCTGAATGTTCCAAGAGAAATAAGTTCCTCCAGATTCAGAGTTCTCTGCAGTGAATTCCAAATAGTGCTTGCCGAATTCAGTGTGAACTTTGGGAATATCAAGCAGATAACAATTATTGGAACATAAGAAATGAGTTTAACTTCATCACAGAGACAGCAGGGCGCTAGCAACCACTGAAGCTGTGACAGGACGTTGGCTAAGAGCTTACTGAGATGCATCATATACGGGGTAAAACAGCAAGTAGTTAAAGCGTGAAGATCTGGCAAACAAAAGGTCAATTTAGATGGGAAAGAAGCTGAAGAAAACTCATCTACCCATGAATCTCTAGTGGCACCTCTATGTCTCAGGACACTGTTAAGAACCATTTATGTGAAGACTACACAGGTGGGTTCATAATTTTAAATCCAACATGATTATTAATAGGGATGTGGTACTGGGCTGATGCAGATGTCCAATACTGTCCAATGAGCCTGAAGTTCCAAACTCTGGTCATGGAGATCCAAAGCCAACATGCCTGGCTCCAATAATCAGACAAGCAACCTGCATTAGATTAAGATTGGGGCTTGACTCAGCAGGGTGGTAGACCTCTAGGACCATCCCTTTAATAAACAACTCTCCTTCTATCTGTAGGCAGAGCATGGTCACATTCCCACCAAAAGCCAGCCCAGTGATGTCAATGGTCAAGTGTGAACTGTGCAGACCAATGCTTTATGTGGAGAAAACCCGCATGGCCTCAGAGCTCTAGCTCCACCAAAAAGGTGTAGGTTATCTCGTCACGTAATGTCACTTACAGTGTTCTCAGGGAAGCCGGGCAACTGTGTATTAAAACCCTAATCCTGAGTCACTCGCAGCTAACGTTCATTCCAAAGCTATTCCATTCCAGCAGATTAAAAAGTGACTGTGCTATCAGAAAACTGCACCCAATTTCACAAGGATACAACAGTGTGAAGATCAAGATCCATACTATGATGCTTCTGGGTAAAGAGACCTCAGTAGGTCAGTAGGTTGGTCTACCGAGAATGACTGAGCTATTTCTTTTACTGCTTTTAGCAAAGAAACTGCTGGAAACCCAGTACTTCAGCTACCTGTTTAACCAGGCAGCGGATCAACAAGGGGGCCGCAGGACCGTGTCTAGACATGGTCCATGTCTGACAAACAGCTAACAGAAATATTGCCCAATATTATCAACAAACCAGCAGATTAGTCAGGCCCCAGCTAAAGCATTTTGCTAGCACAGAGGCGCACTCTGAAGCAGGGATCTGAGCCGTGAACCGTGCCGTGAGGCCTTCACAAGCTCAGCGTTCTTTGCTCTCATCGGGAGGAGTAGACATCAGCACTCCTTTGAGCATTCCTCTGAAACACTCAGCAATGCTAAATTTCCGGCAGCCCGAGGAGACGCTAACAGGCGCCGTGCACTTTGAAGGAGGTATAAATAGCAGTTTGTATGGCCTACAGTAGCGCACTGTGGCCTAAATGAGAGATATGGAAGAACGCAGGAAAACGAATAAGAAGCAAGGCTGGTTCAGAGGCCAGTATGTTACGGCACTTTGGGCCCACTCCTCTTCCACAGCACACAAGCGCGGATTGTTGCAGCAGATCACTGAGGATTCACTGTCACGCTGAGGCCGTCACGTGATCGTGGACTTTGTGTTGGCCGAGGCAGTCATGTGACCAGGGGCTGTGTTGGCTGAACACAAAAGGCTGCGATATGTCACGGTGACAATGGAGACCAAAGGAGTGGCCAACAAAGGACACAGAAAATCTCGGAGCTTCATGATCTCACCATGCAAGGCTTTAAACTGAGGCTATACAAATGTGGGGGTAATTGTCTGACTGATTAAATGGCCTGAAACACTGGCCTGAAAAATGCCCCAGGCCTAATGAAACCCGCAGCTCTCTGCTAAGCAAAATGGGTTTGGGGTAAATACTGGATTTCTCTTGGTGAAACTACCCTGCTGGAAAGACAACAAGGAGCATGTTTTCGTTTGGGTTTAATGACTTAACGGATGGACCAGCATGACCAGCTTGACCATGGATTAAGTCTAGCATGGTAGACCAGCATAACCAAACTAGTCAAGCTGTATGATCCTGACGCCCAGCCTAATCAAACTGGCCATATGTTTCGCCTGTTGTACATACGCTATACTGTTCCAGAACTAAGCTGGTCAACCAGAGGGTATGTTCTGGCCTGAATGACCAATTTGTTTTGAAGACCTTTGCCATCAAACACCAGCTTGGTCCATCTAAAACAAACAATAACTTGAAAAAACTTAATACATAAATAAATACATTGTGCATTCACAAAATTCTAAATTTGATTACACATCAGTGTTGTCAGCAAAATGAAGGTATAACGCCTGATAATGTACCTTTTGTAATACCGCTGTAGATATGGGGCGGTCCCATGAACGGACAACCTACCCGCAAGCTAACATACCAACAGTGAACTGTGATACCCTAAGGTATTAATCCTGAACTAAACACATGCCAATGCGCTAGCCATGAACAGACAAGACCACTGCAAGTTAATCTGGAAAACACAAATTACTGCCAGCTAAGGCCTTAGCCCTGAGCCAACCACAAGCCACCCTGTTGTACCCAACCTCATTGATATGCTATTGTCACACCCCTAATACATTTAGAAGTAAATGCACAATATGTGCAGAAAATGCTAATAGTTCAGAACTTTCTATTGAGGAAAATGTGACTTCAGAATGACTGGAAAGGACAGGGCAGAGATCCGTAACTTGAAAAAGAAGTATCTACTGGAGTAGATATGACAGTAGGTGGTCAATCGGTTGCAATAACACTGCAAACTTCTAACTTCAGAACATATTAAAATATATTATTTAGCAGCATTACAGTTTTTCCCCCCGGTCCAGTGATATCATATTACAGAGATCCTTCTATATGAGGGCTCTCACAGGTCAAAAGCCAGCTACATTTCTTTTTTTCATCTCCACCACGCTTTTATTCCTCATCCGTTGTTCACTTAAGTGCAAACACATTTGTCAGACTTGTCCGTCTTGTCTCACAACTCAAACAATGGTGACCATCATTCAGTCTCCAACAGCATTTTCACATTTCACATGACATTAGCCTCTAGCTGCCACAAGGTCACAAAACAGTGCAGGTGTAATTTGCATATAGGCCCCAAAGCCTCAGGTGCTGACAGAATGACAGCTTCCACGTTACAGCTTTACTGGCAAGCCTGCAACGCTAACCCGTCTGGCTTAAGAAAGCATCTTCACGCTG
The DNA here is from genome assembly GCF_030463535.1 of Salminus brasiliensis. Classification (NCBI taxonomy): domain Eukaryota; kingdom Metazoa; phylum Chordata; class Actinopteri; order Characiformes; family Bryconidae; genus Salminus; species Salminus brasiliensis. Next base: position 36,626,680 of record NC_132878.1, read on the forward strand.
GATGTAGTTTCAGTCTGAGAAAGTGACAGCAGAGGCAGTACCAGTCACCAATGAGGACACATCTCACTGAATATAATTGGCCAAGTCCGAACAGTGCAGGTTGTGCTTCTGAAAAGAAGTACTTCAAAGCATGAGCTCAGATTCATTTGTTTTACACAGTTCACTATTTAAATATAATTATTTGATAGTTTTTTTTTTCATTTCTTCATATGTAAATCAAACCTATTTTCAATGCCGATTCACAGCTTTCTGCATATCTTAAGAACCAAAGGAACCAGCTAAACTAAGTCAAAAGCTCAAACTAGTTAATCTAGCATTAACTGACCGTTTTTTCAGCTAGGCTCACTGGCCATTTTATTATGTGCACCTACAATATAGAGCTATTGTAGGACCACCACTGACCAGATTAACTGGCACTTGACTTGGTGGTTTCATGGTCGTGTGTGGTGTGCTGGTGCATGAACCCTTAGGGTCTTCTAGAAATAAGCCCACTCTAGGCCTTCTAAAAGGTATAGGTGAGTCTCTAACACTGAAAAGTAAGCTGTAGTCTAACTAGTATTCGGTCAGCTTTTTGAAACAGCAGTGGCAGCGATTTTGTGCAAGGACTGTGTACTAAAAGTTGCTGGTAAACTGCTACATATATGTACTGCTGTGAGTGTTAACATACTACTAGAATCCCATAGGAAGGCTAGAGGACACTATTTTTGGCATTTCTTGGTCTGAACTCTAACCGTCACGCATCGCCATTGCTATCAGGCACAGTGGTGTTGCTGGGTTTTACCTACAGCAGCATCTCAAGTCTGCAGGAAGAGCGTCAACCTAAAATATCCAGCCAACAATGACTGTGGTCAGCAACTGACCGTTATTGAAGGGTTGGATGATGACTAACACAAACTGTGCATAGGTCACAGTCTGGAACTGCACACTTTCAGGGTGGGGCAACAAAATAGGTGTCTAAATGAAGTGTCTGGTGAACGTAAACAATGGTTAACATCCCAGCCTGTGTATTGGATACAGTCAAACATGCGCAATGCACACTGCTGTGCTAAAAACGACCCCCCCACCTCTAAAATACTATTGCAAATGGTCCTAAATAGGGCTGGGTATCAAAATGTATTTTTAGGACAAGTTTTGAAGAATATCAGGGCTCAGATGACTCGAATGACTCGATCTACGAATCAGGTGGAGACTGAACATGACGGATAAGAGAATGCCGTCATCTCAGACGCTCCCTCATTAGGCATGTCACCGTGTTCCAGCAGATTTGCATTGTACATGCTGACAGCTTTGACCTTAGCAGCCAAAACAAGTTTACACTGAAAATCATTTAAACGCTAACTCCAGCCACACCTTAGCAACACATAGCTGGGTGAAAAAGAAATCTACCCCAGAGCAGTCAGTGCAAAGTCACACCCCGTACACTTCTTTCACTTTCTCTCAGCACCACTGAACGCATTACAGAACATTAAGAATAAGGGCTTATATTCAGATTCCTGGCCTCCATCTCCTGGACATTTTCCAGTCCAGAGTTTTGCAGACATCAGCAAAGCAGTGTTTGATACCTAACTACAGAGCTCACTGGACACAGTTCACACAGCTTAAAGATTGACAGGCTTTAGGCCTATCCTTTCCAGGTCAAACTCTAACCACAATAAAATGGCCATGACTGCGGCGTGACTCCGCCAGTTTAAAAAAAAAAAAAAAAAAAAAAAGCTAATAAACCACAGACGGTTTCATAAGTGTACAGCTCAATTATGAACAACTGCATCTCGTCAAAGAAGATTTTGAGACCTGGCCTTGAGTCTAGGCGTAGTTTACTAGGCCTTAAGCCCAACAAAGACACTCCTAGGAGCATGAATCCAACATCCGGTGGATCCGATGTAGTCCCAATTATTTACTTTTTATAAATGTTTACCTATGTGCATCGCCTTAGAATTCCCAAATCTGTGCAGCCACAGGATTGCCGGTTTATTAAGTACACCTGTATCTACACACATTGGTTACATTATCAGGTACACCTACCATACAGGTGCATTTTGTAGACTTGTAGTTACTGCCTATGGCCAATCTGTTGCTGTAATATTCATCAGCCACCCTCAACCCGATTCCCCCGATTGGGTGGCGACCGTGCCATGTTTGCGGCGGTTGTATTGCTTGCTAACCTGAACTTTTTACTCCCTGCTGACTAGATATGGAAGCAGGTGTGTGGCCTGGCTGTTTGCTTTTCTGACTCAAAACGAGAGCCAGTGGCATCAACCAGCCTTAAGATATCCTGAGCTTTACAGCATAACTTCTATCATTCTATTCAGCTATAACAGTTAGTGGAGCAGGCGTCTGGCTGGCTAACGTATGCTAATCTACACTGAACCAGCTCTTTATCATCATGTGTTTATCTGTGGGCAGCACAAATTACTACTGCTCAACAATCCTTACTCTAGCCCATCCGTCCACTGACAGGGATCACCACAGCACCACTGCTGACCAGCTCCTATTGCTCAAGTAACAAATATGCACAGTGTTTCTAACACAATGACTGGGCCAACAGAGTATCTCCCAGCTTCTGAAGTCTTAGGAAACTCACTAACTAAATGGAAAAACTTATTAGGAGGACAATTTCACATCCTGGTACCGGGCAAAGTATACCAGTACTCCAAGGTAGGGGAATGTGGTGCTCAGCGATAGGCTGCAATGTGAGAAAGTCCACTTCCAAGCGAATGAAACCAGAATGGCTCAGGCGCCACTATCAGACACGGGCACTGATAGTGTTCAGGATGTCCATCAAGACAGGACAGGAGTCTACATAACATGCTGACCTCAGAAAACCCCAGCGCAGCAGATCAGGCCCAAGTGGGCTGATAGGATAACAGTGTCTGTTCAGTCTAACCGGACTCCCCCATGCTTGTACAGTCCAAGTTGGCAAAACTTCAGACAGGGGATTGGGCAGCGGGGGGAACTTGAGAAAACATGACTCAGGACCAAAAGGATGATAATGAATAAAGCACTGGGTGACCACTGAAGAACACAAGCAGCCTCTGCACTGTCCACTGCAACCCCTTGTTGTTTGCCTTATAAAAACTCTGATACATCTCATTTATTTGTACTCTAGTACGATTTAGCATCCTTATATACAGACCAAAAGTGTGCCAAGATAATATTCTCCACACCGTTACACCTTCTCCACCAGCCAGGACTGCTAATACAAGGCATGGCACAAGGTTGGGTCCATAATTTCATGCCAAATTCTGATCCTACCATCTGAGAGCGGAAATCGAGATTCATCAGTCTAGGGCACTTTTCTCCAGTCTTTACCTGTCCACCTTTGGTGAACCTGTGTCCACTGCAGCCTCAGCTTTCTGTCCTTGGCTGAAAGAAGTGGCTGACCTCAAGGTCGGGCCTTGTTGAGCATTCTGCGGTGCTTTTCTGCTCACCACTGTTGTACAGGGGGGCCTTTCTGTTAGCTCGAACCAGTCTGGCCATTTTTTATTGACCTCTTTAATCAACAATTTGAACATTACCTTGCTGCCACATGATTGGTTGTTTAGAGAACTGCTTTAATAAGTAGGTAGACTGAAGACTGAAGACCCACCTCGCAGACTGAAGACCCACCTCTTCAGAGAGTACTTGGACGAATAGTTCTATGGTCACCTTATTGTATTGTGTTTAGTAATGTCTAAGCTTAGAGGTATCTTTTGAATTATTAGCCTATTAGTTTTCTTGGGTAAATAGCAAAGCACTTTGTAAGTCGCTCTGGATAAGAGCGTCTGCTAAATGCCGTAAATGTAAATGTAAATGTATACAGGTGGTCCTGAAAAAAAGTGCTTGGTCAGCTTAATCTGCATCCACAGCAATATTTCCCAATATTGACCAGGCCCTACGAATAATCCACTGATCTTAGTTCAGTGAATAATATGAATAGTTCCTCAAGTACCAACACCAGCGAGGCAACAAACAACAACAACAACAAATTCTCTATTCAGAATCACTTTGGCCTGGGCTAACCAGTGACTTCATAAAATGGGTCAAAGTTTCCTATTGCTAAAGCCACCTAATGAGCCTGGGCAGGACTCCACAGCAACAGCCCCTGAACAAAATACCTTCCTTCATACGTCCACTTGTGCTTTTACACCCCGAGCGTTTAATCGTGCGGGTCTCGCATGAGTCAGTAGTTGGGAGCGGTGACAAAAGTCGTCTACTGTAAGATTTGGGTTACAAAGAGATTAATGTCCAAGGGCCTAGTTAGCCTCCACTGAGTGCAGCACAGCCAAGAAACGTACCGGTGATGTATTTTCCATTCATCATTAACCAGAGTCAGGTGGCCATCTAGATTACAGGAGGAGGCAAAAGCTGTAAAGCTACATAGCTTTCTTGCAAATTCCAACAATGAAGTGCGGCTTTCATGCAGCACATTTTACCGTTAAAACTCGAAACCTTGATCTACACCAAGAGCAGGCAGTCAATTCTCAAGCTCAGTCAGAAAGAGCGATCTTTAAACCTTCTTGCTTCAACACGTGGATCGATGTCACGTCATGACAAGTATTAATAAGTGAGGATTGTTGTCTTTTATCTAAGGTTTCTCTTCTTTGGCCTGGCAGCTTTCTAATCTGAGAACAACCACAGAAAGCTTTCAGCTTACTTTCCAGAAAACAGAGCAAAAACTAACCTGAAGACCAAAGGCAGTCCGACTCCCTGAAGGTACTGTACGTGCCTGCTCCCTTGACTTCCACCTGAACTTTACACTGGGCAATTTCTCATTCGCTGATTGAGGTTGGTGCTCAAGCTGTAGGCAGGCAGAGTCCTACAACAGAAGCCTAAGGCATGTCGCAGTGAGGGACTACTACTTCAGCATAAGCACAGTGTCCCAGGGCAGGTTGCTATAGTGATCACCAACCAGAGGCCGGGCTCATTTGGATGTGGTCAGAGTTAAACGGAGGCGGGGAAGCAGGTGAATACACAGCGTAATGACAGAGCTGGGCAAAAAAAAAAAAAACACCAGGAAGCCTCCCTCTTTCTCTCTCTCTCTTTCTCTCACCCTTTCTTTCTCCCTCACTCTTTCGAGACAAATGCAGACAGACAAGTACAGACAGACCTAATGTCTACTGAATAGCTAGACAATTATATGTAATAAAGGGCCCACATCACACATTCAGGGTTTTTTTTCTCCTTTTCCCCAAGGTCCATTTATACTGTTCATATGGGTGTATGTGTAATTAAGCTGGAACTTTTTGCTACTGTCCCTTTAAGGGTGCTGTCTGAATGTCCTCCGTTCTGATTGGCCACCCTTTATCGGTCCTCATTCAATACGCAACCCAGACTGAAACCCTCCTTTTCACATTTAGTTGGCAGATGCTTTTAAATGGGTTGGTTTTTGCGGCATCACGTTTCCAAATGGGCCTACTCGTTCCAAAAGTAGCCCAGCCTGCAACAGTGTGAACCGGTGGAGCTGAAGTGCTGAAGACTGAATAAGCGGATGTATGTAAATGTGACAGTGCAAAAACAAAGAAGTCTTTTGAACTTCAGCGTGAGTGGGCGGAGCTAAACTGTGCTTTGTCATTCTAAACAGACTGTATCTGCAGCTTAGCTTCCATACATGGACCATATAAACCTTGTGTTTTGTCAATGAAACCATAGAAAACATTACCAAAAAGACTGATATGGGCCCTTTAACTTAGCAGACCCTGTACTGTACTGCGCAAATCAGTGCTCTACAAGCAAGAGTCTTGATCTGAGGTTGACTATGGTAGGGCCTAACTCAAATAAAGAGCAGTGAATATTCACAGGTGAAAGGTCCATTGGTCTGTTCCTATGAAAATAGGAACACATGTTTTGAATATGGGATCTCCATGATGACGTGAACGAGGCTCATTTCCTTCTTGTTACTGACCTTCATATCCTGCCCTGTTTACCTGCCTATTAACACTTCTGATGGAGATAATCTGCTTTACAACCAAAGGACTAATTTTACAACAAATGTTCTCAAGCTCACACTAAACAGTGTTAAGGAATATGTACACCATCAGAAAACGTTAGTATGTAATATGTGCAGAGAGTCAATTGAGATGTAGCTATAAAGAGATGGACTAGTTTGTTATTATGCATGACAGTCTACACTCTAAGCAAAAGAAGTGTGCAGTGTACAGTGGTACGCACTCTGAACTGATATCTTTGGTTTACTATGTTGGTTTGAGTCGACTACTGATGTGGCCGATAGTTTATAGCGCGGTGTATGGTGCTATGATTAGAATTTCTATAGCGTGTGTGCATTAGCCTACTCCTCTCAGTGCTGATCTCACCAGTCAAACTGAGCATTTGTGCCATAGCTTCGTTACTAACAAGCCAGTAGTACAAAAGCAGAGTGTATTTCCACACACGGTGTAGGTGGCACACGCATAAGCAGCAGAAGGAAAAGCCACTCGACAGCAAACCTGATCCAGTACAACACGCCTGAATGAGCCCCAATCCAAATCTACTGGAGCAGATAAAGAGGTTCTGAACATATCCATACCTCCATCCTCACAAAGTTCATGCATAATCAGCACAGCTCAATAATCAGGCAGTCTCAAAAGGGAGAAACACCTCCTAGCCTGTAAGCATATCTCAGCACAACCAGGAAATTAGCAGGCCTTATGAAACCAAATCTGGCATTAACTCTTCGAGTTTCCAGCACCTGACTTCCTCACATGCGTTGGCCTGCCTGCACAACCAGCCTTTAGCCCAGGCTGATCAGGTGAGTCACAACACCAAGGCAAGCGCACCTGTAGGCGTGTCGTGGTGGTCGAACAGGGTAAGGTGACGCATTTGGCTCGACAGCCTCCATATCCCTTTATGTTAAAATCAAACACAGTGTCCACAGTCTGTGGAAGGCAAAACACAGGCTGTAACACTATCCAGAGGACAACGTGTCCAAGGTGGCTGCCGTTTACAGTGGGCAGGCTTATACTCTGAGGCTGAAAACGGCTGAGGTGAACCGATCAGTTGGGGTCTACGGTATAAAATGAGCTCACCAACCTCTCATGTCCTCTCAGGATGTGCAAGTCTTCACTGCCCTTTGCTCTGCAGTTACTTTTTTATGACAGCCAGGAGATGCAGGAAGAGCAAGTCTCGTCACAGTGCCCGATACTTGTGTGTCAATGCACCCATAAAACGACAGCCATGCAAAATGTCAGGGTAAAGGTCGTGGCTCTGGAAATGGGGGAGGGGGGGGGGGACTTAAATGATTAAAAAGAGTCAGTCAGGTCAGTTCAAGCGGACCACACATGCTACCAAACAGGAAGTCAAGATCTGACACTCTGCTATGAAGGAGGATGCTTGTCCAGACCTACTTTTGACAATCTAACGCTGGACCCGGTCTCCCTTCACATGCTTGATCAGAGCTTCGCTGATAAAGAAACGCTTAGCCAGACCGGACAGGTCACATCTACCATGAGACAGATTCCCTCTGGCTACCTATAGCCATTTTCTTTATGACTAGTAAAGCCATGTGTTGCTGAGGAGATTCACATGTAACTCTAATGATGATGAAATAGTGGTAACCCTCTTTGTGGACTATTTTTCCTCAGGACACCCTCCACCACCAACACAATGGCTTCCAACATCTAGTGTAAAGCAGCCTGTCAGACATCAGCCCGTCTACTCCACGTCCATATGTCTGACAGATTTCTCCAAACCACTCTGATTGAGTTTGCTGACTCTCAGCCGTTTAACTATGCTGAAGTTTAGACACAACTGGTGTGTCAGGTGAAGTGATCTCCTCAAAACTCTCTCAGACACACGGCTCAGGAGCTGGTCTCGTGCTTGAACTTGGCACTGGGCAGCGGTGTGTGCATAAGCAAAGCTAGGCCGGGTGCAGGCTGGCTACATGCAAGGTAGGTAGGTGGATGGATGAGAGGGGGAGGAAGAGGAGGAGGGACAGCGAGAACAACAAGGCAGCATCAGCTGCTGCTGCGGGGATCAAATCTGCTACGCTGCCGTGCACTCAGCCCTGCTGCTCACAGCAGCGTGGGAACGAGCATCTCTCTCTCTCTCTCTCTCTCTCTCTCTGTCTGGCTGTGCAGCCATTGCCTTCGTCGCAGCGCGTCGCAGCGCAGTGCAGCCCCCGCGTGCAGCACTGGACCGCACAAATAAACAACACCTAACTGTTTAAAGAAGCGCGAGGGTCGACGAGCGACGACGTCCACTGCCCCACAGACAGAGAGAGAGACATACACACACACACACACACAAACACACACACCGACTTCGTTTACCTCCAACACCGCCCCTCCTCCTGCTCTTCTTCCAATGGGAGAACTAACAGAGCCCGGTGCACCGGACCGCACGAGCGCGCTTACCTCGGTCCGCTGCTATCCCGTGATGTTGCGGTGTACGTGTGCGTGCGTGCGCGCGCGCGCTGTTTCACATTAACGTGGAAAGTTTGTTGTTCTGGGGGGGGACGGGGGGACGGGGTCGCGATCTCTCTCTCTCTCTCTCTCTCCCTCTCTTGCTCCCGTCCTCTCCTTCCTCCAGCCACACGAAGCCACAACCAAGTCCTGGGCCAATGGAGCGGCGTGACGTCACGGGCCGGGGCCGCGCACCAGCGCGGTTGCGTCACCAGCAGGGCGCGCGCGCTCGACGCGCAGTGCACGCGGCTGAGGTTGGGAGTCCCGAGTTCAGCCAAGAAGAAGAAACCTGGGGGAGAAAACACGGAGCTGCACGAGTTTTACACTTGTAGGCGAACAGGATCTAGAGAAACCTACTAACTAAGTTAGACGCCACCTACAGCTTATTATAGCTAGTTCAGCTGATTATAAATACCCTTTCTGATTCAGAAACACTGTTTTATGACAGTTAGCTACATGCATGGTGAAGACGCACAGGGCGATTTTAAACAGACATTATTATGGTTGTAGGGCAAAATAGTGCCCATGATTTAATTCCCAGACTCACAGCCGACATAAGTGGGTCCAGTGACGGGACGCCCAGACAGTCTGCATATCAGTCCGCTGGCCCAGTGAGGCCGGCACCTCTTTCTACAGCACCGTCCTTTAACTGATGAAGATCTATATATTTTTGGAGACATTATTATTTTATTAAAACATTATTTATTATATATATTATTATATATATTTACTGAAATGTCGTTTCAGTAACTGGATGGTTGTCTGTCTCTTGTATTGTATGCTAGCTAGCTAAGCTGCGGGCTGCCGAGCTGCTTCAGAGCTTCTAGATCTTCGCTAGCCGACTTCGAAAGTAGCGTTGCTTTAGTGTGAATTAGTATTAATTTAATTAATTAGTAAATATTTAAAGATGATGAAATATCAGCTCATATAACCTTTTCTACAATTGTACCCCTTTTTTAACCGTCCCTCTGCACCCTGGAGACACGCATTTCAGGAAGGGAGGGAGCGCGCGCGCACCAAGCAACAGCCGCTCTTTCCCTCAGCCTCTAAAAGTGCGCGAGCCCTCTTTTGTTTTTGTATTTTTATGTTATTTAATATTTTAATAATAATTTCAGACTATATATATTAATTAACTTTTTTATTTGAAATCATACATTTAAATCTAAATGTTTTAACTGACTTTAAAGACTTTAGCATGATTTACTTTATTTGCTAATTCCTAAAACTAGTGTAGAAAAAAATATAAATGATATAAAGTCAAATATAAAAATAAAGTAAAATAAATAAGGAATTAATGGATATGTGGATAAAGAAAAATCTAAAACTCTGAAAACCGCTCTGTAAGCGGTCATTCCATTCACCGCTACTGGAAATAAAGCCACTCTCCATGACCTTGTTTACATCTCAAATAAATTATACAGTAATGTGGAACTGCTGTAATTAAATCTTTTGCAATATCTTATTGAAAAAAAAAATTGGATTCAGAGTGTGTAAACACGTCTAAACGGGTCTACCATGCCACTGTCCTGCACATTTTAGTGTTTGTCCAGCTCAAACACACCTGCTTCGGCTCATCAGCTCATTTAATAATGGCTGTTGAAGTAGGGGGACAGTAAACTGTACAGGGCAGGTGGACTTCAGGATCACAACTAGGAACCTCTTGCCTTCGTGATTAATGTGTCCAGCACTTCAAAGCAGTTAACTGAGCAGGCCTCTGCTGTCTGATCCAGACAAGTATTCAGCGCATATCCTAGAAATGACTGCGAGGGCTGTGTGTGTTAACCAGAAGCCGATACATTACTGGGACTTACCGTGATAGACACAAATCCCAGATATTACTGGTAATAGTAATCCAGTAATATCCTGGGCTTCAAATAACTGTCATTTGACCTCAGTCTGTCTGGGTGGCCAGGATGTTCTGTTCCAGGAACCCATCCATGTAGTCAACAAGCAAACACACACAGTGACCATGAGTACACATGCACAGCGTGGTGGGCAGCCATTGCTGCTGAACCCAGGGAGCACAGGTAGGGTTAAAGGCCTTGCCAAAGGGCCCAAACAGTGGCAGCTTGCTGACCCCAGGGATCAAACCCACAACCCTGTCATCAATAGCCCGGTGCTCTAACCGTTGGGCTGCCACTGTCCAAATGTCCACACACTCTTACATGTCCAAGGGGCCCCCTAGGAACCCGTGTATGTAAAAGCATCTGGATCTAGATTAGTGACTATCCTTTATACATCTCGGTAGAGAGGCCTTTATGCATGGTTGTACTTCACCTGTAGTTGGCCCTCTTTTTTATTTTTTTATTGAATTATTTTAAAAGTCCAGTTCTGTGGTTGGTGCCTGTCCTGCTCACCAGATTCAGCTCACAAAGAACTTGTAATGATAACCAGCATCTCGATAGTTATTTTCAGAAGGTAATCCCCCATGGGTTGTCTCGGTCTTGCCCACACAAACAACTTATCGATCATCAATTTTTAAATGCCCTGGTAATCCTATGCTACGCGTCACTCTTGCTTTCACCCCCGACTGTCATCTTATGCAAGCCTGAAAGCTGATCCACGCAGAGAGAAACTCATTAGGTCGTGTCGGAGCAGGGACATTTGCAACCGTTCAAGCTTGACAGTAAAACGGGGTCACAGCCTCCTCCTTGATCCTCTGTCTGTTCTTTAGTCAACCCCCCCTCCTCCCTCCTCCCTCTCAAAAAAAAAAAAAAAAAAAAAAAAAAAAAAAAAAAAGAGAAGAAAGCACCACTGTCTCACTGATTTGGCAGATGCTGCAGAGACCATTTACATTGGTCCAGCTCAACTAGGCCCTCACAGTGCAATGGCACAAGCTGCACAAACAGCTTTCCTAGGGCCTGACGGAAACACTGACAAATTGTATCACGCGGCGGACGTGGAAACGGGGACACTTGACTTTTTCAGGGACCAAGGAAGGCCAGCAGTATTTATCTAAGCTGGGCGATGCTGGATCCACACTGATCCGACTAAAGCTTTTAGCATTTTTATACTGTTGACTTATTGAGCTAAAAGCCGGGCACATCAGCAGCTTAGCTTCATTTGCCAGGTACACTGAAACGACTCGTTTTATTCATGCCACGAAGACGCTGGTTGCTTTCCTCCCCTAATAATAATAATAATAATAATAATAATAATAAGGCCTAAAAACAAGAACGTCACCCAGAACGCCCCTCTGCAGTTAAGCAAGTTAAGGGAGTGGAAGATGAACTGATCTCCAAAAGGCATAAAAGTTAAAGATAAAGAAGGACCATGCAGATGTTTGGCCACCCTAAGAGATTTGAGCCCTCCGTTAACTTTTCCCAAGGTCTGAGCTCTTAATTAGCTTGGTAGGGCTATGGCCTGTTCCCAGTAATTGATAGTAAAAGTCAAGTGATGCAAATTTCACTTTTCATTATAAACACTCAACTCCTTAAACTTTGTCCTAACAGCTGCCTAGCGCTCTGAAAATGAATAGAACTGATGGCCACAAAGCAGGAGAAGACTATAAGAAAAAAGATATACATATAAGAGTGTTAAAAGATATACTGATAAAGATTCCAATACTGATATTGGGATCAGAATTTAAGTATCGTGTCATATCTAGCCAATACAGTACAGCACAGAACCCAGAGATTTAATGACAATGAGCAACATACAAGCATGTATACGATGACTGTTGGCAAAGTGCTAAAGACGACTGCTGACGGCTGATCTTTCCGAAAGTAATATGCAAGACAAACGGTCATTCGTCTGAATCTGAGCTTCTCGTCAGGTACCGTAATGAACATTTACTCATGTTTATTACATAGTTATGTAATTATTATTTAACAGTTATTGCAGACGAGTAAGGAATAGAAAAGAGCACTCGTGACGGACACTTCAAATGCTTGTATTTGTATGAACTAAGGCAGATGTGCACTCTTGCATCTCAAATAGTTTAATATTGAAAATGAAGTCCACCTATGTGTGGTCACATCGTATAAAGCTTCAACAGGCACTGACTAGCAACTGTGTTATGCCATGAGGAGTTAGATGTTCATAAAAAAATAAAATAAAATAAAAAAAAAAAACGAACTCCAAATTGTTTGGATATTTAGTCTACAAACAGCAAATTCTTTTCTACAGTCAGAAGCATGGAGTTGAAGTACAAACGGAACAGGACACTGAACAGTACTGTAGCTAATCCTGCAGGCTTACGAAGTGACCAAGGCCATTTGTCACCTTCATGAAGTCATCTTATGAATACAATTTTTTCTTCTTTTTTTTTTTATACCTTACCAATGAAGCAAGAGTGAGACGTGAGATGATCAGACGTCAATTCCACAAAGGCAGCAATAAAACCCCCAAAAATGAAAAGAAAAACAAAAAACAAAACAAAAAAAAACCCCTTCCAGCATATGTACACGTTTTTATTCAATACAAATTAAAAATTGTTCTTGCTCTCTTGTTAATGCAGGGTCTAGGAGTTGGATGTGGAGGAAACGGAAACAGTTCTCAGAAGAATTAACGGCAGAATCGTCCAGCAGCGTACAATCACGGCGGGCCCTGACTTGGCGCCGGCGTTGCGGGAGGCGGGGCCGACAGGACCACGTCATAGTAAGAGCATAGCAGCATGGGGCAGAGCTCACGAGCTGATCGGTGGAATTAGATCAGCTGACTCTAAGGCGTCTCCAACGTCCAGGTCCTCGCAGGGACTGTCGCAGGGCTCGGCCTGCCTGGAACTTTCCCTGTCTAGTTGCTGTTGAGATTGAATCTTCAGAATGAGCTCCTTGATCTCGTCACGTTTAGTTTTCATTCGTTGCTGAGGAAACCAGTCCAATAGGTTCATAGGGAGATGAAAACTTGGCAGAGGATTCTTTTAGACAGATAAAAGACAAAAAGAAACGGAACAAAAGATCCATATTTAGAGATGTATTAAAGGTTCATCAACAATAGGCGGGAAGAAAGGTCTATATAAAGATCCAAACTGTTACATTTGTTATAATTAGCACTTTCTAAAACCCTGACGTTTTTTTTTATAAACATAGAGCTAAAGCTTTATTAGGGAGCATTATTTTGCAAATAAGAGTATTTCCATGTTTCTGATGGTCTTCAAAGCAGTTAAAACAGCACGTTCTGTAATCTTTCAGGACATTCTGCTAATACATACATTTATTCCACACTTTTCTCTTTTACAGTTTAATTACAGAGAACTGCATTTAAATTCTCTTAAGAAAACACTGAAAATACTATTGCACCCTACTTGCAATAGATAAATAATCATGCCATTTTACAGGCATATTAGTATGCATATGTGAGCATAGCATTTCTTTTATATCATAAAGCTGTGCACTTGTGTTCTTTGTAAGTGGGGCAGTGGTGAAGCACTTGTTCCACCTGCAGGACCGTCCACTAAAGTCTCACTTTAGACGCAGCACTTAATTCTACCCTGCTGCCAATTCAGTTACTTCACAACTTGGAGCAGTTCATGTAATTTATTCTGTTCAGTTATCATAGCCCTTAAGGTGCGTGTAATTTGGAAACTTACAGACCAGAATGCTTCCATGACCATAATGTTTATTCCCCATCAGTATTATTGTGTGAAGATGCAAGCACCCAGCACAAACTGTGTGCACATAAAAGCCCTGAAACATGTATTACAAGCATGCCTTTTCGGCCCTTTTAACCCAAATGTCAGTTTAGAATTACAGGCAGAGTGTTTTTTCACCACCGTACCTCAAAGAAGCTCTCGACGTACTGCAGGACATAGACGCCGCAGTCACTGAAGTTGTCCTGCTGAGGCACACGTGGGCTGGAGCCCTTCATCACTTCCTTCCCAAAACTCCTCTGAGTTCCCTTCTTCACCTCCCACTCCACCTCCAGATACCTGAGCAGAAACACATACGGTCATGTGCAACTACACACTAAACATGCACAGTGTGACTGGTCAATTCAAGCATGACCATTCATCTCACACAGATCTGTGATGCTTAGGGATTCCTCTTAGTTTGTCCTCCAATTGGAAAACCTAAGCACCCAGCCAGTAGACTCACAATAACGACATTTACGTGTACACCAGTGTTTCAATACAGTTCTGATTAAGGCAGACAGCCTAACTAAGCTCATGGGCAAAGTAAAGTCCTATCCGAGTTATGTTTAGCCGAGTGTGGTGCATTAAACAACCTGTGTGAAAATGAGCTTTTTACAAGATGCCACTCACAGGACCAGGGGAGGATGAATAATAAGGATTAGAAAAAAACATGAGTCACAAAAGGTGAAAGTGCTGCACATTTGCAGAGAGGATGGGGTCGTATCACATGATAAACTATGTCGGCAGGCATGTAAACAGGACTAGCTATAAAAGCTTTTGTAAACTTCAGGTTTGGTCCAGTTTCTCATACTGTCCAAGAACTTAGTTAGGAAGTATGTAAATGTAGCTATAGTGTCAATAAGGCATTCACTCAAAGTGTGCAGAGAGCTTAACACTGATTAAAACCACTTGTTCGAAGAACTTCACTGGCTGATAAGAGACATAACCTACTCTCGCAATGTCTTCACCACTGTTGATCTGGCAGGACCTCGCAAGGAGTCCATGATGAGAATACAGGGTCTGAGAAATGAGCAGAGCACAACAATGAAGTAAAAGCACCAATATCTGGACAACCTCTCATTTCTTTCTAACATAAAACGCCACGTTTATCATTACATCGTACAGGTTACTAATACACAGTAGTCAGTGTAGACAAGATCAGCTGGTCTTTCTCTCACTACAGATACTATATGCATTTTACAGTTCCTTGAGTCCAGGGAACTCTGCTTACAACCATGTCGCCACCTACTGGCATTTTTTTACACTGCACAGGTTTATTATTAATAAATTGGCTTAACATACTGAATGGTGTATGCTTACTGTCTGCAGACGGTGGGTTTGGATGCCCACTCCATGTTCTCCGAAACTCCAGTGTCATCTACCAGTGTTCCATCTTCACTGCATTCATCCTGGTAGACAAACAATGCTATACTCAGGGAGAATATGGTGTAGCGTCCACGATACCTCAAGCTTAGCTTAAATAAACTTTCAAAAACAGACAACTGGAATTCATTTATCCACCTTTCCAAGCTTATAAACATAACACACAAAGGGGCGGGGCAAACCTAAAAACTAGAGATGTGTCAATATCCAATAATAAGGCAACAATAATAAGGTATATCATCAACATTATAATAATAATCCTGTTACTGCAATAAAATGTCTGCATTTTTAGATATGCAGAGTAGCCCTGGTTCCAGTAGGCTTTTCAGTAGTTTTTTTGTGTAATTCACTATGAGCTTTAAAAGTGCTCAGATCAAAGTTATATACCCACCCTGTATTGCTTGATGTGCTAGCTAGAGGGTGTAAAACCAAACTTCTGACCCCCAAAAAGAATTTTTGCCTACCACACACACTTACATGACATGAGCTTTGGTCATCAGAGAAGGTTCCAGGCTCATCGTTGCCATAACACACGCTGATTCTGTGCAAAGCATCTTAAAACAAAAAAAGGAACAATTCAGATTTAAGAGTTAAATTTCTATATATTAATATAATAATAAATTACGCTGTCCTCTAATAATGCCAAACACCCCTCTACAACTCACCTGTGTAATGTGGCTGAACTTTGACCTGTCCGTTTATCCCGTGCCCTTGGGCACAGGTATGCTCCGATTGTCTGTGTGCACAGGGAGGCTTGCTTGCATGACTCACGGGGTGCTCACAGAGAGCATCTCCCACTGCATTAACCTCAAACTTGTTAAAGGAGATAGGCTCTGTGTGGGGGGAGGGCTCCTCTAGGCCTCCTTCACTCATGACAGAGGTGCCAAGCTGGGCTGAGGATGGGGCGTTGCCCCGGGAGTGGGATGAGGGCGAAGGCTGGTACAGAGGGTTGGGTTCGGTGTGAACCCCATCAAGGCCTGGGAAGCAGATCACTGCGAGATACCAGTGGGCTCTGATCATGTAAAGAAACACATGGAGAACGAAAAAATTGCACAGATGTAACCATTTCTTTTTCTTTTCATAGAGTACTTTATGTACTTCGTTTACATCAATCAAGGAAATCATACCCAAAATATACAGTTCATACTGCTATTTTTCTCAAATGTAGGCAACAATGGCTTACGACTCATTGATGGGAACAAAGATGAAGTCCTTCTGAAAAAGATCCACATGCCGCGTCCATGTTTTAACCCTGTTGTGCTTCCTCTTCTGTATCCTGAGCAAGGTTACAAAGGACAGTCACATTTGTTTATCCATAAATATGAAAACTCATGAGCAATGCAAAAAAGAAGTTGCCAAGTTCAGTAACCAGTCCCTGACAAGGTCAGGTGGCATAGTTTATTTAGTAATTTTAGCATGAAAATCTGGTCAATTCTGGTGCACCAAGACTACAATACAAACGGTAGCTGCTGTAGAATAATTTAACATATAATTCATAATAATAATTCAACAACTATGCAGACACAAGTCATGTCTAAAATTGTAGCGTTTCTTTCTTATTAAAGGAACCTACGGTAGGTTGGTTGTGTCTTGTGCATTCCTCCTCTCTCTCTGGTTGAGTCTCTTGTAAAAGAAGGAGCTGAAGACATGACTTCTAAGCGCATCTTCCTTTTTCAACTTCTCTATAAACAAATACCTATTCAAAAAACAACAAGCAGTTACTAAATACAACATGAATACGCTACTTTACCATGCAGAGCAGCAAAGCTCTTTAACAGTGAAGTAAACAATTAAGTGCCAAGATAACTCTGATCATAATCTGAAGTTGTTCAGTTGACTATTCGTTGTAGTTGACAGTTATTGCAGATCAAGTATTTTGGAATACAGCACGTAACGTGGTCCAGACTAACTTCAAGTAAAAGTCGATGATAACGTCGTTCAGAAACTCTCCGTCGTTTAAACAGTGAAGGTCTTCATTCGTCACAGAGATTCCACCTTTAGCAGGTGGAGGGGGGTACACCATTAACCTAAAATAAATAAATAAAATAACATTTAAAAATGATATTATATATATATATATATATATATATATATATATATATATAAAAAATATTATTTTTATGATTATATTTATGTATTTCGGTTGGAAAGCTCATCGGTTTTAAACCTAGAACTGTGCTGAATCAACAGATGCTGATGTGTGACTTTTGTGAAGGGTTTTAGGGTGAATCAGTATGTATTATGTAACAAGTTCAACACTAAGCTGTTCTTACTTTATGACCGGGCCTGTGAAAGTAGGATGCAGCTCTGCCATATCTTCATCGTCATCTTCATCATAGAACGCATGGAGATGACTGGACATCCGCGTCCTGACCGGTGTATCTGTTGAAGCGGTGGGGGGTACAGTTACCGCAGTTGCTGTAGTGACTGTTGCTGTTGCTGTGGTTACTGAGGCGGTTATAGTTGTTGCAGGTGGTGATGTTGTGGTTGAAGTCGAACCCAATTTGGCCTTCTGTGCTTTTGCCTAAGAAAAACAAACAAATAAATTAAATAAAATTGATGTGCCCCGTAACAGTGAATCTGCAGTGGCATGTAACACAATACCAAGATAATTTGCATTTCACAAATTCAAATGATATCAACTGTCGTCTCAAAGTCTAAAATACACAGTTATTATGCATAAAAAAAAAAAAGTATTTACTTTTTGTCCTTTCATTTGAACACGCCTGCAGCTCTTTACATTGCGCAAAAACTCTAACTAATAGACCAATAAAAGTCTTTTTTTTTTTTTTTTTTTTTTTACAGCAATAAGGGGTTAAAGCCACGCTTACCTTCTCCTTTTCTTTTGACGCTTTGTTATACTGAACAAGTCTAACATTGGCCTCATCAAAGGGTAGTCTGGCAGGAAAGCCGGAGAGGTTATTGTTTCGGCCAATCTCGACCAAAATGTCTTCCAAAATCATCTGCTCTTGCATCGAAAGGCCGTTTTCAAATATCAACACTATGTATTTCTCATCAAGGTCTAGAGGAAAAGAAGAAAAGATGAATAATTAAAATACAGTCATGCTATCAAAACAAGCTGCCCTTAAATTTGTTACTGTAAAGCTGAGCCAAGCTGTGCTACTCACTGTTACCGCTGCAGTCGTACCACAGGCCTCCGCTCTCCTGGGACATCTGGAGCTGGGTGCGTAGCCGCTGGCACTCGCTGTCACTGGTCTGGAAGAAGAGGACGGGCAGTTTCCTCACACAGCACCACTCGCACTTGGTCAGCTCGGACGACTTTAGACGCACCTTCTCTAGCACGTCAACCTCCTGACCTGCACAGTGAAGAATCAAATCTTACGTTTCTGGAAAAGAGACTATGAAGCAGACTATAAGACAAGGAACCCGTTCCCAAACAGACCCAGCCGGACTCGCAGATCTTTCTTCATCCATCAATCAGATATGTGCAACATTGACTGGTATATTTTCAAATCACGCCTCAAAACTCATCCGTTTAAGACAGCATACAGTCTATAGCCTGCTACATTGATTTTATGCTACTTTAAAATTGCTTTCCTGTTTTTACTGTTTCTTATGTTGTGTTTTTGTTTTGATTTTATTATTTTATATACGGTGACCCTGAGAATCATGAAAGGCACCTATAAATAAAATGTATTATTATTATTATTCAGTTGATTTGTACAGCAATTTAAGTGAGAATGGTCCACACAGCATCCAACTTGTTTTAAAGCTTTTCAAAGAAAGTGTAAATGAAGGAACTTACCTTCAGTTTCTAGTTGTATGTATTCTACAGTGAACTAAATGGAAGAAAGAAATGGAAAAAAATAAATAAATAATCGCTCATTGTACATTACAATACATAGCCTCCACAAATTGTAATTAGAGAGGTTTTTAAGCTTTTGACTAAATGAAAGAAGCTCACAATGACTGGTTTGGTCACCATCCTGCGTAGACTTCCTATCCGCACACTCCTGCACTCAAGAATAATGCTTTCCAGCTTTGGTGGCTGGCCCACTTTGCGCTTCTTAGACGGAGATGGATCCTCACATAATGTATTCCCAAACTGTAAAGACAAACACATGCACTGTACTGCACGAAGACAGACATTTAACTCAGTCATCTCATACAGTGTTTTGAAGTTCATGGCTTTAGGTGCTTTAACAGATGTAACTATGCACAGCAATAATATGACAAACTACAATACTAATCTTGAAGCCATAAAAATAGCAAACTGCAGAGGTCAATTCTCAAACACTGGATTAAAACAATGTAAAAACATTTTTTGTTTTTAAATACATAAGCTACAGATTCAGGCTCTTACTGCATCTTTCATGCGGTTTCTCCTGGGTGCCACGTTCCTGTGGTCCACGTCTGTGAAAAAATCACACGCATGCTCCTCATGTTCTACAACTCCTTTAACCGCCGCTTCCACTCTACCACCAGAGGGTGCCGGAGATGAGTGGGCAGAGTCAGCAGGCCTCGGAGAGACACTGTCCAGCCTGTTGACACTGCCCGTACTGGCATTGTCTGCCTCCTCGTCTTCATCACTGGACAGCACGACTGCAAATATATGCAAACAACTTGAGGGTGCAATGGTAGCCTTTATGCAAATCTTGCTCAAACTAAAACTGAATGTTTGTATGTGCAGATCTCTCTGCATTACTAGGGCCCCTAGTGTTACATTCAGGCATTCATTCTGATGCTAAATAATGTCAACTAGCAATCACCTTTTAAAATCATTAAAAGACTGAAAAGAAATCACACCTGTAACTGCAAGAACAGTGTTGGGCTAAACAAGCTAACTGAACTAATATTAGACCAAATACTGCAAAAGCTTGAAATCATCAAATGTGTGCATTATTGGCAAAAGCCATATTTTCCTTAGTATGAATTCCCAAAATGCTGAACATGCAAGCTGTGATTCACAGTGAGCACAGCTTATCAGTTGGAACCTTCATGTTCCAACCAAATGCAAACGTTTGGAGAACTGCATGTGTTTTCTAAGTAAAAATTTATCATGTTCTACAGCGTAATTACTGTTTAACCGGCTTAATTTAAAAAACAAATGTGTCAAAAAAAAAAAAACTTTTGCATAAAATTAGATATCATGTATGAAGTTAGGGGGTTCTTCTAAAGGTGTGTTCCAGTTTCAGTTGTGCATTTTAAATTCTACAGCATAATATTATATATGTAAAATGCCATTTGTGATTTAGTCACAGAAAAAAGTATTTGCTAATCTACAGCATTAGTGCTGATATTTATATCTGATTTGTCACATTCCTACATTAGCATAACATTAGCTTATCGTTCACTAAATAACTTTTTGTCTTGTTAGTGTGTCTAGTCATGCTATGAATATTATGATATTCAAGTGAAATAAGACAAATATTTAAAAATTAATACTTGGGGTTACAAACAGGGCCCAGCCAATTCCCTTCACCCAGTACACTGCAAACTCTTCAAATGGGTCACCAGCTAGGCACCTCTCTTCATCAGTGCTTCGTTAAATAAAGACCACCTCAACCAACAGGTACTTGGGCCTACTTTAGTGTGTGTATATAAATATATACATAGTAAAAATACAGTTCTTACTATTTTTTTTTTTACTATAAAATGTTGCTGTGGGCAGAATACTGGCTTCACGAAGAACCAGAAGAACAGTATAACGCCATGTTCATGGTCCAATTTATCTAATCCACAACCACTGACTAGCTCTCTTAACCTCAACCTCTGAATCCAAATTCCACCAGCAATGACGTGACAGACTTTGCTTCAAAACCCCTAACACCTAACCTCTCTCTACCAGTCTAAGATATGCCTGCAACAGACACTCTCTCACCTCAGCCACCAGATCTACATTCTTAAATTTAAATTCAATTTCATCTTCAAATGTAACGGTTAGTACTACTAAACAGACAATCTGTTTGCTTTCTGAATAGAACACCATGTAGTTTGACCCTGCACTTGATATTCCTCATGCACAAATCTAATTGCCCTGCCGCCACAAACAATGGGCATGTCCTTGCCCTGTAAGACAACTCCTCCTAGAACTTTTTTTTGAGCTAGCTCAGAGATCCTTACGGTTATCTCACAGCATGGAAGGAAAGCGCATTAGGCTTTCCGACTTACTATGACTTCAATACTAATTGCTACTCACTCGGGTCATTGAGTTCATGTTGCTTGGCGAGAGGCTGTCTCTTGCCCTTGGTTAGCTTGGCTTCATATGCCCCAGAGTTCCCTGCTGCAGTGACAGAGGGCCTGCCGTTGTGTGGCAGCTGCAGGTTCCCTCGCGTGATTCGTGCCGGTGGGTTCATGACAATGTCCACTTGGGCAGAGCGCCCCCCTGAGGCCGGGCCATAGAAGTTCTTGCTGAGCTGCATGTTAGTGGGGCCGGGAGAGGGCTGGGAATGAATAGGTGGTCGAGGGGCGGGAGAGGACGGGATGGTGGGGAGGAGGTGGGTCTCTGCGGGCAGGGGGTTCCCACAGTTTTCGCACTTGACGTGGTCCTCACTTTGCTGGCCACAGTTTCCACACACAGTGAAGTACTCATCTGGCTGCAGATCCTGAGGGACAGAGAGGAAATTTAGACTGGGCATTCGCTGCTTGGCAGAGGTCAGTGGAGAGGGGTGTGAACATTTACAATTAAACCTAGCTCAAACAGTGTTTCTTAATTCTGATCCCAAGGACTCAACTGCTCTGCACCCACTTTCTCTGCTCTGCCTTTTATGGCTTGGATCAGGTGTGTTAGAGTTGAGAATTATTGAAATATTGTAGGTCAGCGGATCCCATAAAGCTGGATGAAGAAAAAAAAGCTAGTTTAACAAAGCTAACCAACATTGCTAACAGTGATAGGGACAGAAAGAGAACCATGTTTCATGTCCTGTCACACAATTTGGACTGTTTCTCTACAGCTAGTTTCCTATACACCTTCATTGTCTAATAGCAGTTAATGGACATGTCAAAGCCTGCCCTTAATCAGCAGCAGATGTTTGCACATCATAGTGATTCCATTAAACCGGTGCTGATGAGATGGCAGGACATGATTCATGTCAGCCAGATGCTTGATGCATATGAATAAGTGGCGTCCCTAATTGAAACACTTTTAGAAACATTGCCGCTTGGCGGGTTTAGAAATGTGAGAATAACTACTACAGCATGAACTGATCTATCAATGGCAGCTTTACCAAGAATTACACTTATAATGAACCCAAGGAGTCAGAGTCAAGAGAGGTATCACAATCCGTCTCTGTTCACCAGCTCTTACCTCCACTTGTACGTCAGAAGTTGGAACAGTGCCCATGCCCTCAAACAGCGGCCGCCGTTTTTGCTGGACGCACCGCTTTAAGTTCAGATTCTCCGATTCTGGAGGACACACAAAAAGAAAAACATGTAGGAAGATTTTTCTTTAACAGACAAAAGAACATAAGGTATCCTTTAATCATTTGAACATGCAATGCTGTTCATTAACAAACAATAAATGATCATTTTGCATTCTGTCTTTGAGGTGCACATCTCATGTTTGCACCAAGTCATAAAGCTGGCCACATGGCAGGTCACAGAATCAGAATATTAAGCAGCCTGCAGTGCCTCCCAGATGACTGTAGGGAACAAAGGCATTTCCCTAGCTTTGAGATGTCTGACAGCCTGCCCTTCCAATCACCATGCACCACTCCAAGCTTACAGTATTCAGGGCTTGATTATAGTAGTAATCGGTCAATCAACCAACTTCTTTTTTTTTTTTTTTTCAAAAACTGCCCAATAACAAGCAACATATACCATCTGATTCCAAAACATCAAAAAGGCAAGATTTTAAACTTCCTTAAAAAAAAAAGAAAAAAAAAAAAAAAAGTCAAAGTACAATCGTACAAAAGTACAAAGAGGACTAGTTGCTGCTGAATACGGACAAAGCGGCATCCTTCCCAAAAAAACAAACAAACAAACACGCAACCCACAGCACACTAATCAGGTTGCTAATTACTGCACAATATTGTTAAGCCAGTATTGTTGCCAAAAAAATAATTCATTAACACTAAATACTTTCAAACTGAACATTACAATCTCACAGTTGTAAACCACTGACTACATACATGCTCAGAAAATCACAACTGTGGCTATACCTTCACCTTCCTAAATTACTTTATTGAATTCACAAGGACCATTTTCCAATGCAAGTGAACCAATTCACAGTTTACATACAGATTTGGAGACAATATAGTGCTACAAATGATCTACTAAATTAAATGACTGAGTGCATCTGTGCGGATTATTCCATTTTTATGGACACAGCTTATGATGGTTTCATGAAAATAACCAGTAGGTGTCGATTTCATATAGTGGGAGAGAAAACTACAATTTAAAACATAGGTCTTAATGCAAACCTTTGAAATCTTGCATATGATTCAATAAAAATGCAATTTAAACAACCAAATTCAATAGTGTAATACAGCAGTAACTAACTAAAGATTAGAGATATGAACATTTTGGGAGGAAAAAAATAAATTACTTAAACCATGCCTTTTTTTAACTTCATTAAAACGATAAACCACAACGATAATATCCACAACATTTGTAAGCCCTTATAAATCCAACACACAGAAATGGAGAAACATGAGGCAAAGCCTCCAGAGAGACGTAACTCACAGCTGCAGAAAGGTTATTTAACTGCACATTTTTAAGACCATTTATGTAGTCTATTCAGACATTGCCACGGCAACAGGACATATCTTTTGAAATCCTCTTTTCTGAGGACAGAGGTGCCGTCTTCCTCCATCTCCTTTTCTCGGCTCTATCCTTCCCTCTCGCGCTCTCTCTCCTCTCCCGGGAGACACACCGATTAATCAGAGGCCAGCAATCCCCTCTGGCGTGCGGAGACGCAGACGCACACAGCAGCATGGAGCTTTGCCTCAATCATCAGGCATGCACACGCACACACACTTTTTGCCTCCCCACGCGCTGCGCTATCTTGGACAGCACACAACCATGATACACACTGTTCCTTCTTCCATTCTCTCAGTCATGCAACAGCACATCTCTCTGTGCACGAACGAACACGGCATTCCCATTAAGCGAGAGTCAGCGGGCACCTGCAGGCAAAATGAGGCCACAGAAATTGATGTTCAGAGTAGATGCCATTTTACGATGAACAGAGGCCGGTCTTGTCATCCTGTTGTGATGACTAAGGAAAGGAAAGTAGATCCTATATCAGCATAAAAGCCAGACTCTACCCACTCCCGAAGAAATGCAGAAAACAGAGTTTGGCTCATGCATCACGTTGTCCTTGAGCAACTGATCGCGAGCCAGACAGAACTAGCCTTGATTTCCACACAAACAATATCGCCTGTACAAGGAATGGCAATAAAATGGAGACAGCACTCCTGCCTCAACTAGTGAATCAAATACCCACAGATGCAGTTTTACTGTGTGCAATCAATCAGACTGACTGCAAATTGTCCCAAACCCAGATATTACTGCAGACTTGGCTCTAGCTGTTCTGGCTCTAGCTGTTCTGGGCTCAGTCTAGGGTTCAACACCAATGACTGCCCTAATTGGGTCAAGTGGGACAGCATCTGCTCGGTCAAGGTCGAGTTAAAGTTCAGCCTCAAGACCCCCTCCCCCCTATTTTCTTGTTGCCATTTCCCAGCCAGTACCTGGGACACCCCCAAACACACAATGCTATCTGCACCGGAAGGATGAAGGCTAGCATATGCTTGCTAACGCAACGTCAGCTTAACACTCCTGAGGGAGAACACAGATCTTGGTCCAATTATTTTTACCTACCCAAATGAGAGGTTTTACATAGTTTGTAGGTCTTAAAACTAAGAAAGCAGACAAAACTTGATGGTTCGTCGACAGTTGTTTATATGAAGCAGTCCTGAAAAACCACAGGAGTATTGGACCTGTGTATGTGCTGAATGCATACAAAAGTAGTTCATTCTTACTTTATCTAACACATACACACAGAGAGAGAACATAGAAACTGTCCTGAGGAGGACATTCAGACAAAACAGGCAGCAAAACACTCAGACAAAAGCTTACCTGATATCTCTGGGCAGGTTAGAATAATGTTGTCTAGTTCTACTCTTTGGATTTGCTGAGTGGTGAAGTCAGGCCTGCAGGATTGAGAGGAAGACAGTTAAGCACTTATATACATATGCATATGAAGAAAAATCAAGCAACAGTTACGCTCTGTCTGAAACGCAGGGTAGCTGCCTTGATGTCTTGCTGCCCATAAGTCAGTGCATTAGAACAGTGTTTTTTTAAATTGTGTGTTAGTGTGGGGATGACTGTGTCTTAAGGAAGACCACAGAAGGGCCATGCAGTTGCTACAAAGAGTTCTTTGGTAAATCCCGCCACGGATCATAGTATAGAAACATATCTAAATAATACTAAACTTTATTAATGTGATCATACTGTAGATTTCAGTTGAAATAAATACATGTAAATACAAACGAAAATGTGTCTATTTTAGATGAGTCATTTAAAAAACACCACCCCTAAATGTGGTACATTTAGGGACATTTAGAGGCATAACTGCCTTAGAAGGCTGTACTGGAATCAATACATGGCAAAAATACAGACAGCCTACTACTGGCCAACTAATCTTCAAGAAAATAAATAACATGGCAGTAGTTTATGCAAATGCTCAATTCAGACAGAACATTGTCCAAAGGTTTGTGGACACCCTTTGTTATTGGTATTTTCAGCTGCATTACAATTTACCCACTGCTAACACGGGTGTTAAAATGCAGACATGAAGCTAGCATAATCTGTTGGGTCCTTGAGCAAGGCCCTTTACCCTCTCTGCTCCCCGGGCGCTGGAGTTGGCTGCCCACCGCTCTGGGTGTGTGTGTACTCACTGGCCCTAGTTCACTAGTGTGTGTGTGTTCACTACCACAGATGGGTTAAATGCGGAGGACACATTTCGCTGTGCGGTGTACACTGCACAGTGACAAATACGTGCACCTTTACCTTTACCTTTTAATCTACATAGAAAAGCAACGCCAATGAATGGGAGGCAGTGGAGCAGCCACACAAGGTCACAATGCCCAATAGCGGGCTTTAAGCCCCTCTGCATTGGGAACTGCAGCAAGGAGCTGCTCTCTGGTGTGACAGATCTCCACCCAGTACCTTTGAGACTAAACACAAGGCCATTTGTGATGCAGAACTAATGAGCCAACATCAGCACCCGATCTCACTAATACTCTTATGGCTGAATGCAATACAATTCTTACAGTAATGTTGTAAACTCTAGGAGGTCTTCCTTAAGGAGTGGAGGCAATTACTGAAGCTGAAGGGGAAAGGACCTTTTTTTTTATTCCCTTGATTTTGGAAAAAAAAAAAAAAAAACACTGGATGAGAAGGTGTCTACAAATGATTGGCCATTTTGTGTAGGAGCCTCTCTGTAATGCTGCCTGAGGCAGGATATGCTATGTTTCAGACACAGCCCAAAAGGCAAAAATCAAAATGAGAATCATAGCTTACACACGGTCTGAGATTCTGCACTTACATTAAGCAGACAAGCATGACGTGCTGCCACATACTGGGATGAACAGCCGCACATCATATGAAATGCTGCTTAAAGCCTGCATGCATTATGCAATGCATTTCAAGATAGGCTATGGGAAAGCTAAAAACAATCCGGTATAAGCGAAAATGACATTTGAATAGCTAAGACTGAGTGAAAGCAGCAGCAAAAGCTAGCTTTAATCTTGAATGACTATGTTATCTAAAGCAGCAGACCACACAGACACTACTGGCATGACGAACATGACTAAAACTTACCTTTCTTTTAAGTCAAGGTTGCTTTATATGGAGTGCGGGATGTGAATAAATGAAAGGTAACGTTATGTTCAGTTTTTCTTTGTGTGTAGAAAAAAAGCAAGGCGGTAATACGACAGTAAAAAGGTACCATCTCTGTTAAATTACTACATCTAACAAAGGAAAATACCATTTCTGCTTGGCTGAGGTTATATTTTTTTTACCCAGTCATTAACAGTTCTGCTTCTACAGAACAACAGCAGTCAAACAACCCTCTTTCTAACTCCGATACAGGCTAAGTATTATGAATCTATAGACATGTCTATTCTTCCATTAGCTCAGGATGCATCACTGTAGAATACAATAACAGTAACAAGCATGTGAAGTGCTTTACCTTTGGACTGGCTTCCTAACAGGAGTAGGGAGATGAGTGTGCTGAAACAGTCTCCCTTGAACTACCACACCCTGAGAGGGTGCTGGACTCACAATTAAATAATTGGTTCTGTTGGGGAGCGGGGAGATTGCCATTGGGTGTGGTGCTTCACTGGAAGACAAAAAGGATATTACATCATTCATTCATATATACATATTTCTTTTTTAAGCAACTAACTCTATAGTTAGATTGGTAAAACCAAGGTAAACACCACTGTTTCACTACAAATGCAAATAATTCATGCTGTTTTATATCTAAACCTACAGGAATGGAATTGGTGTCCATTTTTTCCAATTTTCACTTTGTGAGAACTCTGACAGTTGTTTGTCACACTGTTGTTTTAATTAAAAATGGACCAACAGTGTATAATATTTGTACAATGACTTCCACTAGAAGTTAAAAGTTTTGTTTTTCTTTTTCTGTAAAGCTGCAGTTTTGGAGACGCAAGGTTTTTGCCCGACAGCAACAATATGGATGTTGCCCTTGAGCTGGCTGTGTTCTTCAGCAAGGACAAAATCGTATCCATAGTAGGGCTGCACCGATTAGTCGACACCATCAACAACATCTATTATATTACTACTATTATATTAACACTACTATAATAATTGGTCGACTCGATTTCTGCATCAACGCTGCGTTAATTCGGAACTGAGGTGAACTCCAGGAAATGCTGGGGTCAGAATCGCTTCCATTGTCTGCCATGGCTGCATTCTGTAGGCACGCTCAGTGTTGCAGCACATCAGTTCTAAGATGTTTAACCTGTTATGATTTGATTAGCAGACACGGGGGTCATAACAGAAATACTCGCTGACTAATCTGAGTAAATAAATTCATTATTATTGACTGATTAGTCGACTACCAAAATAATCATTAGCCCTAATCAATAGTGAGCTAATGTTGATGCATAAATCACATGTGTATGAAACCACACTGACTTTGTTATGCATATGCCAGTCTGCCTGGATCCCTCTTTGTAAGCCAAAACTGAGCAACACTGCATATGTGAAGCAGCATTTGAACCAGTACCTGGGCTTGCCTGTTCCCATTCTGTTGAGGGGTTTGAAATGATTTTGCCGTCTTTCATAAGTCTTCATCTCTATAGGACCAAAGTGCCTCAGAGGGGGAGCCTGCTGTGGGGGAAAGAGGGGAAAAAAGGAGAGTGTATGTGTGAAGGAAAAAAAGATGAAGGGGAAGAGAATGAAGCATTCTCAGCTTCTCTCAGCAAACTCAGCTTCTGTGTTGAATGCACCTATTCAGCAGCTGTATTCGCTAAACCTTGGGGAGGGATGCACTACTTAGCTGACAGGCTCTCTCAATTCATCTCCTGTTCTAAGAACTGTGTTAGGTTATAAAGAATGCATCAGGTACAAGAAGAGTGAGCTAAATTTAAATGCAAAATGAATTCAACTGGAACATTTTTTAACCCAATCTTTTGCATACCATCGCTAGAAAGTGGGACAGTTCTGTATATAATTGTAGATCATGGGGTCACACAATCCAATAACGTTTCTGCAATATTATTTCTATTAAAATGTCTTGAAGTTAGCCTGACACACACACACACACACACACACACACACACACACACACACACACACATTACTACACCCTTAACTCACTTAACAATACAAGGTATGTGCTCCTTTTTGGACAATATTAGAATCCCTGTAGCAGGAGGACTACTTATCAGTGGGCAGATAAGACACAAAGTACCAACAAGCTCAAGTACGAGTCAGAATAGAGAACATTAAAGGAGGACAGATGCAGAATAGGTTGCTGTGACAGAGCAGAGGGGGAGGTAGAGACATAAAAAGAAGAATGAGAAGATTGAGAAGAGAGCCAGAGAGAGGGAGTGAGCAAGTGTCTGGGGGAGTACCTTCATCCCTTCAGGGGAAAGTTCCTGCCGACCACCCACTTGATCCATGGTCACCAGGGAAGTGCTGAGAGGCAAAAGGAAGCAGAGAGACATCAACGAAACTAACCCCACACACACACTATGCTCAATTTACTGCAAAAATGGAACAACTGCTAGACAAACAACCGTGTAAAGACACGTTGGCTTGGAGTTCATGTGTGTTTTAGTCTTATTTAAACGTAGATTGACAAATGTTTTGTTCCTCCAGGCTTAGGGTACGGATTCTCACAAATAACATATCACTACATAAAACCACTTTGGAGCTTTGGCCTAAACTGGACCCAAAAATAGGATAGTTCATTGAACAGGTGACGTGACTCACTGGCTACTGCTAAACCTGGCTCACTTGTCCAGAGCAGGGATGACGATGCATGAGTAAATGAACGGAAGGGAAAGGAAATTTTAACTTAATTGAATTTAGCATGCAGATGTATGCTGACTTTTTATTTGGCAGATTTTGCATGTCTTCCAAAAACGAAGACAAAAGAAATACCCAAATAGTCATTTCAGCCCTTAAAGACTGGCCCCTTGAACAGTTAACTGAGCACTCAGATACCCGTGCATGTCCCCAGTCTGGAGTTGAAGAGCGCTTTGTTTAGATGATCTCAGTTTTAAGTAGAGATAGCTAATGCTCAAGGTCAGGGGCTTTCTTGCCTTTAAACCATAAGACAACCTGTGTGCCCTGATGCTTTTGGCAAATCGAATCCCACCTCCTGAGGACACAGACCTGCTTAATGGGCTGAACAGGGGTTGCTGCTCCCTCATGAAAGTAAAGCCTGGAGCCGTCACATTAAGCTCTGATGATACTGTCCCTTACTCTGCCCATGGACGTCCCAGACTGCTGCATTTGCAAACCTGACTGAAGGGAGGAACTTAACATGGCGATCCTTCTGTCAAAAGCTGAGGCTGCAGCTCTTTCTCCTACGCATGCAGAAAGCCCCGGTCATGCACTGCCACACTTTAGCAAGCGGAAAAGCCGGTGCCTTCACCGTGACTTCAGGTGGAATGGAAGCCATCGCTCACGGTTAAGAAAAGAGGGCGAGAGCAAAGCCGCGGTGGCCCTGGATGCTAAGACAAGCTTTGGAGAAGTGCTTACTCGTTTCTCCTCTCCTCTTCACTGTCATCAGAAAGAGAAAAACTCCAGCTCTGCTTGAACCCTCCATCTCTCTTGGCCTCTGATCTATCTAGAGCTTAGACAGATAAAGAAAGAACACCACACCACACAGTGAGAGCACGGACATGCAGCCACATAAGAACTCTAGGTGAAAGCTCACTCACTACAGAGAGCTTTAGAGTGCAAGCTACTGATCTTTGCATTGAGGGATTTCAGCAGAAACTGATGGCGTCTCAATTTGCATGTGTACGTTTCAAGAATAGACAAACGCTCTCTTTTAAGCCACGTAAAAGGTCACTGCCGAAAAACAAGCAACGTCAAGGAACGTCAAACCAACAGCTATTTTTAGTCAAAACATTTGACTTTGGGGCTACAGAATACGGCAGCCATTAATATCCCAAAAAAGGCTCTTCCGTTTTAGACCGCTTAATGCTTAAAGGGTGGGGCTGACAGTGGCCAGGGTAGCAGATAAGTGGCATGACTCTGCTGCACAGGCCTCAAGTTCTAACTAAGGCATTGTATCCACTGTTTCACTCTTACAAAAATACATTTGGAAAAGGCAGAGGCTCATGAGTGGGGCCCATATTGACATGGGCAATATCATGACATTTTATCTTTACAGTGATCAAAATGATTCAACTACCAGTTTTTGCCAGGGTTTAATATACAATGCGAATGCATTTTGTCTGTGTAAACGCTCACAATACGTATATGTATATGCACACAATGCTAAGAAATTCAAATGTCTTATTGCAATATAATAATAATAAAAGATATGTGCCACATCGCCCACCCTTAGGCTGCCAATACGAGCTGCCTTCCAGTTAAGCCGCTGTTGCTTGCATCAATGATGCACAAAGTGCAGCCTACTCACCCTACTTCACACCCTTAATTTAACCTTTAACTAACATTTTAGGAATGCTGACAGTCCAAGACAGTCGGTCTACTGTGAGCCTTTGATTGTAGCCAGAACTCACCTAACACTTAAGTATCATATTTAAAAGATTTACAGAGCGCCAGAACAAAAACCATTCAGCACTCACCTGGCGAACTGCAGTCACAGGCAGTTCAAATTTGACAGTAGCATCATATCGCTTGCATGCTCTCCAATGAAAAGCATGCATCTCCATTTTTTTCCTTTTTTAGCTTTCTCCATTGGTTGAACCCTGTAGCTGCTCTGTACACTGAATATGCTCTAAATTACTCTAAGCTTTTGAGTAACACTGACGTCCATTCAAAGCTTAGAGCATTTTTGCCTTCCCCTGTACTCAATCTTGGAGATGGACATGGTTTTCACTGGACAGCAACGATATATCAATTTATTATGGGACAGGTTTCTGGACAAGCCAGGCTTTGGACTAAACTGCAGTACCAATAATATAACGAGCCACCATTGAAAATGCATTGTTGTCTAGGCATAGACCTAATCTGACTGCAGATGAGCAACCCTACTGGTCCAAAAGTTTGCAGACACCTGCTTACCAAGCATTTCTGCTGAAATCGTGGGTATCGATAGGGGTTTATTCTGCCTTTACTTTTGTAAAAAGAGAATTGGATTGAATTCAGACACAAGAGCATCCATGAAGTCAGGTACTCACTTAAATTCTGCAATCTCTTATTTGATGTGTGCATATTTACACTTAGCAGTGATACTAAGGTGGGCTGAAAAGGTACAAAGTCAGCCGTGCCTCTCAACCCAACCTCACACTTACAGGATCTAAGTGCATTTACACTTCAACCAGTAAGTCAGTCCTACATTTTCACCTGAAAGCATGAACCACCGTCAGGAGCATAGCCCGCATGTTTCACATACCAAGGTATTGGTATACAGCTCTAACCCTAATGCACTGATGGGGCCTCCACTACAGGCTGCATCAGTTCTTCACCAGAAGGAAAAACATGGACCCAGAGGCCACTTTCCACTAAATAACACCACATCCACAGTGAAATCAGCAAAAACGACCATACTGTAGAGCAAGAACAAGTTTTCCTCTGGTAGAAACGCTTAGAAAAGGAACAGTCAACTGTGAACTCAGTGAAAAGTGCGGAGCAGAAACTTGGCTGGAAGAAACCGCTCAAATCCAAGTTCATGCGTATTTTAGGAAGACGAAACCCTTCAGCTTTCGGATATCCGAAGCTAATTCTCCACATCTAATATACTTTGCTCATTTTTGTTATTGAAGAAAGTGCTAGAAAGCTAGCACTAGCTACACATACGAGGGGAAGATGTCAGTGGCTAATAGCGTCTAGTAGACAAAGCTGCTGTTAGTGAAGCACTTGCAGGCGCGATTAGCAGCTTGTCCTCACTGAAAACGTCCAAACCACGACTCGCAATAAAACACCCAGCCATTCTTTAACGAGCCGACAGCAACCCTGCCTTGACATATCTCTACTGACACCAGTATTTTAGTGTAAAACGTGACGTTTGTCTGTGGTTGTGCAGAAAAGGCCTGCAGCTCTCCTGCCGCTGCAGCTGGTCTGGAGCCTCTTCGGCTAGCTAGCTAGCTAAATGACCAACACATCGCCTCGCTGATGGAGTTTCGCTTCGTAGCTAGCCGCCCTGAAAGACAGCAGGACATGATGCAAGGCTAGAAACGCTGCAATTCGTGTCAAAATGTCGAGCATGCAGGTTTTGGCTAGTGTTAGGCATTTGGAGAAGGGCGCCATCCATCCAGCCAGCCAGCCAGCCAGCTAGCTAGCAAGCTAACCTGCGTTAGCCACAACGGAAAGCGTCAAAAACATGAACGTTGGTTTTTCAAACGGTCAACTGTCCGCTCAGCGCATTTTTCAACGCAGCTACATGTGTGAGCTGTTGGTGTCATTCTGCGAGGTTAAGCATGCACCTTTTGTTGTTTTTTTCTAATACAAGCCCGTCAAAGATGAAGACAAACAATCAATGACCACCCTGCTGGTTAGCCACGTTAGCTAGCGAGAGGCTAACGCAGCGTAGCGCAGCGTAGCGCAGCGCAGCTCCTCGCACGGCTGGCTAGCATTAGCTAGCGATAGCTTAGCTAGCTAGCTAACTACACAAATAAGCCCACGCTCAGTCAGCAACGACGCGAGCTTCAAACGCCTCGAAACCCGCGCTGCACGGCACCGAATAACGAACAGCCTTCACGCCGACCACGGCGCGTAAAACGGCTCCACGCCGAGCTACTGACCTTCAATAAAAAGGCTCTTCTTGTGGGCCATGTTTATTCCATGTTGTCATCGGGTCGAGGCTGTTTTGTCTCTCTCTGCTGAGGGGAGAGAAGTGTGGCCACCTCAAGCTCTGCACGTCCAAAGCAGGGGGACGCAGCGTCAACACGGCGCTTCAGGAAAAAACTCTCACCATCGCAGTTATTTCTGGAGCGAGCTAGCACCAGATCCTCAGCGTCTTAGCTACTAACCTACTCCCAGACCGACTGATAGTGGGTGATCAATTACACGGAATCTCTGCGTAACTTTTAATGAGGGTAATCTCTCGATGGCCTTTTCAGAGCCCCGCTCCCTTCAAACCTGTGCGCGCGTGATTTTCCTCTGACTGAGAAGAAAAAGTGGGAAACTTTCACTTGCATTGTTTTAGCTCATCAAATGTTGTGAACTTGCGAGCATCTCTCTCACACACACACACACACACACACACACACACACACTACTACTTCTGGTTCCGTTACTTTTCAGGACTTGAAGAGTGACTGAACTCATGCAGATGCGGAGCTGGGCTCACTGTAGGGGTTCGTTGTCAGTGATGAGCTGCAGTATTTTAGCCCTTTATACTGACAGAGCCGTGGGCTCGGACTGACTGCTCCTGCTGCACAGGCTGCAACTCACGCGCTGCCTCACTAGATGGCGCCAGAGAAGAGAGTAAGCGGCAGACCCAGCGTCCCACAGTCCAACAGTAAAGTTCCCCATTACTATCTGCATCTCAACTGTTAGATAATAATAATAATAATAATAATAATAGTGTGGACAGTCCACATCTGAACTTTTATTTTTCCCAATATTGTCTGCATTTGAAAAGTATCTTTTTCAATATCTGCATCTGACATTTTTAATTCCCTGCTAATGTTCACTTCTAAAAATGTTTTGCATCTGAAATGTAAAAAAAAATTCATTTCCTATTTATAGAACCCGGCCATAGCAGTAGCAGTGGTGGGTCAGTGGTTAGAGTGCCGGGATATTGATAACAGGGTTGTGGGTTCGATTCCCAGGCTCTGCAAGCTGCCACCGATGGGCCCTTGAGCAAGGCCCTTTACTCTCTCTGCTCCCTGGGCGCTGGAGTTGGCTGCCCACCGCTCTGGCTGTGTGTGTGTACTCACTGCCCCTAACACATGTGTGTGTGTGAATGTGTGTTCACTACCAGATGGGTTAAATGCGGAGGACACATTTTGCTGTACAGTGACAAATACGTGCTGTACAGTGACAGATACGTGCACCTTTTTCTCAGCACGCAGGGAGCAATTAGGGGTTAGGTGCCTTGCTCAATGTTGAGTGAGGGAGGAGAAAGCACTGTTGCTTCTCTCCCTCATCTCTGCTTGAACCAGTAATCTTCCAGTCCCAAGCCCACGTCTATAGGTAACGACCTATAGGTTACGACTAAAACCTTGAGTGCAGAATTTTAGGAAAACAGCATCTCTCCAACTGTTCTTTTGGTTTTTGTGTGGCAGCCAGTGGCACAGGGAACATTTCACTAAATGGATTCAATGAAATATCAGCAAATTCTGGAAGCAGATATCTGTGGATAGACCTTAAAAGTGCAGTGCATGCAAACAAAAACCAACTTTTACTACAAAATGTGTTTACAAGCTGTGATACTTGGCAGCTTGTAAAGGTTGGCGCACAGGTGTCCACACTTTCTTTTTCTCATAGTTCCTTCCATTTTTAAAACTGTAAAAGCTAGAAATATAAAGTAGTCCTGCTTAAAATACTGAATTTGAACTTTTACACCTTTTAGAAATCAGTAAACAGTGGTATGTGGACATTTGGGCACCCCTGGTCAAGCACCACATTTTGTTGATTTTATTATTAATTTTCTAAGTACGAAAATACCCCCACAAAAAAAACCTGCACATTCCTGAGTTTCCTAAAAATGTCTATTTATGTTCTGAACTTAACATATAGGTAAAAGTAGAAAGTACAATATTTTTGAACATGATGCATTTAATGTTTTTTTTTTCTTTTTTGCAATTTGTTTAACAGTACAGTGTGTTCTCTGGAGAGAATGTGAACTTTACACTGAGAATAATTATTTACATAATTGACCAATCAGTCATTTGCATGTAGATTTGAACTAGTAGTTGTAAAACCAGCTCACATTTATTGCAGTTTCTGCAGTAACCTTCTCCTCCAGCAGTGCTAAGGAAGACATCGCTCCTCCTGGCTCGGCACACTGCTAACTGCACTGTGTAACTTTGGTGGACTAAGGTGGTATATTACTCTATCACCTTAGTCCACCTGCTTCTTTCATTTAGATCTCTCTGAATATCAAACTCAAAATCTACATTTCTTTAGAATAAACATGTAGATTTTGTGAAATGGCTGTTTCTGAGCCCAAAACAGAACATGACCAGGGGACATATGACATGTAAGCTCTAGAATGTATAGAACGGCCACTCATAATGGACCGATGCACCTGTTAAACTGGAAATTTAGGCCACTGTCAAAATCTTGTACTTCTAGCAAGGCAGAAGTAAGTGAGTGGACTTACTGTAATAAGATTGTATTGTATTGTTTTTACTGGTCCATTTATCATAGGTTTTTAATTTATGTACAGGGCAAATTTCATTGTTTCTATAGTAAACCTGTAGGCCGTGTTTTACAATGTTTTCTGCAGCAGTTTGTTTTCTGAAACCAGAAGCTGAGTTTAAGTAGCTTGTCTAAAGGCCATGCACTGAAGTTTAGTAGCTTTTTACACAGAGATGTGTACTTCAATGTGGAAGTGCTGCATAAGCACTTTTTATTTCTAAACTGGTATATTTTCACTGCTCTGAAATGTGAATTTTAAACACCAGTTAAAAAGCTGTTTGGTGAAGCTTAGCAAGATTATGCTTCCCTACCTGGGCTTGGCAAGCTGCTCCCTGGGCACCGCAGCAAAGGCTGCACACCTTTACTACTGTTTATGTGTGTGTGTGTGTGTGTGTGTGTGTGTGTGTGTGCTCACTGTACAGATGGGTTCAAGGCAGAGGCTAAATACCATCTGTGTCCAAAACTAATGGTAAATATGGTTGTCTTGTTTTGCATACAGCCGACCGGGGTGTTTTACATTCTGCCTTCCCCATCATACTGATCATGGGCATATTATTATTAGTAAGCTACTGTGTAGAAAGTCGGGTGTATAGGCTATCAAAGTATCCGAATTACAGTTTGAAGGTAGCACAGTTTGGCTCAAGGCTTAAAGCTGCATGCAGCTGCCACAGCAGTGCAGTTATTCAGCTTATATGCTAACTTCACACATCTGTGCTCTAATGAGAAAAAAAAAACATGACGTTGAGTTTATGTGTCCAACACCGCAACTATCCTGCTACCATAGCGGTGCAACGCTTATTGCTTATTGCAGTGGTGGCTCAGCGGTTAGAGCGCCGGGCTATTGATAACAGGGTTGTGGGTTCGATTCCCGGGCTGCCACTGTTGGGCCCTTGAGCAAGGCCCTTTACCCTCTCTGCTCCCCGGGTGCTGGAGTTGGCTGCCCACTGCTCTGGGTGTGTGTGTACTCACTGCTCCTAGTTCACGTGTGTGTGTGTGTGTGTGTTCACTACCACAGATGGGTTAAATGTGGAGGACACAAGCTGGTTAGCTACATATTAAATATGGGCCTTCGTTAGCTAGCTAGTGTCATGTCTGCCTCTGTTTTGTTTTTGTCTTGTCTGTCCTAGCCACACCTGTCCATTAGTGTTTCCACCAGTGTCTCCTTTGTAACCACGCCTTCTTGTTACTCCCTGGTGTACCTTGTTATCCTCTGTATAAATACCCCTTTGTTTCAGTCATCCTTTGTCTGGTCTTGTGCATGTCAGCATGTCCATGTTGCTGCACGTTCATGGTGGTTTTGTGGTTTGTTGATTTGGCCTGTTTGTGATTCTTGTGGAGTTTATTTGGTAAGCTTTGTGCTCAGAAGCGCTAGCTAGCTAGCACAAATTTTACCATAATTAAGTGATTTCTGGCTAGGCTTGCTCAAATAATATTCTGCATAAAGGCCCCTGTGCTCATTCTACCAGAGGAATGGGCTCTTTTTAAAAGGGTTACGGTAGGGGACATATGTGCTGTATTCAACAGATTTTTATTGTCTGGCTGTTACAGTGCCTTCTCTCAGTGTAGGCTCTTAGTAAGATCTTAGTCCCTGTTGTATCTGTTATGTTTAGACAGTTCCTGGAGCAGTATGTTCTACTACTAGAATAGGTTGTCCTTAGTAGTGGCGTGAGAAGGCGGAACTTAAACACATTTGATCATGTGAATTCCCGATTCAAGCACTGCCTAGAACTAGACACTTGCCTCAGTATTAGAGAGGGTCTCATTTCTAATACTAGTGAAGGAAATTTGATCCATAACTTCACTTATCTGTGTTGCCCACTTTCGCTAGTCAAAGAACTCGTTTTCAGTCCAATATAAAACCCTTTTCACTTTGAGGGTAGGTTTTTAGACCTTGCGATGTCAGAGGGGTCGTAAACACACAAACTAAAATGCACTTAACTAAATAACAGCTAAAATGATATTCACTGTGCTGCCGCTGGCGAAGTCATTCCTGCTCGTTTCCAACACTGGCTTTTATGTAACTGAATGAGTGGCTGCATTTTTTTGTTACTTCATATCCAGTATCCTCAGGCGTGCTTTCCATTGTATAGGATAAGTTGTCTATATGCAGAAAGCTCCGATTTCTTTGAGGCACATTTATAGGTACTCGCTTCAGTTACAGCTGCTATGCTTGAAAAGATTTTTATATAGTATTTTAAATAGACTGACAGTCGCTAACAATCATGTGAACCCATGAACAGACAGCAGTGCACTCAGATCAGTGTTAGTTACCATATGTTTATTATAATGTTAAGCAATGGCAGATATTGTGTCATTTTTGGGCCTGTTGAAATACTCGTAAAGAGAAATGCACCATATCTGGTCAAAGGAGGTGACCTTTGAGTGTGATACCATATCACTTTCTGCAACCTGTCATTCTGCAGAATAGCCCAAGCAATAGAGAGGGAAGCTGAGGTTTCTCCGAAGACAGATAGACACCTGAGATACCATTAGGACTACAATAAGGGTTTTGATCAAAGTAAAAAAAAAAGAAAAGAAAAGAAACTCAAATGTCATTAGCTGTCATTTAATCACACTAATTATAACTGTTATTTTTGTTTATTTTTGTTGCACCAGGGCCAATTAGATCCTAGTCACACAACTGGTCCGTAGTGGTTAAATCTGGTAAACTGATAAACTGACCACATGATTTTGAAGCACTGATTCAGACAAATATCCACAAATCTAATATTAAATATTAAGTACATGCAGATACACACTACTCTTTCTTTTTT
Source organism: Salminus brasiliensis (assembly GCF_030463535.1). Classification (NCBI taxonomy): domain Eukaryota; kingdom Metazoa; phylum Chordata; class Actinopteri; order Characiformes; family Bryconidae; genus Salminus; species Salminus brasiliensis. The sequence continues at coordinate 36,665,733 of NC_132878.1, forward strand.
TTCCCCAGACTGTTTAATAAGTAAGCTCCCGGACAAAAAATTAGTCATCTTGCATGTTTAAGTTGGTGGTAACGTTAATCTTCTGCAGATGGCGCTGCACAAGGATGATCAAGCTATTAATCCCTGCAGGGTGTGCAACAGGATTCATAGATTGACAGGAGGTGGTCCAGTGCAGTCATGTTGGATGTGTGGAAAATGGATGGCTAAAAGGAGTGACTGTTTTGGGCGTGCCAAAGGCCACAGTGTGAAGGAAGTAGCTGAATCTGAAGGAGGGGTACGGTCATACGGGTCTACCAGCAGTGGCAGAAATCCCAGTTCTCCTTAGAATTGTGGCCAAAAGACAAGACTGATGGACATGGACCACCAGCAGGTTTCATGGCTTGTCAATTTTGTCTGGGATTTCTGCCACTGCTGGTAGACCAGTATGACCGTATGCTTCCATACACCTGCAGATTCAGCTACTTCCTTCACACTGTGGTCTTTGACACGCCGATGCTTTGCGACCCATTTTCCACACATCCAACAAGACATTCACTGCACTGTACCACCTCTTCTCAATCTATGAATCCCGCACCTAGCAGCCCAATTATTTTCATGCAGCGCCATCTGCAGGAGCCTAAAGTTATTACCACCTTAAACATGCAAGGTGACCAGTTTTTTCTCTGGGGAGCTAAAATGGCACATTAAGTCTTCAGGTAGAGAGTATCCAAAGAGCTTAAAGTCCAGCTCATAAATTTCATAGAGTTTTCTCCTCCACTCAGTGGGAAGCGGACAACATGGTCGACTTTGAGAAGACGCAGCAGGTGCTGCGCATCCTCATTCATGGTTTCCATTTTCCCAACGAAATCATACTCAATCTGGCATGGATGGCACAAGTGATACACCTGCCTCCAGTGCTCCTGAAAGGAGATGCCATCATCACCTGGAAGGTCCAGAATGTACTGGATGAAGTCAGAGAAGGATGGGCGTATACCCGCTGTATGAGCATGTGCTGCGCTGGCTGGTGGAAAAAGTTCCCTGTACCTCTTCATGATAGGAACAGCAAGGAGGTTGTAGAAGTAGTCGTTTTTCTTTTCAAATTTGTCCCGGTAGGCAGAAATCTAACGAAAGGATGCCAGACGAAGAGGAACTTTTTTTACTTCTGAATGTTCCTCTTCATCACATTCCTGTGGGCTCTGTTGAGATAGACCACACTGTTGCCGTGAATTTGGTCTCTGGGAATGTCCGAGGGATTTTTGAATGGAACGCCGCTTACCTTCAGGCTCTCGCTCAGGAAAATCATGATGCTTTTCCACTCATCCACAATGAGGTTCGCCAGCTGATTGCGTGGAATGTCATTAAGTGTGGCCCTTTTCAGAAAGGCTAAAGTGCCGTTGTGGCTGCACAGGTTGTGAATGACCTTGTTTCTGGCGTGCTGTTGCAGATCCAGTGACTTTGGGCTTGAATGCCTTATGCTCCTCACAAACGCCCCCACAGAGCCGTTTCTCAGGTCCCTCTCCAAATCCTCTTTCAGAGCTGCAGGTCCAGTAGTCCTCTTTCTAATGGTTCCAAATCTGGAGCAGCCGTGGCCATAAGCGGACTGGAGCTGGTCTTGGTGCAGGTTTGAACACCGTTGTAAAGTGAGCCCATCTTCAGAGCTGAGAGAAAATGCTTTTTTCCCAACATCTAAGCACCAAAAAAACACTAAAAACAACGAGAAACATCCCAGAAAAAAGACCAGCTGTAAAAATCTTTGCATGTTCATTGCCTCACCAGAAACTGAAAATGAATGAACAAAATAGCGGAGCCTCAGGGATGTATAAGTTCACCTGAAAATAATACGTTGATATTTTAGGGGTGGCAGTTTTCCTTATATGTCAACCACTGACCTAACTGGTTCTGAACATAATACGTAACTGTTCAAATCTATTCATATGCCTTACTCTTGACTGCAAATACTAATGCTACATAACATCAGAGACAATCTTAAACATAAAAGACATCAAACTGTCTGCAACACTGATGCTGATAGGAGAGTAACACTCAATCCAGTGTAATGCACTTGGTAAGACGTTTACTTACACTCATCACAGACATGAATGTCATTGACTGTTCTTTTTCTGTGGCAGCACACACAAGTTTGTGGTGGTGCACAAGCTTGAGCGTTTTGGGGGATAATCTGAAGTCAGCAGAGGATTCCGATTATACACACAGGTTAAATACTATACATACAGCCCACCTTATATATATATATATATATATATATACAACTCTACACATGTTAAGTTTACAGGTGTGTTTGTGTGTGTATGTCACTGTGTGTGTGTGTGTGTTTGTGTGAAGGTTGGGTGTGTTTGTTACTTCTGTAATGTCAGTTATCGTGCACTGTGAGCTACTGTAACCAAAAACAAATTCCTTGTATGTGTAAGCATACTTGGCCAATAAAGTCCGATTCTGATTCTGATTCTGACCTTAGATTTGGTCGAAATGTCCCTTAGCTAGTTCACCCTTGACCATTGCTTTTTTATTTAATTATTGCTTTTGTTTGGTAGCCATCAATAAGCCTCTTCTGGATGGAGAGGTGACCACTCTTCTTGGTAGAGTACAATACATGTATTGGTTTCCTGGCACAATTCCAACTTTTAAGCACAGGTCACATATTTATTATTAAAATCTTTTTAATTTTCTGTCATTTGATGTCATGTGTCTCAAAATCCTTTTTTTTTGTACATTTACATACTTTGTACTTATTTTTTCAGCAATTATGGATCTTTTGGTATATTTGGTTCCAATAATGCAAAGCCACAGGATTATTTTTCTAGACCAGACTTGTGTTTATTCGGGTCACCCGCCTTCTCCTACTCTCTCTTCCTCTTTCTTATTATGACGTGATGTCAAAGGTGAAATCCCCAACATTCCCAAACTACGTTCTTAGATCCCAAAGACAGGACATGTCCCGGACATGTCTGTCATCCTTGCATACCATTTTAAGAAAGCTAAGATGGAGCGAAGATGAAAATCCAAAAATAAAGAGAACATGATTGAATATAGAAAGCAATGGTCTCTAAGCAGTGATTGGAGGACAGCGCAATTAAGACGGGGCTTGCACGCAGTCCATGTATGATCATATAACACAGTGGAATAGGAATGCAATTTTTGAGGCTTTTGCATAGGATTGTATATTAATTAAACCATTCCATTTTAATTCAATCTAATAATTTAATCAGTTAAAATACTTAAAATTATCTCATGCAGTCTCTGACAGGCATGGGTGTTTGTGGGCTAGGTGAGAGAGGGGCCTTTAGCCATCAAACCTGCAGCCATACAAAGAGACACTGTGCAGCTTGTGAGATGATATGAACCAGTAAGCAGTTTCTTCAGTCATCGCTTATTTAATGTTCGATGAGCACATATTTGCCAAACAATCAAGCTACTAAACAACATTCCTGCTCGGGTTCTAGGGCTTTAAATGCACCTAGCCTGAACATTAATCCAGCACTGATCACTCCTGCCAAAGCATTTCAAGGTTTATCAGAATACTAAGACTGATAGGACAAAAGAGGGAGGTTTCTGAGATCAGGACTGGGGTGCTGTGGATTGAAAAATGTCTATGAGGGAAGCTAAAAGAGGCGGGAAATCATGCCATGGAAACTTAGGAAGGTTGTCTGAAGAACATATATTCACAACAAGGAAGTCAATTCCAGCAGAAAATGCTACAGAATCTTTCAACTTCAATTCTAAGTTATTTTCCTGGATTTGAAACAGTGGACATTCATGATACAGTAAATTCTTGGTGCCTTTACCAGGTTTTGACTATCTGACACCAAATTTAAATATAAATGGAGCAATAGAAATGCTCCAAAACAAACTGAAATACAGGTTATTGTAATACAGGTAATCATTTTAGCTGTAAAGTTGTAATTTTTTGAGATATGAGGCTTTGTCATTTACACATGCAGAAATTTTAGATCATCTAAACACATTACTTACCAGAATTCCTCTCAGCAATACTCTATACACTCCAGATTATATTAGAACAGATGCAGGTAAACAGAAATACAGGAAAAAGGAACAGCAAGTTCTCATTTTGCAGAAAGTCCTTGAGATCATGTGAACTAACTTGATAAACGAAGCTTGGTTCCAGTCAAGCCAAGTCAGGTCAAGAGGTTTTATTGTCATTTCAACTATATACATACAATAGTAACTATATAGTACAGAGTGAAACGAAACAACATTGCTCCAGAACCATGGTGCAACACACAACACGGTGCAGATAGACAATACAACACAATGCAGACAATTTACAGCACTTCTATTGGTTTATTCACCTAAAATTAGCTACACATAGCAGCTATAGGGTTCAAACAAATGAGAGAAAATACATATATGCAATAAAATGATCTCATTATCACTCATTTTCTCATCATTATTAACACTTTTAGCATCACTTATAAAAGTAAAAGATCCTTGAGGAACTTGTAGAGGTTCTTCAACTTGAAACTGTGGAGGAACCTCTTAAGGTGCTTTAAGGAAACTTCAAGAAAAGGTTTTTAGAAGAAAAAGGTTCATTGAAGGTGTGGAGTACCCATATCCACTGTATTTGCACTACTTTCTTCACAGGTTAAAATTATTTTGGGCCTCTCCTCACAATTCATTAATCCATAATCCACAGTGTAATGCAATACTGTGCATCATAGATTCATAGATTAATTCCAGTTTGCTCAGACTTGTGAAGATCATGTTATACTAACTTACAGGAAGAATATGGAAAGGCTAGCATAGAGTACTACAGCATGTGCTGCAAGAAATAAACACTCCTCAAACAGACACCTTAGAGTACCAAAGTAGAAACTTTTAAGTTTTTGAACTTCTTTATTAGGGAGTCAATACAGCTACTTAATAAAGAGATTGGGTTCATTAAATAACCGCTTAGGCAGGTACACATAGACTCACTGTGCAACATCAAGGCAGTCCTTGGGGATGGTGAAGTAAAATAACAACTGCTGTGGGGATCCCTTGAGCTTGGAAAGCTCCCAAAACACTCAGTGACAGTAATATCAAGTGTCTTTGTTTGGACACCCGAGAACAGTTTCACTCCATGGCCTTCTCCCGGAATTGATTTACTTTATAAAAAATACTAAAATCAAAGTGGTAACAAATAGCCTCACTCACACATGATTACTTATCATGTCCAAGACATGGACAGTATTAAACAAATTACTAAATAAAAAATCGGATGTACTACACACTAACCCCCTCAGACTGAGCACTCATTTCTAAGGCCCAAGCTCACAAAGCTCTAATTAACAACTGAGAAGTCCTTTGACAGAGGATCAGGCAGGGCGAGTCTGTGTTTGGGGACACAGCTCTTTAAGGAGGGTGCCCCAGTAGTCGCAGCAGATGGTGGAGAATGGTTTGGGTGGATGTCTGTGTAGGATGTGTCAGTAATGCATTAAAAGAGACACTAGGGGACAAGGAAGCTAACAAGCAGCAGGTGTCTCTTGGCAGGAAACAGCAGATTAATACTATGGGTGTAACAATAAGGAGATTTATGATATTGTACGGTTCATCATTCTCACAATATTTTAAATAAAAATTTCTCTGTGAAAGATTACGACTATATTTACTGTTATAATTATCTGCCCACTTTAGAATTCCTTCTACTTCTGCATTTTGTCTTATTTAAGTTAAAGACAAACCACACAAAGCAGCTCATTCATTTAATGAAGATCAAAATCTATACCACCCATGTAAAAAAGTAATTGCACTCTTGGCAGAAACAACTGCAATCAAAGGAGGTAACTTGCGATGACATCACTGTGGAGGAATTTGGTCCCATTTACCTTTGCAAAACTGTTTTTATTGGAAGATTTTCAAGCATGAACTGATCATTTAAGGTCTTGCCACAACATCTCAATAGGATTCATGTCAGGACTTTAAGTTGGCCACTCCAAAACCTTCATTTAGTACCAACCAGAGGTTGTTTGTTTGCTTTGGATCATTGTCCTGTTACATATCCCAAATGTGATTGGGATGGATATTCTCCTTTAGAGAGGAACATTCATGGGACCCATGTCTTCCACCTCTAACTTATCAGTCCACAGAATGTTATCCCAAAAGTCTTCAAGGTCATACAGATGTTTTTTGACAAATGTGAGGCAAGTCTTTGTGTTCTTTCTAGACAGCAGTGATTTGATTTTTTTTTTCAATTTGATATTTTTTCAATTTGATATTTTTTCAATTTGATATTTTTTCAATTTCCTCTCAGCTGTGTATAACTTCTTCCAGAACAATTACAGAGTGGCTACACCTCTCAATAAATGTATTTACATACAATTGTTTGAACGGATGATTTTGGAATCTGTAGTTGTTTAGAAATTACTCCAAGAGATTACTCCATTCATGACTTGCTTAAAATTATGATTGTCCTTTTTTTGGATCTGCACTGAGCTCCTTGGAGTTTCCCATTGTATTGTGTATTGGTCTGTCCAGCAAGTGCTGTCAAACAAACTTATTTGTAGTCAGTCATGATCACTAACAGGAAGTTAAGAGGCCTTGGAAAGACATTTTGGAACTTTTAGCACAGATCCCCCACTCCAAAATAATCCGTTTATGCAGCAATATCTAGTTTTTTTCTATTAAAGATGTATGTTGTCCATAATGAATAATGTAAACTTTTCACTAAAACTATACTTAAATGCTTACTCTTAATGCTTAATATTCCCATTTCAACACTCTCCAGAGAAGAAGAGCAGCTCTGTCTTTCTGGGGTTGAGTTTGAGGTGGTGAGCCGTCATCCAAGAAGAGACGTCGGCGAGGCATGCTGAGATGCGGGCAGAAACCTGTGTGTCAGACGGTGGGAAAGAGAGCATGAGTTGAGTGTCATCAGCTTAACAGTGGTAAGAGAATCCATGAGAGGAAATCACTTTACCAAGAGAGCGAGTGTAGAGTGAGAAAAGAAGAGGACCAAGAACCGAGCCTTGTGGAACGCCAGTGGAGAGACTACAAGGAGCGGACGTGTCGCCCTGCCATGTTACCTGGTATGAGCGTCCCTGCAGGTATGATGCAAACCATCACCATGCAGAAATTGTGTTTCTGCCAAAAGAAGCTATACTAGCGAAACCAAGCAAACTGTGTGTTAACGCCACATGGGGAAATAATATGAGCGGTCCAGGAGAAAACAGGTATAGAAGTTATGATAATGGTGGTTTAAATACTGTGAAAACTGAGAGTAAACTGAAAGTTTCTTAGATTGGGTCACGTCTTCGGCTTATGATGATCTGGGAGAAGTCTGTGAGAGGGGGGAGGAACTCCGAGGATTACTTTGGGTTGGAGTTCGGGTGGCTTTTCTTTGTGGCAGGAAGCCAAGACCCCCATCTGATACGTGTAGCCAGGAATGATAGATGACAGGGTTAAAAGGGTGGTGACAGGGTGGTAGAGGGTTAGCAGACTTGTCATAGACACATGGACAAGGCTGAGATGGAATTTCTAACGTTAGATTATGGAGGACTGCCTTCAGGCAGTTCCTCCTCCAGTTATTTCATAACTCCACTAAGTTTTTGTAGATATGTCAGTGCATGTATAGACTCCAGTTATTTCATAACTCCACTAAGTTTTTGTAGATATGTATAGTGCATGGCGATAGAGAAACTAAAAGGAAAATTGTATTAGAATATTTAATTTGCTGATTTTTTAGAAATATATTCGATTTTTAACATTAATTGTAAAACACAAAGACAAGTAGGCTAACTTATAGGAATTTAATTAATTATGCATATTGTCCCTGTCATGCAAACACCTTCTATCTCCAGTTTTGTAGATTTTCACATGTGAATCTGGCAGTTGTTTTGTACACTACATCCAAATTTCATGATAAATGGAGCAATGGAAATTCTCCAAAATGACCTGGAATGAAGTCTTTTTACGCTGACTTCCATTGAAAGTGAAGAAAGTTTTATCCCACTCCTGTAAAGTTGCCATTGTGGAGATATGGGGTTTTTATATGACTTTGATGATATGAAGACTTAATGTTTGGTTATCTGCTGCAGGTAGATTTCCAACCATGTGCATGCCAATGCCAGAATGTAAAAAAAAGTTTTAGACCAAAAGAAATATTAAATAGAACACTTCAATAAACATGTTTTAAACATATATCGAACTAAGACAAATATTATATACAGTACTTTACAGGCATGTGATCAATACACATTACTGGAAGGTAAATGTGGAGGTTAGTCGGGACATTTCACTCCAGTTCTCTTGAGTCTCTGCCACGGACATCTTCATAATAGACTACATACGTCTGCTATGTGCTTGCTGCAGTGTGACGTGACGTGCTGGTGCAATGGATCCCTTACAAACCAATAGGCTGGGTCTCATCCAACCACAATCAAATTCACACTTTCTGGATGGCGTGATTTATCTGGATAGAGTTTTTTTTTATGAAATGAAATAGGAGTAAAGAGGCTATTTTTAAAATGTAAGCAGTAGAAGGACCAGATAATTGTGTGAAAGGAGTAGAAGTAAATAATAATAACTCCAGTAAAGAATAGATAGAACCAACCTTACAACTTCTGTGCCTTTTGTACACAACTAGTAATGTTGTCTATCTTAGACTTATTTTGTCTATAGTCCCAGGTTTCCTCATTCTATTCCTTTGTATGTGCTTTTTGTACCAGCCTGCCTGTTTCTTGGAATTGCAGATCATTTAACAACCTGTAATTTATTGTCTGCCTGTTTCTTTACACAGGCCAAAAGCTTTGACAATGAGTGGATGAGCTGCCATATCTGCATTTGTCCAAACATGTTGCTTCCTATCTACATAGGGTTAACATCAGCCAATATACACTATAGTCCATATGTTTCTCAGGTATCATAGGGTATAAAGGGTTAATAGCATCTCCCTGAATGGCCCCACCTCCCACGTGATTCTCATGTTTCAACTCCCATGAAACTGAATTTTCCATTTTCTTACCCCTCACTCGTCTCTCGCTCGTGCCTTGTGACTGAAATGAAACTGAGACAGCTCTTCTTTGTTTTAATTCTGGGATGTGTCCTCCTGATGTTTTATGTCAACAAAACCTGGAAAGAAAGACATGAAGCACAGAAAATCCCCAGCAATTCTGCAAGGAAATCTTTGCTTATAGCCGACCATGGATATTCTGAGCCACAGCCAGAGACCGTCAATAGTAGCTCCTTTGGATCAGGCTTGCGTTTCTTCTACAACCTGCTCTGGGATGGATTCAGAGCCTCCGATGAGGAGACAAATGAAGAGGATGGCATGTCTGTGGACACAGAGCTGGAGGACAGGAAATGTGAGTGGAAGAGTCACTCTAGTCCGATTCCTCTGGAGCTCAAACACAGACAGTACACTCGTAAGAAGCTGATTCATGACCTGTGTGACAGCAATGGCACCTTAGGCATCAATGAACAATGGCAGTCAGTTGATGAAATCCCCAACCTGGAACTCAGCAACCTGCTTGTGGATGACCGGCATGGAATCATCTACTGCTATGTTCCAAAAGTTGCGTGCACTGAGTGGAAGCGGATCATGATTGTTCTGAGTGAAAGTCTAAAGGTGGATGGTGTTCCTTACAAAGATCCTTCAGATATTCCTGAAACACTAATTCATGGAAACACCACCCAGTACCTTAACCAGTACCCCAGAAAGGTGATGAAACACAAACTGCAAAGGTACAAGAAGTTCATGTTTGTCAGAGAGCCATTTGTTAGACTGATCTCAGCCTTCAGAGACAAGTTCCAAAAAGAAAATCAGCAGTTTTACATGTACCATGCTGTCAAGATGCTGAAGAAATTCGCCAAAGTCCCCAAACCACCAGCATCTGCGAAAGAAGCGTTCACCGCTGGCATTGCACCCTCTTTCTCCAACTTCATCCAGTATATACTGAGCCTACCAGCAAAGAACTACACAGTGCTGGATGAGCACTGGAGGCAAGTTACTCACCTGTGTCACCCATGCTTGATTGATTATGACTTTATAGGGAAGATGGAGACCATAGAAGACGACGCTGCCCACCTGCTGCGATTGCTCCATGTTGATAATGTCGTCCAGTTCCCAAGCAACAAAAGCACCACGACCGATGAACACTGGATAAAGACATGGTTTGCCAGCATTCCCACTAAATGGAGGAGGAAACTGTACAAAAAGTATGAGACAGACTACAAATTATTTGGATACCATGATCCTGAACATTTCCTACATCCATGAAACATACAGCCAGTTTGCTGGCTGGTGAAACTCCATCTGGGATGATAAAATTCTTTGGGATTGGATGTGAGGTTTTTCAGAAGATATTTTATAGGTCACTTGTTTACATGGAGTTGCTGAACCGTGAATACTTTTATTTGTGGTGATTGTAACTGCACATATTTCTACTGCAAATGTGTTATTTATTCTTAATGATAGGGCAAACATTTTGCACAACATGGATAACATCTTCACGATAACTCCTATTCTATGTCTGACGTCTTCAGTAAGGGCTGTGGGAAATAAAATGTAGGCAGAGGTTAGGAGAAAGAAACAGATTTGGATCTCCTTAGGGTTGGTTGAACGTCATACATTGGATAAATAGAAATGCAAATGTATTATTATTATTATTATTATTATTATTACTATCGTTTTTGGAGGCAGTGGTGGTGGTGGAGGTGGTATTTCTACTACTAAATTAATTAAACACTGTGCTGTAAAAAAAGTTTTATGTCTTTTGGAAATACATTTCAGAATTCTATAAGACAAATGAGGGAATAAATGTCTACTATTAACCATTACTTTTGTTTTTTAAATAATTAGTAATTATTTACAATGGATTGCTGTCATGGCTAAGCCTTACAGACAAATTTTCAAGTCAAGTCAAATTTTCATGTCATTTCAACTACATACAGAGTACAGGACCTCCAGGACAGATTTTCGACTCTTCATGCCAACAAATGCAGAAAATGCTCAAATTGTTGGTAGTTATGAAAACATATAAGGTCATATCTGGCATGATTTCGCTGAGTCATAGTCACCAGAATGACGTCTATGAATCGAATGATTAGATAAATAGATACATTACTCACTCGTCCAGAATCTGCTTAACCCACCATACCCGCCCGTTGGCAGGCTGAAAGTGTTATTAGCAAACTTCTGTCACCAAAGAATGGCCCCACCAGTTTGTACAGACGTTCCTGTAGTTACTGAGTAATACGCCTTAGTGTGTAATAAACCTTGCTGTGTTAAGGGGTTAAGTAAAAGCTTGGGAGGGTGTTTAGAAAGCAGAGATGATTGTTTACAGTATAAATGCATGCATTCCTCAATGACATATGATCAAGTAAAAGGTCTTCTGTCATGAGAAGACCCTCGCCTTACTCCAGGTATTGTCCTGAGGGTAAATTGAGGTGTTTCACTAAGAGACAATGGGCCACAGTAATTGACATCTGTTAAATTTCTGAGGACACTGGACTATTGGTTAGCACTCAAAGACAAATGTAAGGAAGTTCTGATGAAGATGTTGGTGAATGAGGCCCAGTGTTAGAGGTAGAGAGGGAAATATATACTGTGCCAAAATGAGGATATACGCTGGCATAAGTATTTCTTGAACCGCTGTCCGATTTGAACAGCACTGTGTCGTCTTTCCTGTGTAAAAGTTGTAAACATTTTGATTGGACGCATTCTTATAGTAAAGACACCCTATAAGACTGTTGGTTGGATTTATGTGAATCCAGGATTGTGTGAATCATTAAATCCCATTAACCCAACCAATGCTGCATTTTCTTGATAATCATATCGCTGCTGTCAAATGGAAACCATGTATCTCTATTTTTGTCTGTTTTTATTTTTTTCCATGGTTTGAACCCTGTAGCTGCTTTTAACACTTTTTTAATACTTCTGGGTGAACACACACTTAACTACACACACATGTTCAGGGAACAGAGGTCCCTCAATGTAAAAATACAATGTGCGTTACCCCCCACATGTGCAATTAAGTCAATTTGCAATTATCTGTAAATAATCTGTAAATAATATAGTTATTGCTTTCTTCTACTACTATTATTTATATTGTGTACATATTGGTAATTTATCTACATTTTTGCATCTGAGGGTCTTGCTATCCCTTTTCTGCTGTGACGCTAAGAATTTCCCGACTGTGGAATAAAGGATATAAATAAATATAGGATATAATAAAGGATTATCTTATCTTATTTTACATGAACTAACATTCAGAGTTCAGAACAGTTTTGCCTTCTCTTGTAAAGTCACCATTTTGGAGTTACATGTTCTTCATTGGACAGCGACGATATGCACATCTACTTGAGTATAGTAAGTGTGTACCATAATGGTCATCTGTGAGTGAGTAAAGAGCTATTGACAGCACTTACTGCTCAGTGTTGTTGTAGACAGCAAAAATTGGGCATTGGTTGGGTAAAAGGCATGTGGGTATGTCCCCTTTGAAGTTCTTCCTGATTTGAGCACTGTTAATCAGAGTAGATGTTTAAAGCTTACTCATTTACTCTACTACAAATATTCCTTTAAGCATTCTCTGCCTGAACAGATGCTGCAATACATACATGACTGGATAAAGCTGGTCAAAATGTAGACTTGCTCACATGCTAAGCAAAGTACATTTGTGTTCGTAGCCTTCGTGGCTTGATTCAGTCATAGACAGAACAAAACTAATATTAGACCACAGGTAAAAAATTCAGTTCTTGCAACACATGCTACTCATGGTGATGCACAACAGGTATGTTCAGTTGGCCCAACTGAAGGCTACCATGAGGATAACCAGATTCCTGACCCCATGAGTGAACACACACCTGAATCATTTTAATGTTGCAAATTAAAACCACATGAAAAAGGATCAAATATCATAAATCTCCAGGTTGTGGCAAGGGCCTGAGCAAATGAACTAGATGTGAAAACCTAGCTGATTTGCATAAGTCTTAAAGTGGCACATGTTACAGATGCACGAAACACAGACTGTCGAAGCATTTACAAGGCAAACACTTAGTCAGGTTAGTGCCATCTCAAAGAACATTGCTTTCTTTATTCAGGCAAACGGACTGTATCCTGTTAACCTACAGCCTGTGGTTTAGTTTACAGTATAGTTTACAGTATAATGCACATTTAGTATTGAGACCAGCAGTCTTGTTACAGTACTTTAACATTGTCACACGCTCCCTCTCCTGGGCCCTCGCAGTACTGCACATAACTAGATCATGTTCTCTGGTTCTGTGTGTTGTCCAGGTTCTTAATAGGCTCCCCCATACCAAAGCCCCACACCACACACCAGCAGGACTCTTTAGCACATATTATAATACTGTGATTGAGTGAAACTGGGAAATACCACTTGTCCGACATGTAAAGTGCAGTTAAAGTGCAAATAAGGTTGTATTTACAAGTAGATATTTTTCGAGATAACATATGAGTTAACGAGATGTATGTGATCGATGTGCTTTTTCATATAGCAAAGAAATAGTTGGCACTCTCTGCACCTCCATGCTTTCGGTTCTCATGTTGTGGGTGGTAATCGTATTCACTAGTCAAGAATCCTTGACCTTTTTGACCTTCTGTTCTTTGTTTTTTAATGAAAGACACATCTACCTGCCTGTTATTTGATTCCCGCCTGTTTAATCCACCATTGGCACTGGATTAGCCCTAAAATTAACCCCTTAGGCATCTTCTTGTCAGTCCTTGTAGTGCTTTTACTGCCTGCCACAGACTGGGCGGCTCGCATGTGGGCCTCTAATCGACAGGTTGCTCACTCCCGTAGCCATGTTTTGAAGCCTCCTTTAGTGGCCATTTTTAGTGCTACTTTAGACTCTTGGTCCAGGCCTTACATTGGGAACACTGGTGACACAACAGAGAGGGAGCTTGTATGGCAGTGGGGTTCCACAGCAACATTGTGTGTCCTGGTGTGTCATGGAGAGCAGGAGAAGTTTCTTGCACTGGAATATTATATTTAGACTATTTTTATATTATATGTTTTTGATATGAGCCTGCTTCATTTCCATTTATGTCATTACGTCCAGGTCAGCAAAGTCAGTTGTAGCCTGAATGCTAAGCAGACTTTCTGGAAAGTCTTTCTTTCTTTATACTTGTTCCTTTTGTTTGATTTCACCATGCGCTACCTTCACCCACCTGTGCCTCCTCTGTAGCCACGCCCCTTGTTCGTTTCAGGTGTTTTCCGTTTGTCTTTGTATAAGCACCCCTTTGTTTTAGCCTTCCCTTATATGGTCTTGTGTGTGATCATGTGTAGGGATGTTCAAGGTGGTGCAATGTATGTTGGCTTGGCCTGGTCTGCCTGTTCTGTTTCTGTTTTTCAGTAGTTAAGTTTGCTTAATCTGTTTGTTCTGTCTGTCTGTTTAGTTTGGTAGTTTTGGTATTTTGATTATTAATTACAAAGCAGTTATAACTAATGTTTATTTGACATGTGGATGCTTTTTGGCAACTTATTGTGTCTTCTGAACTAGAGACCTATCTCCAACCTCACTTTCTTAGCTTAAATAATAGGAAGGGTTGTAGTTACTTCCAGCATTTCTTACAGAAAACGATCTCTATGCACTACCAGCACAGGACTTTCTACTTTCTCTATTAAAGCCACAGTGCACCAGGAAGTGAACACACTGCACATTGCCATTTAGCATCACATAGCGTAATGGTACGCACTCACTCGCCACTTTGCCTTGTCACATCCAATTCATTCCAATGGAGAGAGCTGCAAATGAGTACGGCCACCGCACTGCTTCAAGACAATCGGGTTGGTATGTTACACGAGTGTCACACACAGAACAAATGCCTTTCAAACATGGAGGAAAAATAATTCTTCAGAACTTAGTAGAACACAGTATAAACTTTGGCAGGTGATTAGTAATCCAGTTATTATTTTAGTTCAGTTTTAGTCAGTTAAATTTCTGAAATATTTAGTCATCTTTCTTTAATGTTTGGTTTTAAAGGGCATATTTATATTCCCAACTTTTCTAAACAGCCTAGGAATAATGTGCTGATCACATTAACATGTGAAACATTTGATTAACATCTGATCACATTTACATCACATCTGACAAACATCTGATATTATATCTGACAGATCCAGTACAGTGTGTACATACTATATGGTTTCACTGTGACTGAGCATGTACTTTAAAACGATAAACTCTCCATATGTAGCCTCTTGTTGCCCCTTAGTTTTATAACAGCTCTGGAAAAAATTGAGACCATTTAATTTGTTTTCTTAAATTTGCATCTCTACGTGTATGGCAGCCTTTTTATTCCAGGCATTTCATCATTACAAAGCTGAGTTAGCTGAATTTGCATATTATGAATGGCATAAAGTCACCCAACAGCAATGTAAAAGACTAGTGGAGAGCCTGCCAAGACATGAAAGCTGTGACTGACAGTCAAGGTTATTTCACTATGGTGATTTTTTTGAATGCTCTCAAAGTTCAAATATTAGTACTGTGTAGTTTAAATTTGAATGATAACTTCTTTGCATTATAATTATTATATACATTTATTTGCATTTTTGAACAGTTTCCATTTCAGCAAATAAATGCTCTAAATAGCAATATTTTTATTTGAAATTTGTCTGAGTTATATACACTCCAGTGAGTCTTTCTAGCTTATCAACTCATGCAGGCCAGAGTGGCTACCGAGATAGATTTCAGGGGTTTCTTGTGAGGGACATAAACAAAGCAAACTTGAGAAAAAATTGCTACCAAGTAATTTCCTTGTATCACATTCACACACTCTGGACTACTGC
This sequence comes from Salminus brasiliensis, assembly GCF_030463535.1. Classification (NCBI taxonomy): domain Eukaryota; kingdom Metazoa; phylum Chordata; class Actinopteri; order Characiformes; family Bryconidae; genus Salminus; species Salminus brasiliensis. Next base: position 36,681,470 of record NC_132878.1, read on the forward strand.
AACCCGAGAAGGGTACCAAAACCCTCCCCTGGCTCAACTATGAAGTTGCACAGCTCGGAATGCACGTACTGTAGCCTTTAAATTTGGGTATACGGAAGAGTACAAAAAAGACAGCTAAAAGCAGTCTAAACATATGTACAAAGACAGAGTACCACAGTTCAACTCCACCAATGTCAGAAGCATGTGGCAGGGGTTAAACACAATCACAGAGTGAGACCAGCACCGCGTTTCCAGACAAGCTAAACTCCTTTTATGCTCATTCTAAAGCAATTAATGCTGCGCCCCTGGAGAGAGCCCCTGCCACTGCTACTTCTCACCCACCCTCTGTCTCTGTATCCGACATTTACTATAAGCACGTAAACACCTGCAAATCTCCATTGATGGAACCACTGTGGAGAAGGTCAGCAGATGTTTTTAGGTGTTCACATCGGCAAGGTGCTGAAGATTGTGCCTTCTTCACCACCACAACAGCGCCTCTTCTACCTCTGTACATCCTCAGGACGTTCTACACCTGCACTGTTGAGAGTACTCTGCCGAGCTGTTTCACCACCTGCTACAGGAACTGCATTGCTCCTAAGTCGAAAGCTCTGCAGAGGGTGGTGCAAACAGCTCAGCACATCATTGCGGTTCAGCTTCCAAACCTTCTGTTGTCAAAGCTGCTGAGTGGCAGGGGGAACAGAAGTATGAAGTCCAGAACCAGATGGGTCAGAGACAGCTTCTTCCCACAGGCCATCAGAGTACCAAATAGCCAGTAGCATTGTGTTTTACATAGCCCATCACACACATATCTCACCTCAATCAGAACCACTGTGGACCTATATGGGACAAACCACACCCCACCTTCACCCACATCAACACAGTCTGCACACTGCACTTTACAACTGGAACCAAACCAAAGACTCTTTCACCCCACTCGCAAATAGTAATCTGTAACATCTACATATTGTGTATTTTTATAACTTAAATTAATGTTAAATTAAGTTAGTGTATATATTCTGTACATGATTTTTTGTACTTGATTTTTTGTACACGTTTTATATGTGTGTATTTACTCAGAGGGACAATCAGATTTTCATTCATCTTTACACCTGTGTTCATGTGATGTGACAATACAGTTTATTGTATCAGATTTTTGTTACTTCCCATTTCAAAAGCTCTGAGCTTGCCGTACACAATGTGAATTTAAAACATGACAGAATATGACATCTGATTCTCTCTAAACTGTATGTTTTTCAACATTTGTTTGCGATTGTTTAAGCATGGCCAGCTACAATTTAGCATAACAATGCATTACACAGTTACATTTTAAAGAGGCAGACTTGCATCTCATTTAAGGCTGTGCTGTAAATAAGACACTGTTCTAATTATCCTTAACATTTTTGAAGAGCTAGCATGTGGTGGATTTTTACCACATCGTACATGCTTTGCTTTTCAGTCTGCAGAGCACAAGTGATGCAAATGAACATGATCAGTAAGGCAGGAAATGGTTAAACTTACACAGACAAATGTATTCAGGAACGAGCGTCCACTTACAGAGATGCCAAAACAAATGTCATACATGTACCGACAGAATCGTAGTCGACTAACAATGGTCACTTAACCAGTGAACAGCTCAAGCTTAAACGCATTAAAATCTGGAAAATGCTTTTGTATATGTAAAATGCAAATAAAATATAAGTAATGCTAAATGAATGATGACTTGGTTTTGGTATATAAAACCACACAAACGTCCTCAGCAAACTTTATAAATATACAGTGAAAGATACAATGGGAAAAGATCAAATATACAGTGGGCTTTATATATTTGATCAGGTCAGCCCCACTTCTAAGAAGTAATCAAAATAATATTTAAGCTAAACAAAATATTCTTCGAATCAATAAAGGTAAAAAGGCAAAAGGTAAAGGTGCACGTATTTGTTACTGTAGTATGTACAGCGAAATGTGTCTTCCATTTGTGGTGGTGAACACACACACACACACACACACACACACACACACATACACAATATTCAAAGAGGTGTTGATCTGCAGAATGTGTTCTTATGTACTTGTTTAAAAAATGATTAGTTGCCATTGTAAGTAGGCCAGGTCCTGTTTCTTGTCCCACATGCTCCAGTGTAAGTTACCCTTTGTAAGAAAAGTTTAATTTTAGCTTACTTCTTATTACTCCACTGCTGCGTTCTCTCCACTGGCTTCCTGTAGCTGCCCGCATCAGATTTAAAACCCTGACTCTGGCCTACAAAGCCAAGAACGGACCAGCCCCTCCGTATCTGATGGCAATGGTCAAAAGCCGATCCGCACCAAGAGCCCTTCGAGCTTCAAGTATGGCTCGGCTTGACCCGCCATCCCTCAAAATCCGTGGAAGACAAGCGTCCAGGCTTTTTTCTGTCCTGGCACCAAAGTGGTGGAACGAGCTGCCCCTGGATGTCCGAACGGCCGAGTCACTCGCTGTCTTCAAACGCAGACTGAAGACCCACCTCTTCAGAGAGTACTTGGACGAATAGTTCTATGGTCGCCTTATTGTATTGTGTTTAGTAATGTCTAAGCTTAGAGGTATCTTTTGAATTATTAGCCTATTCTAACTAGCGAAGGTTTTCTTGGGTAAATAGCAAAGCACTTTGTAAGTCGCTCTGGATAAGAGCGTCTGCTAAATGCCGTAAATATTATGAGAATTATCATATTTGTATTCTTACAGTCTTTTTCTGGATGTTTCAGTCAATACACTCCTATGGGGAATGAGTCACTGAATGTGTATTCAGGCCACTCAGAAGCAGGCAAGGAATTTATGAGAACATAAAACTAGAATCAAACAAAAGCTCTTTTATGTAGAGATGGAGTATGGACATTTGCTTTGTACCATCTAACACATGAGATAAGCATGTGTAGAACTCAATTGTCTGTGGTCACACCAGTAGAAGCATCACTTTGAACAAAACTCAAAAGGTAAACTAATGAAAATAGAAATAGAGTAAAAATACTATACTCTTTACTACAAATAGTAAATTACAGTTGCAACTGAAATGATTCAACACTAAATGCCATTTTTGCCAGTTTGCTGACTGATGTTTGATTGCATGTTAGAGAGCTGTCCAAACAGTTCCGAGAAGAGATCGCTGCCCTCTACAAACAAGGAAAAGGATCCAGAAAGAGAGCAAAGCACTGTATGTTCCTAGAGATCCAGCTGGAAGCAGAGTTCACATGTTCAGAGTTAAAGGGACACTGGCTACACTTCCTGGATATTGCAGAAAGAGGAAGCTCTCACCAGCTGCTACCAGATTCCTGAGGTGGTAAAAAACCCTTGAGTGAGGGTCAGCAGCAAGACTTGGTGGCAGCAGTTTGCACAGTAAGGTGAATATACTAAAGGTCTCCATGCTTGTACACCGCTACTGACCCAAAAGCTCTAATCTGCTCAGAACCTGATAAATAAGACACAGAAGTTTGGGGGTTCTGTTCTGTGGAGCAACAAAACAAAACTGGATCTTTTCTAGCCTATGGATCAGCGGTCTGCCTGGAAGAGACAGATCGAAGCATATGATGTAGGGTGATGAACACCCTGCCTACATTGAAGCATTCAAAAACCTGCAGCACGTAGAAGGATGATTCAATCAGAATGGATTCAATTAAGGATCAGGAAATTATAGGAGGAAATGGGCATCACTGGACCTTCCAACAGGACAATGATCCCAAGCATACCTTAAGGTCCACCAAAGCTTGATTTCAGAAGAAGTTCTGGAAGATTCCGGCATGGTCATCACAGTCGCCTCACTTGAACCCCATAGAAAGTATTTGGTGGGATTTGAATATGGCGGCTGCAGCAGCAACCCAAGAACATTAGTAAACTAGAGACCACTGACCATGAGGAACGGGCTGAGATTTCCCAGGGAAGCTGCCATCACGTTTGCAATGGGTCATAACAGATTGACAATGGCCCCTCTTCTACTCCACTGTCTCTGCACAACAGCAGGGACCACTCACAGTCTTTCCCTCCTCCACCCTAAACATTCACACTCTCTGACCACCAGCATCCACTGACTGTGACAAACAACAATTTCCACCCTTCCACTACTGAGCAGTCCAGAACTCGCCACCGACTAACACTGCTGAACATGTGAAGAAGCTACTGAGGGAACATAAACAGGGCAAAGGCACAGTACCAGATAGCATTGAGTGTAAAGTACTGAAATTGGGTGATGAACCACGTCACAAAATTCTTCAGCACATCTTTCACCTACTCTGCAGTCAGGAAATAGCTCCTTTAAAGTGGAAAACATCTTGTGTGGCTCCTGCTTCCAAGAAAACGCAACTGACTGCATGAATGACTGAATGACTGAATTACTATCGGCCTGTCATTCTGACAGCCCACCTGATACCGACTTTATCAGACAAGCTCTTGACCCACAGGATGGCACTGGACTGGATGATGCAGGCATCTACCTGCTGGACAAAGCACTGTGAGGATCATGTCCTTCAGTTTCTCCAGAGTATTCAACACCATACAGCTTAAGCTGTTAGGGGAGAAGCTTTGACTGATGTAGGTGGATATATCCATCACCTCATGGATGACTATCTGACCCCAGTTTGTGTGGCTGCAGGGCTGTGTCTCAAACAGGGCTACAGGTAGCAGTGGCCCCTCCCATTAGACACCCCGGGGTATGTTGGGCGAGCAAACAGTTTTGTTTCCTGTATGACAGGATATTAAGAAAGACACGGTGAGACGGTGATTAGTCCAAGCTCTCAAATACATCTTTTTTTTTTACATTTACGGCATTTAGCAGACGCTCTTATCCAGCGCGACTTACAAAGTGCTTTGCTATTTATCCAAGAAAGGCCTTAGCTAGTTAGAAAATACTAATAATTCAAAAGATACCTCTAAGCTTTAGACATTGCTAAACACAATACAATAAGGCGACCATAGAACTATTAGTCCAAGTACTCTCTGAAGAGGTGGGTCTTCAGTTTGCGTTTGAAGACAGCGAGCGACTCGGGCGTTCGGACACCATGGGGGCAGCTCATTCCACCATTTTGGTGCAGGACAGAAAAGAGCCTGGACGCTTGTCTTCCGCGGATTTTGAGGGATGGCGGGTCGAGCCAAGCCGTACTTGAAGCTGGAAGGGCTCTTGGTGCGGATCGGCTTTTGACCATTGCCTTCAGATACGGAGGGGCTGGTCAGTTCTTGGCTTTGTAGGCCAGCGTCAGGGTTTTGAATCTGATGCGGGCAGCTACAGGAAGCCAATGGAGAGAACGCAGCAGTGGAGTGACATGGCTGAATTTAGAAACGTTGAAGACGACCCGTGCCGCTGCATTCTGGATGAGTTGCAGGGGCCTGATGGTGCGCAGAGGGAGACCAGCCAGAAGAGAGTTGCAGTAGTCAAGTCTGGAAGTGACAAGAGACTGAACAAGCACCTGGGCGACTCTCTAGAGAGGAAGGGTCGAATTCTCCGGATGTTGTACAGGAGAAATCTGCAGGACCATGTTACGTTTGCAACATGACTTGAGAACGATAACTAATCATCCATGACTACACCAAGGCTTCGGGCTTCAGTAGAAGGAGTGACCAGTGAGTTCTCAAAGGTGATGGCAAGATCGTTTTTTGGACCAGCAGTTCCCGGGATGTACAGCAGCTCCATCTTGCTGGGGTTGAGTTTGAGGTGGTGAGCCGCCATCCAAGAAGAGACGTCGGCGAGGCATGCTGAGATGCGGGCAGAAACCTGTGTGTCAGACGGTGGGAAAGAGAGCATGAGTTGAGTGTCATCGGCGTAACAGTGGTAAGAGAATCCATGAGAGGATATCACTTTACCAAGAGAGCGAGTGTAGAGTGAGAAAAGAAGAGGACCAAGAACCGAGCCTTGTGGAACGCCAGTGGAGAGACTACAAGGAGCGGACGTGTCGCCCTGCCACGTTACCTGGTATGAGCGTCCCTGCAGGTATGATGCAAACCATCGCCATGCAGAGCCGGTAATTCCAAGACCGGCAAGGATAGACAGGAGGATCTTGTGGTCCACTGTGTCAAAAGCTGCGGAGAGGTCAAGAAGGATCAGAACCGAGGACAGTCTGGCAGCTTTAGCTGCATGGAGCTTCTCTGTAACTGCAATGAGAGCAGTTTCAGTAGAGTGTGCAGCTTTGAAGCCAGACTGGTTAGGGTCCTGAAGATTGTTCAGAGTGAGAAAGAGAGACAGTTGGTTGTAGACAGAACGTTCGAGAATCTTTGAGAGAAAAGAGAGAAGAGAGATAGGTCTGTAGTTGCCGATGTCCAAGCTGTCCAGAGTTGGTTTCTTTAGGATGGGCACGATTCTGGCAGACTTGAAGGCCGATGGTACCTGACCTGACAACAAAGAGCTGTTTATGATAGAGGAGATGAAGGGAGGGAGGTTTGGAGCGATTGTTTGGAACAGAGGGGATGGAACAGGGTCTAGTGGACAGGTGGTAGGATTATTGGAGGTGAGAAGATGTAGGAGGTCATCTGTGGAAAGAGGAGAGAAGCAGGTCAGAGAAGAAGGAGGAGGAGGGCAGTGCCTAGAGAGGGGGGTAGAGGCAGGGGGAAAAGATCGGCGGATCTTGTCAACCTTTTCTTCAAAGAAGGAGACAAAATTTTCTGCAGACAGGGTAGTGGGAGGTGGGGGAGTAGGAGGGTTGAGGAGAGAGGAGAAGATGGTGAATAGTTTGCGTGGGTCAGATGCAGAGGATTCCAATTTCCCCCTGTAGTAAGATGCTTTAGCGGCAGCAACTTCCGTTCTGAACCTGGAGAGAAGAGACTGATAGGAGTGGAGGTCGGAGTCGTGTTGTGACTTCTGCCACTTCCTTTCAGCCAGTCTTAGCTCTCTACGGTTGTTGCGGAGAACATCTGACAGCCACGGGGAAGGTGGAGAAGAATTTGCTGACCTAGGGGAGAAAGGGCAGAGAAGGTCGAGAGAGGTGGAGATAGATGAGAGGAGAGTGTCTGTAGCAGTTTCAAGTGGCAGAGAGGAGAAAGATTCAAGATCAGGAAGAGTGGTCAGGACAGTTGAGGCAAGAGCTGAGGGGGAAACAGAGCGAAGATTGCGGTGAACAGTGTAAGAGCTTGCAGAGGTGGTGGTTGAAGGAGCAGAGAGGGGGAGTGAGAAGGAGAGAAAGTGGTGATCAGAGAAGTCCAAAGGAGTCACAGCCACATCCAGAGCAGAGACAGGTCTGCTGAAGGTCAGGTCCAGAGTGTTCCCTGCTCTGTGTGTTGGTGCAGACTGGTTGAACGCGAGATCAAAAGAGGATAGGATTGGGAGAAGGCATGAAGACTGGAGTTTCTCTGATGGAAGGTTGAAGTCGCCGAGTAGAATAAGTGGGGCGTCAACAGGGAGTCCACTCAAGAGAACATCCAGTTCATCAACAAAATTGCCCAAAGGACCAGGAGGACGATAGAGAACAATGATGTGAAGTCTAGTGGGAGAAGAGACAGTAACAGCATGGTATTCAAAAGAGGAAACGTCAAGATTAGAGAAAGAGAGTGGGGTGAAGCGCCACAGAGGAGAGAGAAGTAGACCGGTGCCGCCGCCCCTGCCAGTCCTTTGTGGAGAGTGGGAAAAGGCAGCTGGAGTTGCAGAGTTGTCCGGGGTGATCCACGTCTCAGTCAGTGCCAGGAAGTTTAGAGACCGAGCAGAAGCAAAAGCTGAAATGAAATCTGCCTTCTGCACTGCAGACTGGCAATTCCACAGTCCCCCAGTCACCATCACATTGGTATTAGAACAAGGTGGGTAAATGAGGTTACCGGAATTGCGGCGTCTGCATCGGTGTCTGCACCTCCGGCTGCTGTCAGAGGTGTGGACAGGAATTGCAAAGCACATCTTCAAGTACAACAGAATAGAGTTAAGTAAGTAAGTTTTTGCGGCTGATATTCTAGCTAGGAGTCATGACGTCTAACAAACCGCTCCACACCTAATTTATCAAGATTGGAGGCACTTGGCTCCTCCTCTGCAATTCACACTTCTAGCTGGCCTGAAACTACACCTGAATCAGCACCTCAATCAACTAGTGAGCACCAAGCTGCTATGTTAACCTTATAACTATAACCACTATAACTATATATTATACGGTTCATTATATAACAATGTATGTCCATCATGTAGCATACCTACATCAGTGTACCTAGCACTAAGGGCCCCCAAAAAGGTCTTCATTTTTGCTCAATCCCTGCTCCCATCACATTATTTGAAAAAGGTCCATTTCAATGTTTGCTGGTCAACTGTTGTTTTAGTGTTGGTTAGTTAGGCCCAAAAATGACTCGTTCTGGTGTATGTTTTGATTCCATTTTAACAGAACAGAAACTTACCCCGCTCATGCTCAATATACACCAATGCTCGCCAAGCCTAAACTATTATCTCTAAATAAAAAGTCTTACAAAGCGGCACAGCACTTTTGAGTTTGTTGCCATTAGTGTTGCAAAAAGGCCTTTTTTTACAGCTTTACGCAGTAGCCATATGGACACCATGGGGATCGGCAAACAAATGTGAGTAATAACTCATAGCCCATAAAGCTCAAGGTTATGGCCCATTCCTGATAGCAGCTCAGAAACCTTATCTGGCAATAGGACAGAGTGAAAAATGGCAAACTTTATTGATCAATCAAAAAAGCAGACACGCAACAGCAAGCAGATGGTCAATGACTCTGGAAGGACCCAACATTAGTACTGGCAGAGTCAGTGTACCCAACCTTTCCAACCTGACAACACCCAAGTTAGAAGTTATGACTCTGTATGTCAGAGTCATAAACACTCATTCAGCTACATGCACTGTAGAACATCAGCTCAACAAGCAGAACTGAAAGCCTGCTGCTGATATGTTCCAAGGGTCAAACGGAAAGTTGGTAAAACTCTGAATGCCTATTAAGTAAGGTAGCACTCTGTCACTTAACCAAAACTTGGCTCAGCTGAATTTTCCAGCTATGTCTGAGCTTTTCCTACTTGCAATTCTCCACTTCTGTCAACAGAAGCAACTATAATTTGCATGACCCCTGTCTCATTGCTCACCCTCACACCATCCTCCTCAGACAATCACAAACTGTTCTCCCATCCAAACTCTCCAGAGTTCTAATCATTCTCACCTGTTTCTCATTTCCCTCTGTGTATATATACACCTGTTCAGTTCAGTACACACACCTCATTTCGAGATCAACGCGCCCATCGGTGTAGATATATTCACAAGCACTGTTGCTGTTTAAACCACGCAGGTGGAAGGCCTGAAAATAGACTGTTGGCGAGGTATAAAATAGCAACGAGCATCGCGACAAACCTTGCATAACTGGACTACAGACATGCTTAAATATTATAGGAGTGTCAGCCCAGCGGCCGGGTTACGTTCCAGCCTCAGGTAGTCTTCCCAGGTTAAGCCCCATTTCTGTTGTCACCTGTTTGTTTCTGTTTCTGGTTTATTGGACCCTGTACTTTGCTGCCTCGTTTTGTTGTGTTTGTTTGTTTGATTTCGTCATTAAAGACTATATTCTTGCATTGCTCTGTCCCTGCGAGTGTTCCCTTGTCTCGCCTAGCCAGCATGACAAGGAGCAGTTATTATTTTCAGATCTGTGCTGAAAGGAAAATAAAACAAAACAAGTTTATACATTATTATAAAAAAGTAATAAAATACACTATATGTCCAAATGTTTGTGGATACCTCTTCTAATGAATGCATTCGGCTACTAAGTTGCACCCATTGCTGGCACAGATGTGCTAATGCACGCCATGTCTAGTTAATATATATATTATAATATTACCAAAATTGAAAGATACAGCATTATATAATTAATACAATAATATATATATACATATAAATCTATACATTAACATATTGCTACCAAGCCTAACGCCAGACGTGGGCCAGAGGGGTATAAAGCAATGCTCTTGTTGCTGAATGCAATCAAATCCTCACAGTAATGCTCAAAAATCTAGTAGATTTTAGAAGGGAGTTAACGTGCCTGGACCGCACCCTCCTCTCAGTAGATTCACAGCAGAGAGCATACAGTGAGAAAGAAGACAGATCGGTACATTAGTGGAACATGGTGTATATCTGACAAGAGAACACCCATCAGACATCCACAGAACATTTGCACAGTTCACCTGCAGCTCTCATCTTCATTACAACGAGAAAGTGGTTTGTCACAACACATTTGTAAACCTGCATCGATACTGTGCAAAAAATGTTTTATTAGGTCCCGAAGAGGGAGAAGCTTTTCACTCTTCTCTTCTTCTTCGGCTAATGTATGATTGTTGAGACTCAAGGCACATCTGAGAGAATACAACTACTGTGGTTTATTGCTGAGGATGTGTCTCCATCTAGAGGGTCAGTCTAATGTCAATGTAATTTTCTTCTTATGGGATGACCATCGATCAACCATAACAATAAAACCTCTGACAGGGCAAGTGAATAGCACTTATTATCTGGTCGCAGTGATACCTGTCACAGGGGTAGGATACACATATTACACACAGCAGGTGAACAGTCAGTTCTTGGAGTCGATATGTTGGGAGTAGGGAAAATGAGCAAGCGTGAGGATCTGAGTCACATTGACAAGAGCCAAACTGTCATAGCTAGATGACAGGGTCTGACCATCTCCAAAACATCAGGTCTTGTGTAGTGGTCCTGGTATGCAGTGGTTGGTATCAATCAAAAGTGCACCACCAGAAACTCCCAATGCATGTTTAACACCAGAAGATGAAAATGGGTGTGGCTACACAGGTGATAAAAAAGACTGTCCAAACAAAGAATCAACCTCTCTGAGTTTATCCACACAGGTAAACACTTAACAGAGAGAATCGTCGGCACTCTCTGAGTTTATCCACACAGGTAAACACTTAACAGAGAGAATCGACAGCACTCTCTGAGTTTATCCACACAGGTAAACACTTAACAGAGAGAATCGACGGCACTCTCTGAGTTTATCCACACAGGTAAACACTTAACAGAGAGAATCGACAGCACTCTCTGAGTTTATCCACACAGGTAAACACTTAACAGAGAGAATCGACAGAAATCTCTGAGTTTATCCACACAGGTAAACACTTAACAGAGAGAATCGACGGCACTCTCTGAGTTTATCCACACAGGTAAACACTTAACAGAGAGAATCGACAGCACTCTCTGAGTTTATCTACACAGGTAAACACTTAACAGAGAGAATCGACAGCACTCTCTGAGTTTATCCACACAGGTAAACACTTAACAGAGAGAATCGACAGAAATCTCTGAGTTTATCCACACAGGTAAACACTTAACAGAGAGAATCGACGGCACTCTCTGAGTTTATCCACACAGGTAAACACTTAACAGAGAGAATCGACAGAAATCTCTGAGTTTATCCACACAGGTAAACACTTAACAGAGAGAATCGACGGCACTCTCTGAGTTTATCCACACAGGTAAACACTTAACAGAGAGAATCGACAGAAATCTCTGAGTTTATCCACACAGGTAAACACTTAACAGAGAGAATCGACAGAAATCTCTGAGTTTATCCACACAGGTAAACACTTAACAGAGAGAATCGACAGCACTCTCTGAGTTTATCCACACAGGTAAACACTTAACAGAGAGAATCGACAGAAATCTCTGAGTTTATCTACACAGGTAAACACTTAACAGAGAGAATCGACAGCACTCTCTGAGTTTATCCACACAGGTAAACACTTAACAGAGAGAATCGACGGCACTCTCTGAGTTTATCCACACAGGTAAACACTTAACAGAGAGAATCGACGGCACTCTCTGAGTTTATCCACACAGGTAAACACTTAACAGAGAGAAACGACAGAAATCTCTTTGAGATATCCACCAAGGTAAACACTTAACAGAGAGAAACAAAGGAACCAAAGAAGCCATCTACCATTGTCCTAACAAAGGACAGCCAGCTCTTGATGGGCCGAGCTCTAATCACCTTAGGAGCCTTTAGAATTTCAGCTGGACGTCTGATCAGCGTTTCCACAGCTACTTTCTACAAGTCAAGCTTGCAACGGGTGGTCACGACCTGAACGAGAGTAAAGTGAACTTTTCCTGGACCAGAAGCCAGAAAGACGAGCATTCCTAGAAGCAGTACCTGGACGGCACATCAAGAATCTTCATTCTTCAAGGAATGGTGAAAATTCCCTCAAATCAGCTTGAGGACGACAACCACTGGATATTTGAGAAAATATCTGTCACGTGAGACTGAACTTTAACATCTGGGCATAGTTTAGCAAAAGATTTCTTTATCTTAAGGTTTAATGCATTCAAATGTATTATTTATTTTTCTGAAAGAACCAGTAACTGTTAGAGCCTGCAAACTCTGCAAAGATCTGTGAGCGCAGCGATATAAATTTTCTTTGCATGCAACCTCTCTTTCTTAACACTTGAAATACAGCCACATTAGTACATAGTTTAGAAAAGTTGAGCATAGCAGCAGCTTTAACACGTTCTTACAGTCGTCTTCACTCTTTGTTCTTGCACGTTCTGAAAGCGGAACAAAGGCCGACTGATCTCATTTACATATAGTGGCGACCGCCATATTTAAACATTCAAACTCCATACAAAGTAAATCTCCGCCCCTTATCGCGTCATCAAGCCTACTCTTTTCATTGTTTAGCCCGCACATGCGCTCTCTCTCTCTCTCTCTCTCTACCACACACACTCGTAGCTAACCATCTAGCTCTGAGACATTGTAAATATACTGACTGATGGTGTAATTTGTGTTTAGTGTAGTTTGTGTTAATAAATGCTTCATTTATTTACACCAAGTTGTTCGTCTTGATATCATTTAATACTGGTTGTTGCCAATAACTGTAAAAAGAATTCAATATATAGCTTTCTCTAGTTAGAAATAAGTGATTGAGATATTAATGATTTGAACATATATGAGACTGATTTAATTTATTAATGAGACTGATTTATTTAATTATTTGAGAATTCTGAGGCTGGGTATCCACCCAATTTATGATGCCGTTGTGAAAACGTGCCCATTTCCCCCACAAATGTAAAGGATTTAATTGCCTCAATACCAGATGCTACAGGACATTTAGAGGTCTTGTGGAGTCCATATCTCGATGGGTCCGAGCTGTTTTGACAGTGACGGTGTCTACAGTGTAATTGTGTATGTTTCTAGGCAACTTGAGGCCTTTTTTCTGTTAGTTTTGACTTAAACCTTCTGAAGCAAATCTGTACAATTAAGAAGAGTAATCTTTTCAATCAAACAATCAAACAATACCTCTCCTCTGTCATCACCATATCACCATATCATCTTGCCCAATCTCCCTGTCCTATTTTTACCTGGGATCTGCTGCTCTCTACCATGGTCCAGAAAAAGGAGGGAAGGCAGAAGAATGTCCATGTCACAACGATTCACAGTTTCTATGACTACTGTCGCCTGGCAACAATCCGTCCATATACAGTGCACCATCTCTTTTGATTAAAGAACACGAACCAGGACGGCCCGTTCCCTGTGTCTCTGTTTTCCATCCAACTAGGCTGACTTTGTCACATACGCACCGGGTATTACTCAACGCAGGCAGAAATCTATTTAATAACTTGCAGTAGTGCAGCTCTCACGCTCTCATGTCTGCCAATATACTGGGTGAAAGGCACATTTTATAGGAAAGAGGTTCTCTACACCATAAAGCGTCTAGCGCTCAAGCCGAACTGCACCCAAATCAACACTCTAAAGGGTCGTTTAACACAGAAGGTGTTAACTCAGCACTGGAGAAGTTGTTGAAGCTGGATCACCACAATGGTAAAAGGGTTGCTGTTAAATGCCAGCTTAAATGTATATCAGTAACAATGAAATAAATGGAAAAGGCAGTGTTAGCTTAACCGTACCTAGTTTATTCAATCAGTCCTATTATATTCAATCACTACTCATGTGTATTTCAGAGACATTATTGTCATGTTGCATGGCCCACCTCCGCTTCAGCTTTTAGGACAGCTGGTCTCACATTTTCTCTGATGCCTATTTCCCTAATGTTTCATAGTGGATTCTATAAGGAAAAGCTTGCCAGGATAAAGCAGTAAAACAGTACCAAATCACCTCCATGTTTCACATTAGGTATGAGTGCTTGTGTTCAAATGCTTGTGCCAAACATGTCTTCAGTTACTGTGCCAATGTAGTTCAACTTTGGCTTCATCTATCCAAAGCACATTGTTCCAGATGTGCTAGTGTTGGTCTAGGTGTTCTCTGGAACACTTTAGTCTTGCTCTGACAGCAAAGGTTTCCTCCTCACACACCTCCTATGAAAATCAAATGGTAGATGCTGTACTTCCAACTGTTACAAGAGCTACCTGTAGACCCTGTGAAGACATTTTAAGATAGGTGGAGATTTCTATTCTCTTCTAGTCTTCTTCTGGGTTCAATGTGAGTTGAATAATTAGATAATTGCATTATCTGGTATAGCTTAATTATTTTATTCATGATCCAGTTGTAACATGCCCATCTGCGTTAACTTATACCAATGTGATGTAAATGGTCTAAATGGTGATCACAGTGTCATGAAAACTGTTAATAATGTTTTTCCTCTTAATATTAATATATAAAATATTGAAATGACTAAAGTGGAGCGAAAACCTTTTTAGACATCTCTAAATTTTCCATTTAGAAACTTTTGTAGACAACATCACACAGTTGAACAACAGCAGAGAGTGTAGTGGAAAGGAGCTGACTTAGCAAATTAGAAGAGGTGTCCAGAGATTTTGGACATGAATCCACATAGTAGGATATCTATAGGATCTGTCTAGGGTCTATCAGATCAATATTTTCATTTCCTTATATGTTCTTTTAAACCAAGGGCACTGATACTTTTGGAAGGCACTCCAGCAACTCCACTGTGCCCATCCACTGCAGTTTAATGTTCCCTGCACTACAACTCCAGATCTAAGAGATAACCAATTCCTTCATGGTCAGATGTGTTAGTGTAAGAAAAATCTAAATCATGCAGTGCAGGGTTGGTGAAAACTTGGGAATACTATATGGGTGTATATTGTTGCTTTGCCTCTAGAACAGACTTTGACTCATTGTACTGTTAGGATTAAGCCCATTCTTAGACTAAACTAGATGCTTGATGTAATACTAGACCCATTTCTGCAAAACACAATCCTTACTGATTGAATGTCTACACATTTCAGTTCACAAACCTCCAGTCCTCATCCGTGACACCCACAAGATGAGGTCAGCAGAGTACAGATATGGTACATGAGAGCGGCACCTTGGAAATATAAAGATAAAAAGATTGTTAAACAATTAATAATTGATGTACTTAAAAAGAAATTAATGTAATTATAAATGTTCATACTATTGGTCTAGATGCTCTAAATCATGCACCTCAAATGGTTATTTTATATCTTTTTTCACAGACTGGTTTGCAGATATTTTAGGTGTCTTTCAAAATACTACATTTAAACCTAGTCCTGATAACAGTATTTTAAATGGAGACTCTCCATTAAAAGACATGTGCCACTCAATTGCTCGTACACTGCAAGTAGTTGCTGAATACTGACACAGCTTGAATATTCCAATGAATAGAATTTAATATGGTGAACCTGACCATGCTCACTGCGGTTCTGTGGAAAGCTATGCCAGAACTGCATTTAATTACTTTGCTTTAAGCTTTGAGAGGAGATATTATATGGAGTTTGCTGTTAGCCACCTACTCTCTTTCGCTCAGTCGCTCAGAACCTGTTGGAGAAATGCTGCCCTCTTGAGGTTAAGTCATTATGTTTCAGTAGGCTGGACGTCACTATACAGATATAAACGATCAATCAGGAGCAGAAATCTTTAATTATTGATAGGGTCAAATAATTGTTAAAAATACAAAATCAAAATCTTTTGTGTTCATACAGTAAGGTTTCTGTTAAAATACCCCTTTATTCAAGTAGTTATTTGAAGAGAGTTACTCTTAGCACAAAACAAGAAAACAAAATTGTCAGATTTTGAAATACATTTAATTTACCTCTCAGTAATGGAGGACAAAACCTTCAGAAGCCTTTAGTACATGTAAAATGTTCTTGCACATACAGTACATCTTCAGTGGTACAGTCAAATGTGTGATACTGCAGTGTGAAACGTTCATTCAAAGGGTCTGGAAAAACACTTTTCTCAAGACTATGAATCTATTCAATTGACTCTGCAGCTCTAATGAATTTACAATACACAAATTCCATTTGAGTGAACTTGTTTTCTTACCTTTTTCTTACCATACCAGAGCATGCACAATACAGTTGTTCAGTCAGTCAAAGCTCTACAGTTTGCATGTACTAAATGCTATGATTGGCCCTCAGCTATGATGGTACATGACAGAACCAATGGCGACATATGTACAGGAGTAGTGTACAGTGGTTAACACTCGCTACGGCTCTACAACGCAATCACAAACATTCTAGATGTAATCATGAAACCGTTTTTGTTCATTTTCATAATTTTCATGTTCATTGTTTCTGTAATATTTCATGAATCCTCCCACGTTGCTCTGAAAATCTTCCACAACATCTGCCACAACAATCAAGAACTCTAACCAGTCTTTTTGCCTTTCAGTTCAACAAACTGACATACCGTTATCTATCTCTCTACTTCTCTTCCTGCCCTCACTCTCTGTGCTCACAGAGCTCCAAGATCGTGACAGGAGCGAGATTTCTGCCTGAAGAACTTGCCACTCTCACGTTCCTTTTCACGCGGGTATCGCGGCACCAGGCTGGCGAGGAAGCGCTTGGCTCGTGTGGTCAGGCTCTCGCGGCGGCCACCTGTTGCCCCTTCTCCTCCAGCACCCAGGGAACCCAGACTCTCGCCACGAGCTGCTCGAACTGCCAGCTCCAGGAGCTCTGTGGTGCCGTGGTCCAGAGAAGCGGACAGCTCCAGATATGGAGACTCGTATAGAGCAGCGCTGGATCGAGCCTCTGAAAAACAGACAGGGATGAGGAACAAAGTGTAAAATATATATACACAGACACTTCACGTGTCCAAAACTTTATGGACATCCCTGTCAATAGAATGGGACCCTCCTCAGCCTGAGGCTACTACGACCAAAGCTAAGCGTTTGCTGGAAACCTCTCAGCATTGGGCTGTGTGCAGCAGTGGAAAGATATCTGTGCTGGACTGCTGGAGTTTTATTCTATTTTAAAGTATCATTTGGCATCCAGAAAGTCTTGTGGCAGAATGCAATCGAATCTTCACAGCAGGTAAAATCTAGTGAAAAGCCTACCTCGAAGAATTAAGACTGCTTCAGTAGAGAGGTGCATGCTGCCTTTTGACACTCTTAATATTTAAAGAATTATTAGACAAGTTTGTTGAAGCAGTTGCAATGAAAAGCATTTGAATTATTTAACTAACTACAATATTTCTGCTTCTGATCAAAGGGGGCATTACAATGATATAATTGGGAAATAAAGTAGCATGCTCTCTTATCCAAGGCATCAATATTTACACACAGGATGCTGCGTATGCTTTGATAGATGTTTCAGGGTCATGCCCTGACCGCCCTAAAATAGTCTACAAAACAAACATAGACACATGACCTCATTGATAATTTTTTCAGTTTATGTAATAAGTTTATTTATCTAGATATAATTTTGGGGGGTTGTACATTTTAAATGTTTACATTCAGAATCATATTTTGGGCTAGTTTCTGCTTCTTTTGGTCAGGTTTGGAGAAATATTTTGGCAGAAAAACAGGTAAACCTGTTAAAAAAAGTTTAGTCAAATGTACTCATTACTCACATTTTTTAGTTGTTTATCTCAGTTTGGTCAACAGTTTATATTGAGTTAAGTAAATTTTATGAACTGCAGCTGAGATTTCTTAAATACTGAGGAATACAATTTTTGTGTTCCTCTCCTCAGGGCTCCATTGTCAAAAGCCTCCCAGCCTCGTGACATTATGAGATTGGGAAGCTCGAACCTACAGACCTACAGAGTGGTAACAAAACTGTATAACCTTTATAATCTAATGACTTTTTCTTTATTAAATGCAATATAACATCAAATGGAATCTTTTTTTTATGCTTTTGTGTACACCCACGCAACTGGTATTAATCAGTAATCAATGTCAAATCTTATGCCATTAAAGTGGATCAGCTGTCCTGTTTTCCCAGTTACTGCATGTTTTCACCTTTCCTCCTGCTTCCAGGGTAAGAAAGGGAGCAGCAGGAAAGTAGGGGGAGGACATGAGCAGTAGCAAAAAGGTTTTGAGCACAGTCACAGGAGAAAGACAAGTCAAAGACATGTCTCAAGAATGACAAGAAGGTTTTGCACCAGACAAGAGAATATCACAGTTCAAATCCGGCTTGCATTTAGACCCTCAGCGTAAAGAAGTACTGTAAATGGATTATTCAAGTGAGGTGTAACAATGTATTTATTGTGTATTTTAACTGTAATATCACAATTTGGTACTGAGTCTGGTCATAAAGCAATTATTGCTATTAACAACTGTTCGGTTAATATCTAAGTATACAAATTAGGGACAAGGTAACACACTTCTTTATGTCTAAATGGGTCTTAAGTCTGAGGCTTTAGCTTTTTTTGTTTTAAAATCAGCTTAAACTAATGCTAATTTTGGGGGAGGACACAATGGAGCATATGTATTTAGCTTCAGTATATGAGTGAAAATATGAAGAACAAGCATGGGCCAAAGCAAAAATCCCTGCAAATGTTTAGTTGTTGAATCCATGCTCAAACGGCGCTCATGTATGTGATTTCAGCGTTGATTCAACGTCGGTTCCTCACTGAGAATGAGACATTTGAAAGTGCTTTGGCAGCTGCTGCAGATAGCATTCTAATAGAGTCTACAATTGAGTGAAACACAAAACAGAGACATGGTGGTAAATATAGACCGCAGAGAAGCAGAAGGAAGGAAGGAGATTGGAAGGAGAGAGAAAATCAGCCAACTCATTACTGTGGTTCAGGGTGGGTCACAGAGTGCAGGCACTTGTCTTCAGTTCTGCTTTCCTTTCTCTTTCTCTCTCTCTCTCGCTCCTTCTTCTCTTTCCTATCCTCTCTCTCCCCTACGCTCTCCCCCCTCTTTCTCTGAGTCATACTCACCGTGCCCTGTAAACATTACACACAGAGTAGTATAACAGATACCTGGGCCTCTCCAGAAGAAAACCCTCATTATAGAACTTCACCTTTATACCACACTGACACACACACACTTCTAAAGACCTCTCCTGAAAAAAACTCAGACGGACAGAGAGGGAGACGCAATTGGGAATGGATGTGCCAAGCTGATAATCTAGTGGGAACAGATTAAGTTCCACCACCACCACCAATGCTAATTTTCCCTAATTGCCCCAAATTAAAAGCTCCATTAATTAAAGCGTGATACGTCCCCGATGGTAGATACAAAGACAAGTAGAACAGCTAAATCTCTTTGGCTCAAAGAATTTTCTGGAGGGCTGTAAAGTAGCTCGAGTCCAGAAAGAGAGAAAGACAGAGATAGAAAGAGAGAGTTAGAGAGAGCGCACTTTATCTTCCATTTGACGCCTCTGAATGTAATTAACCCCAAATGCCATGTAACATGCTGCAGGCACGTACACACACACACCAACACACACAGCTGAGATTACACACAACAGTCACAAACCCACAGGATCTAAAAGTGTCTATTTGAGTGCATATCTATGTGTGTGTGTCTTTAAACCCAGATGAAAACGCACAAAAATGCAGCCAGTGAGAGCAATCTAAGATTTTGTGTTTTTGCATGTGTGTGTGTGTGTGTGTATGCGTGTATAGTTTCATGTTAAAGCCCATCCTCCTCTCCACCCACACTGAGTGGTTGCTGCTGTTCTCTGCCAGTGTGCATCTACGCTTTCATAAATCTGCCAACATCCCATTCCTCCAGCTGGGACCCACATAGGACACACACACACACACACACACACACACACCAAAAGGAATATTCACACACACTTCCATGCACAAACAACCGCCTGCATACACTCACACATAGAGTCTGTCACCACAGAGACGAAAGAGAGAGAGAGAGAGAGAGAGAGAGAGAGAGAGAGAGAGAGAGAGGGTGAGTGCAAGATTTAAAGAGAGGCAGAGGCAGAGTAGGAGGTTCATTAGAAGACAGCAGTAACCGAGAGAGAGAGAGACAGAAAGAGAGAGAGACAAAGAGCGAGTGAAAGAAGAGGGAGAGATGGGGCAAATGAAGGCAGGGTGAAAGGAGAGCACTGACTGCTTACCACTGATACAAAAAAATGAATTTAAAGGTCACACTGCGCAAAAATCTACACTTGCACAACTGTGCTCAGATATTTTTAGAATTTGAACCGAGCTAGATCTACATTCGAATGATTTGGCTGTGGGCCACACATCTCCGCACTGCATGCTGATCTGAACTGCTGAATTAACTCGCTGTCAGAGAACACATGTGCACTTATGGAAGGGAAGACAGCTTAAACTAACGTCTTTAGTATGTCCTGTTGTATGTCATTATTAGATTTGTGACCTTATAACTTCTCTCTTAATGAGCATGACCACTTAACTGTGTGGAATCTGTGTAAATATCAATACACATACGAAGCTAGCTGGCCATAAAACAGGATGGAAAGGCTTAAAAACACCCACTGGTAATTCACACACAGTAACACCAATTGGAGAGTTCCCTTGAGCTGCCTAGGTAGCTACTGCTGCGATTATAAGTGTAGTTACAATGTTGCATTTTAATTGTGGTCTGCCTACCACAGACACTGATCTTATATTACACTAACCAAAATATGTAAAGAAGTCACGAATATCAAGAGTCAACACCAACTGTGCAGATTATTTGGTTTAAAGTAGTGCTGGGCAATATAAACTGTAAATATCATCCATTTTAACTATTTTATTGAAGATGACCATATTCATACCTGCTTCATGGGTTACCAAATGTGTGTCATTTAATAAGAAATAAGAATGTGCATGGGCTGTTTGTGTGGAAATGGTTTGGTTTCCAGAGAGATGCCAAAACAGAGCACAGGGTTACAGCAAATTATGGCATAAATACATGACTGTGTTTATTAGGCAGAACGGTCAAACCGGAATTAAACAAGCGATTTTTGCTTAGTTAAAGGCAAACCATTCAAATGGCTGAAGAACCAACTGTCCATGAACAGTGGTGTATAGCCACGTATCACGAATCACATCTGTTTAGAGGATAAAGTCTTATATCTGAGAGCACAACAGCTCTTTCTCATTTCTAGTTTCTAGTCTAATTTAAAGGTCTTCGATCCATGTGCATAATGTTTACATGCAGACTGACCATGTGCCTGTCAATTCCTTTCCAGCTCCCTCCCTGACCTGAAAGTGATGGTGAGACTCACATGCTTCTAGTCTGAGCTCATCAGTGCCTGTATACAGAGCTTTTTGGGTGGGATCTAAGCTGACTTTTGGTAAAGCTTTGATATGCATTCTAACATTGGTTTAAGATATAAGGTATAAGATGTAATATTCTTATGGATAGTTAAGCTTTCATTGCACAGTGAACACTGGCTCGCAGAGGACTCCAAAAAGCAAATAAAAGCAGCCTGCCTTTTCACCAGCGTTACAGAATCATGCTGTACACTGGCCTAACTGAGCTTGTGGGCTTGTTTTTCTGGTACCTTGCAATGCTCTAAGGCAATTTGCAACAAAGAGGCTGCATATCACCCTGGCTTTGCGTGATGAGTGTAACACAGCCTTGCTTTTTGCAAACCTGGTGCACCAATGTAATATATATGTAATATAACTGATGTGTGAATTTGTAGAATTGTATTTGGGCTTGGACGTGCCTCAGCCTCGTTTTGAAACCAAAACTTTCCATTCCAAACGCAATGCATGCTCTTGAAGAGATCATCAAATGTGTGAATTTTTTCAAAGCAAGTGAGAGTGTGTGTGCTTCCCTTTAGACACATGAAGCCAGCCAACAACATCTTTTCGAATACCCTCTAAAACAGCATCACTGAAGCTATTTGACAATTCTGTAACATTAGCTAAGAGACGACCAGACTGGCTAGAATCACACTGATAGACGAGGGGAAGGGGCCATCCCACCCAACATCCCTGAGAAGATAAGTTTAGTCATGCTCCTTTGGCCAAGGATTGATCTTGCGATCTCCTGATTACTGGGTTCAGTGTGATGCCTTGCTTGACCACTTAAGAATCACTTTTGTGCTAAGATGCTTTTGGGAGATCCAAACCAAAGCCTGTTTACAACTGGCATTAACATGCATTTTGGGTGATTGATCCCATTCAGATTTCAGGTGTAAACACCCCCAACACGCATTGTGGATCTTGGCTTCTCTTTCCATCTTGCCTTGGCGTATGCATGCTTGCATATTTACTGGGAGGTGAGAGCAGTATTACAGAGTTTGTTTCTTTGTTACGGGAGCACGAGAACCCTCTACTTTTCCAAACATTGTATGTAACCATAAACTGTTAACAGTCCCCCAGAGGGGAAAGTCAATTGTTTGTGGGAGAGTAAAACTGGATCTCATCTGGTAACACTGGGAATGCATTTTAATGACTAATGTAAACAGAATCCAGTCAAATTAGATCCAGATACTTTCCAGATACAAAACAAGTTAATGTTAGGTGTAAACAGGCCCAATGTCTATTACAAGCAGTTATAGGCTCCAAATGTCCATGTACAGCTGCTGCACCACCACTGTTTGCATGACACTTGCCAAATATTGCAAATCCTATATAATGGCTTTTGAAATGTAGCATTATTACAGTGGTGCCATTTAATGACACTCCAATTTGATAACATGTTTTTTAGGAATGCACATGATATCAGAATTATATCAGTATTGGATGGTATTTGCTTTAATATGGAAAAGTACTGGCGTCAGACAGATTTTTAAACCAGCATTTGATTATTTTATTAACTTTAGAAGAGCAGAATATTTACATAACACTGTGCTAAAATGTCTGCATTTGATTAAATTTGCAGATGGCAGGGTCAACTCTTCAGAAATAAATGTTACTATATCTATAATGCTGATCCAGGTAGATACAGAATTTTAAAATGTATATATATTTATGCATTAGCATCAGCAGATACTATGTACATGAAAAAATGTTCATTCTTAAACATTCATTAAAGAACAATCTGCAAAAGGTTTTTCATCAATGCAAAGATCCTCACAAGCAAAGAACCACCTAAGCGTTTAAATGGCTATCATGGCTCTGTACAGAACCCTCTGCCTTTATATAGGAACCATTCAAGAACCATTTAAGAGTGTAAGGGGGTTAAACCGAACATACCTTCTGTAGTGACCTCTCGGGAGCGGACTAAGTCGCTCTTGTTGCCTACGAGGATGATGGGCGTTTGGGGCTGGTTTTCCCTGAGGAGGAGGCGGAGCTGAGCCGTGCGATGGAAGCTGCGTCTGTCAGTCACTGAAAACACCAACACGCATACTTCGCACATCAGCGTGGACAGATCCTGTCACAGAGCGACAGCATGAAAGAGAGAGAGAGAGAGCGAGAGAGAGAGAGAAAGGGAGAGTGTGAGCAATGTGTTATTGTCAGTGTAAATACATGATTCATCTGAAACATACGCAGGAACCATGCTGATTAGATAAACGGCTGCTGGTGTTTCAACACATGTGAGGGCAAAAACAATACCAGCAGATGATCTACTAAGTCTCTTATGAGCAAGAATAATGGAATTTTGTATAAATGCTTATGTTAACATGTAGTTCCTGGTGTACCCCTTTGACGTGACACAAAAGAGCACAAATAGAGAGTATCTGATAGGTTTTGTGCCTTTTGTAATTTTAGAAGACCTGAATATGAAGGCCATGCAAAAGTCCTTATTTGAGCTCTCCATGGTGCTGAACTCCAGTGTTGTCACAGTTACTTTATGATTAGTGAATAAGTTGAATCAGGTGCTTTACAAAAAGAGAAATACACACAAAAAATGTGGTGCTGCATCACTGGAGTCTGAAACACCTGTGCTAAAAAATATGTTTGTTTACCATCAAACTATCCATTTTGGGAGACATGACTGGTATGCTTAACCTAATGAGAGGCTGCTCTTTTGAAAGGTCTGAAAAACTCCCCAAATGTTCTCAGACATTGTTGTCATGACTAGGGTTGCCATATTCAAAATTCACCATGTGAATTAACGAGTAATTATGGGAATCTATGGAAATATTCTAAGCTAACGGTGAGAAGCTTACATATAGATGGTAAAAATATACTGAAGCATAATGTTGGCTAAAATAATTAGATATGATACCGAAACAGTTGAATAGCAAAGCTGCTCCTCAGTCCCGAGTACATGGCACATAACACACTGCAAGGCTATTGGGACCACACCCTCTGCATGCACTGTTCATTGCTCCATCACATGTACAGCATATGTACAGATAATTTCTAGAAACCTGAATAAATAGTATTAATTAATAGTATAAAAGTATTAATTCTTGGTTACAGAAACCCATTGAGACAAACAATATAGGTAGCTAGCCTGCTAATGTTCATAAACTAGTCTCAAATATTTTAGACAAGATTATGCTTCAGTATATTTTTTTATCATCTATATGTAAGTTTCTCCACTTTAGCTTAGAATATTCCCATTTATTCTCATGAATTCCCATTAATTACCCGTTTATTCCCTTGGTACATTTATTGTATTGTTATGCCTTCGTGTCTGCATGGTGCATTGATGATAGTGTATGATACAGTTCCTTTAAATTATCCAATTTTTCTTATTATTTCCAATAAATTCCCCAAATTTCCCCAAATTTCCATGGAAAGTTTACATTTTTGGAATATTTCCAAAGTTACCGGTAATTTACTGGACATTTCACCCCTTCGTAACCCTAGTCATGACAGTCAAATATCATGTCCAAACTGTGAATCTGACCTAGATTAGAACTGTTAGAACTTTTTTTTTAATTTAAATGATTAGAACTGTTGAAGTACATCAGCATTTTTGGGAGAAAATTGACCAAGCCAGTGTGCGCAGAGATTTAACTGGATATACTAAGAGTGCTGCCTGTGGTCTAAACTGTGATACAGTTTTAGTTAATGATTTAAAACTTAGTTATGCTTTAGGTATGATTCTGATTTTCTATATACAGAGCAAGCTAGAACTGCAGTCCAATGTGCAAAAAGGATCCTGTTTGATTTCTTTTTGAAACATCTTCATTATTACCACCACAGCTCAGAAAACAAGAAAGTACTTGTAATGTACTCACTCCTCAAGTAAATTAGTTGTTGGAGATGTGGAGTTGAATACATATCGAGTTTATATCAATGTGTGAAAAGAGTGTCAGTGAGTGGGTGTATATGTGCCATGTCTTTAGGTCTCCTTGTGTTGGCAGCAGAGATATCACGATGGCAGAATTCTGGTACTTGATACAGTTTGAAAATTTGTGCAGATAATGCAAGGTACAAAAGATGTAAAACATACTACCATTATCCGGTTTAGCTAAACTCCAGGGACGTTTTAGTTGCATCAGGGAATATGAAAATACACCCATCTTTTGATGAATGCTGTCTAGTTTCTCAGCTGGAATTGATAACATGAATTACTTTGATTTACCAACATTGTAAGCCTTTGTAAGCATTATAGCTCTATTTTTGCTAGACTCAGAAAAGGCACTGCATGCTGATGCACACACACAACTGGCTATTTCATATAGTGTTTAGTTCTGGTTTTATTATTTTAACCAACAAAAAATTATTACTAGTGATTAAATATGGCTCTTATTAACAGTGGACAGAAATCCCATTATAATATAATATATAAGCCATTGTAAACCTACTAATATATTGATAACCTACTAAAATAACAAATACAAATAACTTTCAAAAACATGCTAATTCAGCCTGCCAATTAATTAGCAGTTTTGGTGCTTTAGTGACGTTGCCTCTATCATCTCTGTATTTTTACATCTGAGTTCTGCTTCTCTAGATATATGTTTTTAGATTAGTGTTATTTGATAACACTAATCTGCCAATACCAGATACCATAGGACCTTCACGGATCTTGTAGAGTGAGCTGTTATGTGGGTGGTCATAATGTTTTTGCAGAAAACTAGTACTTTCTTTTTTGCAAGTTTCGATCTCTTATAGCACCTTGCACTTTCTGTATTACATCTTTCTCATAGTGTTAATATGTTTTTCTTTTTAGCCTTTTTTTTTTTGGAAATGCTCTCTCCTGCCTGCAGAGAAAAGCCATTAGAGGCCTACCAAGTCAGAAAGCCTCCCTGAGAACTGCTTTACTTTCTCCTTCATTAGTGTAGCAACTCCCTGCGGAGCACAGCCAAATCACTAGCCACTTTCAACATATCCACAGCTATTACCCTGCCCTAATAGGCACAAAACACAAAAGCACGCTGGACACAAAGCAGTTGAGTCCTCTCCTGCAATTAATTTCACCTACCTCAAAATGCTGCAAAGGTCAGACGAAATCTGAGACTACTGACAAATTGTAGAAAATTAGGAAAAATTAAGAATGTAAAAGAACGTATACCAACATAATTTTATAATATGTTTTTATAAGCGTATAATGTTAAAGAACTGATATGAAATCACCCAGATTGCAAGTAAATTTCATAAGTATGCATTGCTAGCTGTTATTTTTACTAAAATGTTCAATTAGTCCAATTAGGCTTATGTTATTATAATAGATCATGGGATCTGCTTGAAATTACAAGAGACTGCGGAAGTGGACAATCACTGCGATAATTTGTAAAGAAGGTACTTCAATGAATGCATCATCAATTTTTATGGTGAAGATAGATTGGTCTTAAGCCCTACCCCATGTTTAAAAGACATTGCTTATTCAAGCCTGTCTTACTGACTAATGATTGAATTGCTTTGGTGTATTCTAAACCAGATGTCAAAGTGATATATGGATCATGCACACACTACTTTAATCAACAATAACAACAAAAAAAAACCTAGGCAGTAAGACACTTTTACAGATACTTGGCCACACTGCCAAGACACTAATTGTTAAACTGAAGCTTGGGTACATGAAGAAGGTAAATGTGGTATAGAAATATATTGAATATATGTGTGAGGATATGTGTTCAAATCCATGCTCACACACTCACAGAGGTTTAAAAAGCTCACCTGTCTCCAGTTATCAAATATAAAGATGGTGCTCTCCTCGTCGTCCACGGTGACAGTTCGAACATAGCCCTCCCCTACGAGAAACACACACACACAAAACAGCCGTGACCTAAGAGAGTCAAAGGCTCTCAAGGGAGGGCTGTGTTTTCTTTTTTTCTTCCTTCTCTCAGGGCTTGTGTAACAGCAGTAAGCTCCCTCCAGAGCACAGACCACCACAGCCTGCAGAAAAAACAACTTACATTTGACTGAGCACTGGAGTCTGCTATACTACCATAAGGTCGTGTTTCTGATCTCTATTAAGCAAGTCACCGTGTAGTAAGAGTGTCCATAAACCAGGATATTTGTCAAGTAACTCGACATTTGTTGACAGGTTGATTGGCACATAATATAGTGCGGTCTGCACGTTCGTCTCTGCGTAAATCAATCATTGCGACTATTTGTGTAAGGATCCAAGCGATACATGAGTTTGCAGATAATATCAACCTATGCTGAGGTCCTGTGAATAAATTGATATCACCAAAAATCCAGTGGTACACTGGCACATAAAATGCCATCATGTGCATCAAATCCTGAGCGGTGTAGTTGCAAAAAGCATTAATAGCCCATTTTACAGTGAATTAAACAAACTGACACCGACACTGCTGACACTGATATGCAAATGCACACTTACACCTTGTCTAGTCTCTGAGGCAAAGTATTGCCAATAGAATAGCACTCTCTGGAGCAAATAAACATAAAGCTATCGGCACCATGTCTAGTGCCAGGTGTGGGCTAGAGATCATCAACATCCCAACCAAACTAAAGGCAGAGTTACACCTTCAGCAAGCACCACAACTGTGTCCTTTTTGGCACTGGTTGCCATGCATCAGGTATAAACCTAGCTGAATTTTTGGCTCAGTGAATGCAATCAAATCCTCACAGCGAGGATCCATGGACAGTAGAGACTGTTACTCCTGAATGAGCAGGTGTCCCAATACTTTTGTCCATATAGTGTAAATGATAGTTACAGTGTAATTTTATTAGTTCTGAACTTACATTTCTTTTATATTTAAGACAGGGATGTCCTAACCTGGTTTTTAATCTGTTTTTAATTTTGATTATTGGGCGATATTGATCTGGTCTTTGTGATCCTATAAATAATCCAGTTACACAGTTAGGGTAAAATGTGCTGCTAATAACCATTAAATCACTTTTTAGTTAACAGTTTACATAATCTGACATTCTGGGCTGACTGATTTACTTTGGTAGCGGACTGTTTTAAACTTTATAGTGTGTTTAAAATGGTATAATCTGAATGAAATGTGCTATGATTTGGTTTTCTATAGCTCCTCTCTGTTTTGAACACATTGTTCAAAGACTTAACATGAACATATTTACCCACACAGAATATTTATAACAAAACTTGGTGTTTTTAAGCCTAAGTCAGTTTTCTTGTTTATTTGACTAAAAACTAACAAACATCTAATTTAAGGGTGGTTGGTGTAGTGAAATGGGTACCAATATTGGGTTGATTATATATTTATATATAATCCTTAGGCAAGACTCCTAACACTATATTCTCCTACCTGTGTAACATGATTCAAATGGAAGTCGCTGTATATATAAGAGAATCAGAAAAATGTCAATGTTGAGTCTACATTATCAGTTATCAGACTGTCTAGTGTTGTGAGCACTAATATTGCTCATGAAATGTTCATATCAGCTGTGCCCTACTTTGTATTCTTTAACAGTGTGTAAATCTGAATTAGAGCCCAACCAATATGTCAGGTTTGCCAGTAATCACGGCCAATAATGCCAGCACGTGGTCTAGCCTAGACTAGCCGGGATGAGAACTCAGACTCTTGATGGTTGTGATCCATTATAAATAACCCTTGGTTAGCATCACATACACTACCATGTGAGTGTCAAAGCTAAAAAGGGTCCACCCCTGTGGTCAGATACTTTCTAATGGAGAATGGGGTAGAATGTGACTGCTAGATGGTTTATGACTATATGGATGCAGAAAATCACTGTACCATCAGAATCCACGGACGCAGTCCTGTCTATCTCCCTGCGAGGGCGATAGCAAGCGACGTTTTGCCCACCCCATTCTGGCAAGCAGTGCAATCCTCAGAGGCCCACCCTGCCTCTCCTCAGTGTCTGCACTGATGATCTCATCCTGCGCTGGGATGAAGCTTATCGGAGTGGGGACGTTCCTCCAAGTCCCGGCGTCCAGTCACAGTCATCATTGACCGCTTCCTCCCTTCTGAGCTGATGTTTGAATGGAACAGGGTGCTTCCTCTACGAAGTGGCGGGGCACTGGACAAAGTCATGCTGCACAGAGAACACATCAAATTAGTGACCCGAGACCAGTATTAGGTTTCAGTATCTGAGAAGATCAGGAAACTAGATCAGGACCCTGACAGACTTGTGGTCATCTACTGCTCTCCGGAGAGCCCGAATGTCATCAACACACAGTGCCCACTAGTAAGGGCGAAGCGTTTTGTCATGCTTACACCAGATCATGTTAAAGTGATTTCATCTGATATCTAATATCATTACAATTTGACTCATAACTAGGAAGGAGAGGTGAGCTCAGAGACATCGTTACACTATGAAGCAACCAGCCTTCACAGTCACTGTTACCTAACATGCTAAAAACTGGACCTTTTGAGGAGGGAGGGAGGGGGGGGCAGGGAGACACAGAGAGAGAGACAGAGAGAGAGAGATGAGAGAGAGAGAGAGAGAGACAGAGGGAGACAGAGAGAGAGAGAGAGAGAGAGAGAGAGCGAGAGAGAGAGAGAGAGAGAGACAGAGGGAGACAGAGAGAGAGAGAGAGAGAGAGACAGAGGGAGACAGAGAGAGAGAGAGAGAGACCAGAGGGAGACAGAGAGAGAGAGACAGAGGGAGACAGAGAGAGAGAGAGAGAGAGAGAGACAGAGGGAGACGGAGAGAGAGAGAGAGAGAGAGAGAGAGAGAGAGACAGAGGGAGACAGAGAGACAGAGAGAGAGAGAGACAGAGGAGACGGAGAGAGAGAGAGAGAGAGAGAGAGAGAGACAGAGAGAGAGAGAGACAGAGGGAGACAGAGAGAGAGAGAGAGAGAGAGAGAGACAGAGAGAGAGAGAGACAGAGGGAGACAGACAGAGAGAGAGAGAGAGAGAGAGAGAGAGAGAGAGAGAGAGACAGAGAGAGAGAGAGAGAGAGAGACAGAGGGAGACAGAGAGAGAGAGAGAGAGAGAGAGAGAGAGAGAGAGAGAGACAGAGAGAGAGAGAGAGAGAGACAGAGGGAGACAGAGAGAGAGAGAGAGAGAGAGAGAGAGAGAGAGGCTCAAATTCACAGGCACACATTTCTACACTGTAACGTTTTCTTTACACTAGCTAAATGTCAGTACAGCCAGTCACTCACTGTGAGCTCACCTGTCCATGAGCCCCTTAATGAACACCACAGTCTGCCCACCGCCACACTGGAGCTCCCTCAGCGCTCCCGTCTCCCTCAGCCTGACAGGACTCTTAAAAAATAGTGCTGCTCAGCCTCGGAGACTTCAGCTTCAGCTAGTTAGATAGTCTTACGGTTTCACCGTCTTGTATTTTCGCACTTCGGCTGATTTTGCCTCGTCGCGCAGCTGCACATTTTTAGCCTAATCTCTTCAGGAGAAACAAACACCACCATTAGCAGAGACGCTCTCACAGAGCTGCTCACACCGGCGCGCGCTGCGACCGCAGAGCCTGGGCAGCACTTCGCCTGTTCACAACAATTTCAGCAAAGTTTTCGTCAGAGCCGGTCGTGTGAGAGGACTCCGGGCGTCAAACGCACTACAGGCGCTACTTTAAGTAGCTAGCTAGATACTCTAGTACTCCTACCTCTCTCTTGCCCATTAGAGGTCCTCTCTCTCCCTCTCCGCGGTTCGTCCGTTACTCCGGTTTGCGCTGCTGCTCGGTAACTACGCCTCGTGCTCCGCCTCCTGCTCTCCCACTCAGAGGCGCGCGCGGCTCTCCGCTCTCCACTCACTCACCTCCACTCAACCTATAGAGAGAAAAGCTCTCTCTCTCTCTTTCTCTCTCTCGCTCTCGCTCTCTCTCTCTCTCTCTCTCTCTCTCTCTCTCCTCCGTTCCTCTAAATTATTATATATTTTTAATTTTACTTTTTAAATAAAAACAATATAAATATTTTAGTATCTCTCTCCTTCTCGTTTTCTACTCTCTCTAGCTACCATTTTGTCTACTTTACCTCTCTGTCTTCCCAGTCTTTTCTATCGCCCTCTCGTGTTCTCGCTCATTCTTCCTACCTCTGTCTTTTAAAGACTCTCTCTCTCTCTCTCTCTCTCTCTCTCTGTGTGTGTGTGTGTGTGTGTGTGTGTGTGTGTGTAAGTGAGTCATACCCATGAAAACAGACCCAAACAGTGAAACGGGGTACAAAGAGAGGCCGATTAGATAGTTTGAGACTCACAGCTCAACTAGATCATTCATCTTCAGTCGTGTGATTTTCGTTGGTGACTCTTTCCGACCATCGACCTGTCTGAAACACCTCAGTTGAACGCGCAGTGTCGCGCCGCGTCAGTAGGGGGCAGCAAAGAACAACCAAAAAGAGCCCCATGAACGCCGACGTTTAGACAGGTAGTTGTCTGTCTCTGTAGAGTCCAGACTAATACGGTCGCTTTAAACAACACAGAGATTATATCCAGCTCGAGTCCCACTTTCAAAAGCATTCACAATCATTTTACACCAGTAAACACCTGTGTTTGTAGGGGTCACATGTCTCCAGGCCTGGGAGTTGTGGGTGTATTGACATGTATTGCGGGGACTTCTGTCTGGTCCTCATCGGGTGACCAATCATGGCTTTCATTACTTGCATCAGGTGTGCTTGAGATAAAACACGTCAGATACCTGGACTGGCTCAGGGTTTGTTGACTGCAATGTTTGACTGCATGGCTTAGTCACAAGAGGGCTGTCCAGACAGTTCAGAGAAGAGGACATTGCAGAAAGTGAAAGCTCCCATCAGCTGCTACCAGCTACCTCCTGAGGAGGCAGGTGGTCAGAAACCCTGGAGTGACTGCTAGAGACCTGCAGCAAGTCTTGGTGGCAGCATATACTAAATGCTGAAAGCTCTCCATGTCTGTACACCGCTACTGACCCAAAAGCTCCAATCTGCTCAGAACCAGATAAATAAGACACAGGAGTTGGAGTTGGCCTATGGATCAGCGGAACCATCAGGCATACTCTGATGAACGGTGGCTTAGTGATGCTCTGGGTCTGATTTGCCTCCTCTGGCACTGGAAACCTGCAGCATGTAGAAGGGCAAGATGGATTCAATCAAGTATCAGGAAATCATAGAAATTGCCATGCCTTCTGTGAGGAAGCTAAAGCTTGGGCATCATTGGACCTTCCAGCAGGACCATGATCCCAAGCATACCTCAACGTCCACCAAGGCTTGGTTCAGAAGAAGTCCTGGAAGATTCCAGAGTGGTCAGCATAGTCGCCTGACTCGAACCTCATAGAAAATCTTTGGTGGGGTTTGAAGAAGGTGGTTACAGTACACAAACCTAAGAATATTAGTAAACTGGAGGCCACTGGCTATGAGGTATGGGCTAAGATTCCTCAACAACTACTAGAAGCTGGTGTCTAGCTCTGCATCACACTTGCAGCAGGTCATAACAGCAGTAGGGTGAACGTGAACGTTAGCATTATGGGGACATCTGACTGGTCCTCACCTAAATTTAAAGTATGTCATTTGTATTAGTAAAATGCTCATTTTAAGGTTTCCAGCCAAAAGTTACAGTTGCGTTAGGAATAACAGCTGGAATAAATGTGGGAATATAAAGTTGTGTGTTTGTGTGTGGAGTGGACTAGCATTCAGCTCTTTGGTTGGACAAGATGCTCCTAAGATGACGGGAAACATTAATATTGTGACTTTGTGAGGACAGCTGGCTGCAGAGCAATATTTCTATGTTAGCTGCACGTACAATTAAATGGAAGTGCCTCACAAAGATGCAGAAAAAATGTGTGTGTGTGTGTGTGTGTGTGTGTTGGACAGTGTGTATTTAGCTGTTTGTGGAGGCCAAATCTCTCCAGGCCAGTAAAAAACGTGGGCACTTTGACATTGTGGGGGCATTGGACTTGTCCTGACTATGTTTTAAAACCATAACATGCAATTTTATGAATCAATCTTTATATTAATCAAACGATGTATATTAGTTTCCTGCAGTTTAAAGGATGGGTTAGCGCAGCATAGCATTTTTTTAAAAAGATGATAGAAATACCCCACAAAGATGGGAATACATACTTTGTGTGTGTAAAGTGAGCATGTATTTAATTCTTTGCAAGGACGAGGATGGAAAACATGATATGTTTGACACTGGAGGTAAAACTCTTCTTTTACGTCAGGAAAGGTAAAAAAATTCACTTCAGTGCTGAAGTAAGGTTCAGGGTTTAGGTGTAAATAGACCAGATAGCACAGATTTCAATGGAAGTATCTGACAAAGACAGGATTACAGTTATGTATGGTTGTACTTGTGTGTTGAGATGAGTTGACCTCAGGCAATGAAAGAACTTTTGATTTCACTCCACCATGTCGCCACGTCTCCCTACACGCATGCATGTGTATAATATTACAGGTATACTGATGTTACATATAGCCATGTGTTACATGTGCAGTTCCCATGAGCTCATTAGAGGCTTATTGTACCTTTACAACCTAAATCTGTCGGTGCACACTACAATTGGGGGCTGTGTGAGTGTGTGTGTGTGTGTGTGTGTGTGTGTGCGCGAAGCATCAGCGTGGCATAGAAGCAAGCGGTGGTGAGTGTGCATGTAACTCTGTGTACGTCCTGTCCACAATGGCCTCCTGCCTTTTCCAAAGCGCTCCGGCAGTGAGCTGGCCGAGGCCTATTATCCCCCTAATCCCGGGGCCATTGTGCCGGGCCCGGGAGAGAGAGAGCGAGAGACAGAGAGAGGGAGGGAGGGGCAAGGGTGAGGTCATCCTGAACAGCTCTTAGCCAGGGTCACTGTCTTTCTATAGCGAGAGCGAGGGATACAGAGAATGAGAGAGAGAGAGAAAGGGAGGGGAGAGGGGTGAAAACTGTGAACTGGTAAAGAAAAGAGGCAGCCTGCAGGAACCGAAGCACACTCAAATCAATTCGTTCTGAACAAATTTGCTTGTAATAAAAAGAGCCAAACCGTTGACACTGGAGTATCCAGTCTCAACCTCTAAAGCTCTTAAAATAACCAAATCCTGTACCTAACTCCATGTTGAGTGTACAAATAGTGATGATTCACGAGTGACAAAATACTTTTATTTTCATAGGAAACCACTACAATAGAGCATAAACCAAAACAATGGTGATAGTGACTGGAATCATGCTCAGCATCATAGGAATCATGGCAATGTATGTAATCAAGCTACAAAATAAATAAAACACACTAAGCGTGGAAATAAAACAGTCAACCAGCAAATGATCAAATGAAAATGACCATTACATCAACAAACAATGTAATAAATACTGTGAATAAATAAGGGGAATAAATCCAACAGACAAGCTTTCTTTCACAGACCTACACTCAGCAAATAAAAAAAAATAAAACAAGAAAAAAACAACAGCTCTCTAAGATAATGTTACTCGGATGACATTTCGGTAATGCTGCATGCATAGGGGAACAATGGAAATGTACGGATGAGGCCTCAATATATGCCTCATCATTTCACCCAGTCATTAAAAACAAGAATAAAAATAATGCTAATAATAATAATAACAGTAACCCACAGTGTCCAGCTCTGTGAATTTGGAGGTGAATTGGTTGTTATTGTCTCTGAAACTGGTTCATGAGCCTCACTCTGTAACAAGCCTGGTACTGCCTCTATTTCTATCAGTTCACCTTAAGGAGTGTGTCTCAATATAGTGAGCTGTCTGAACAGGCACCATTTACCCCAAACCATTTCAGCCATAGCAAACAAATCGAGATTCGTGGGCTAGACGTAGGCATTGTCCCCA
Source organism: Salminus brasiliensis (assembly GCF_030463535.1). Taxonomy (NCBI): domain Eukaryota; kingdom Metazoa; phylum Chordata; class Actinopteri; order Characiformes; family Bryconidae; genus Salminus; species Salminus brasiliensis. The sequence goes on from NC_132878.1 coordinate 36,716,447, forward strand.
CTTTAGACAACACGTTTGTAACAACATAGTGCTAGCACAAGCATTATTTAGCTAGCTGGCCATCTGAAACAGAGCTAGTTAGCATCTACAAATGTATGGAGAACAACACAGCGGGTGTGAAATTCACTACATTTAAAAAGGAGCTAAAATCACAGCATGTCACATTGCCTCTGTTTCAGGAAAACGTCGTACTGCACTGCAGGATTGTCTTATCCATTAATGATACATGCGATGCTAATGGCTAGCTAGCTATGTGGTCTGTTGAAACAATAGCCCGAGGCAACAGGCTATCCAAGCTTGCTAGCATGAACATATGTTCGGAGAACATGAGCTACATCACAGCTTGCCCAGTTAACTTTTTTGCCATCTTGAATAAAATGGATTAGATTAGATGCTAAAGTTAGTTAGTTAGCTAGTTGTCCATTTCAAACAATAGCCTAAAGCAATTATAGTGTCATTCTAGAAAATTAGCAACATCAAGCAAGTTGCTGCATTGCTCAAGAAAACCGGTTGTCATATGGTGACAAAAAACATATTTCATGATATGTAGGAAGCTGGAGTTGGTCAGTTAGATAGCTAGATAGCTTTTCCTTTAGTTGGCAGCAAATTTAAAGGTGTCCAAAAACTGAAGGCAGCCTCGACGATGTAGACTATGCCTTAAATGCTGCCTGTCTAGACGGCTCACTTAACATTAAGACACAGCGATAGACACAGTCACTCGAAACTCGAAATGTAATTCACTCGGCCATGCTAATCACAGATCATTTCGATGAAAAACACAGGGATGATGCCTTGCGTTCCAACCACTTCCAAGCACACAAAAATTCACACAGTAGTATCGACAGTAAAAGCAGATTCTCCTGTTGAGTGCAGGTGTCCATTTCCAAACCAGCAACAGTCTTTCAAAATCAGAAAGTTTATTGCAAGAATGAAGTGTTGTGACAGGTATGATCAATCATAAACATGTCATAGCCCCCCACCACCCTCCCCCCACTTGTCATTTTCCTGTTTTTTGTCTTTAATCGCTTGTAGTGCTTTTCATTCTACTAGAAACTGTTCTGTTACCAGAAGATGTGCAATAATATAAGACTGTCATCGATCTTTGGGAACACTATCACTCAAACACACACACACACACACACACACACACACACAAAAATGAACCTTATGATTTGTACAGTCTTGATCAAAAGGTTATAGAGCAGCAGGTCGATGCATTTTTGAAAACGTCCTTTTCCGACAGTGAGTTCTGAGCTGTGGCACATGGTGAAAACCATACAGTGAGAGCATGAGGAGCCTCTGCGGTTCAAATGTTAAGTCCGACAACATCCTTGTTAGTGCTCCGATGCCTAGCGTTACCAGACAGCTCTAATTTTTCCGTTCCCTGGACTAGGCATGTAAGTAATACAAAAAATGAGAATGCATTTGAAAGTTGCGAAAGCTTGTTGTTTATTTATTTATTTATGTATTTTATTTGTGCTCCTACAAACCTCACAGTGATCGAACCGAAGAAAGAAAGAAAAAAAATGTCAGCCAGCAGCAGCAGCAGCAGCAGCAGAGAGAACGGTCCTCATGGAGTTACAATCTAGGGCTTCAGGCTGAGCCTGAATTTGTCAGTCAAATTGAACCCGCTTTGGTTAAGTAGCTTATTTCACTGTTGAGGGCCCCCCTTCCTTTCTTCCCTCTCACCTTCTGCGATAGTGTCTGAGGGACTGGCTAGCTTGCTTGGATGGGACAGTCTCCTTTGTTTTTTCTTGGTTTACCGTCTCGCTGCTCTCCAGTCCTTTCCTTCCAGCCGAGAGCATCATAGGAAGTAGTCCGGGGGCGGGGAAGGCGGTTTGTTGGCTTGAGTGGTTGGGGCCTCACCGGAACTAACGAGCTTCTCGTAACGAGCCTTGTAGGCGTCCCGCTCCCTCAACACGCGGGACAGCTCACACTGCAGCTGCTCCAACTGGAGAAAGAGGAGAAAGAGGAGAAGAAAGAGAGAAAAGAGCGTGAAGAGGAGAGACAGTGAAAAAATGTGATGATAGAGAGGATAGAGAATGGAGAGAGAGAGAGAGAGAGAGAGAGAGAGAACGAGAGAACGAGAGGAAAGAAGAAGGGCAAAAAGGAGGAAAGGGGGTAGAGATAGAGATAGAGAAACAACAAGAGAGAGAGAGAGTGGGCGAACAATGAAAATGATAGAGCGAGGAAAGGAAGGGATGGAGTAAGGTAGAGTGCAAAAAAGAGGGAGATGAGAGGATGCGTGAGGGGGCAAGTGGGCAAGAGGCAGGAGAGAGAGGGATGGGGGAGTGTGATGGAGGGCCAAGGGAGAGGAAGGATAGACAGAAGGAGAGGATGGAGTATGGGAGCGAGAGAAATAGAGAAAGATAAGGGAAGCAAAGAGAGAGCGGGGAATGGCCAGATCAAGAAGAGAGAGAGAGAGAGACAGAAAAGTGTGATAAGGTGGATGGAGTGAGTTTGAGATGTGAAAAGAGAGAATGGACAAAGGACAGAGTGGGGGAGAGACAAGAGACAAGAGAGTGTGAGAATAAGAGAGAGAAATAGAGAGAGACAGAATTCATTTGAAAATTCTTATGTAATGGTAGAATTCTTGGCATTCAGGACCACTCTCAGCTGCCAGCTGCAATCTATTAAAGACCCCTTACATTTTAGTGCATTTAGATTTGCATGCTCTCAGTATTATTATGGATTTTGAAAAGGCTGAAAACGTGGAGTGCCTCCTCTACACATTCCACTCTGAAACACATTTCACCCTTCCCTCATGTCTCTGCTTGTTTCACTTTGTCAGTGTGACTTTTAAACACAGCGAGTTTCATCCTGAAATACATGGGATTTTGCTTTTTACTGTATTTCAGCGTGTGCTTTAAGATATTTCCTAAGCCTGACCCCAAGCTTGACCTCTTAGATAACACATTCTGACATCACTAGTGGGAATATTTGCCCTCGCATTAGCAGTCGTCTATGTGTGTTGGCTAGCTTGCCCTCCCTAAGTTTATACTGTACAGGCAGCCATAAGGGAGGGTGGTTCAAATTGTGATTTGTATTTACTGCACTGGAGTGAAAGTGAATTACACTCCACAACTGTAGGGGGAGGCCAGGAGAAAAAATGACTGATTCTTACACACTTCTGCTTTTGCTCATCTTGTCATATTTCCTTAGCAGACCTAAATTACTATATTACTACTGTCTAGGTGGCTGTAACAGGGCATAATTTTGAAGCATGTAAACAACTCACAGTGAGAGTTAGCTGGGCTATAATACAGCCTCCAAGCAGCTAAACTAAGTCCATATATATATATATATTTTTTTTTACTTGTGTAATTTTACCCTAAAATGTACCCTCATCAAATATCAAATGCATATAAAATCAAATGCATCAAATATATTTTAAATTATTATTTTATTTATATTATTTTCTCTGTATTTAGCCTGTCTGGTTCAAACAACATACACCGGCATCTATTTACCAGACTTTTAAATGAGAACTAGCCCCTCAGTCTGCTATAATTTACAGTAACAAAACTGAACAATTTTTCTGGGACAGTTTTATATGAAACTGTTATTCTCAATGAGGAAAACCCCTGTTCATAGTTCTTCTAAGATTATTTTAATAATGTTTTTTTACTGCAGCGGAACTGCACTACACTGTAACTTTTTCCAGTACTACACTAAGTCTGTATACAACTTTTACATCATGTGGAGGTTCTGCTAAGCTTCAAAATGGATATTTGCACTTATGTCATTAAAAAAACAAGGGTTCTTTATAGCAGTAGTCTTCAGGGGCCCATTTCCAAATTTCTGCTGTGATCCAACTCCCAACATACAGAGATATTGCACAAATGCCACTTTCACTAAGGACCACTTTGAGAACTACTACTGTACAAAACCGTCCTGTGTTTTTTTTTTTTTTTTGTGGCAGAGATGTCTAGTCTTACTCGCAAGAGATAAGAGATAAGCTGGTATATGGCAGTTTATCCTGGTCTGGTACTGGTTGACTGGTTGACCAGCATAGCAGGGTTCAAAACACAACAAAGGCTTGGAATCCATGGTAGAAACAAAAAGTGGCCGTTCTAGAGCCCATCTGGACACTGTGTGTGTGTGTGTGTGTGTGTGTGTGTGTGTGTGTGTGTGTGTGTGTGAGTTTGCGTACCTGTTGCGTGAGGACGTGTTTCTCAGACTCAAGCGCATGCCGGTGTTGCAGTCGTTTGTAACGGCAGGACTGAGCATAGCCACGGTTCTTCAGGGTGCGGCGTTTCTGCTTTAGGCGAACCACCTCGTCCTTACTCACACCCCGCAAGTGTCTGTTCAGCTCGCGCACGGACAGACTGACCAGCTGCTCGTCCGAGAACCGCTCATCCACCGCACACTGAGGGAGAGACAACAGCAGGCCATGTCAGAATTCCTGGGACATGAGGTCACATAGCATGAGGCAACAGCATGAGAACACAGCAGGCACACAACGGCTGTTACTAGATTACAACAATTACATCAATTAGTATGAATGATGGTTAATGCATCATGAGCTATGTGAACAGCTCACTTGGAAAGCTAGCCTGGCTAAAGTACGGCCTCCTCACAGAGGGGTTAGTTTTGCCACAGTGTTACAACCAACTCTCCCAGTATAAACAATGTGAGACATCCATATCCCTTCATATTGATCCAAATGATGGCATTTTTGCGATTATTTGTATACAAAGATTTCTCTAAAATGTAGTAAAAATGTTAGCGTTGTGACATTAGCCTGTTCTAAATATGCGTACATTTGACGCAGCCTCTCTTCACTAACCATATTTATTCATATTTAGTTAGAGTTATATTTATATCTACAATAACTCTACAATAATATTACCAAACAACAAAGCTTGCTGTACTGAATCACTTTGCTGATGCAAACATGCACAAAGAGTGTCATGACACGGACGGTGGTGGTGACTGATGATGAGGATGATCAAGGGAATAACGAATAGACGTAGGTATTTACAAACAAACAGGAACGTAATCATGTATGATGCATGCACGTGTACGCCGCTCGTGCATTAGCTTTGTTTTTATATGCTTGTGTGTGTGTGTGTGTGTGATGGGCTGCACATTTGGTCTGCACATGTCCATAATCTATAGTGTAATCTGACTGAGTGTGAGTGACAGTGATCGGGATTACACAACAATAATAGCAGATATTACGCTAATCTCATAGACCTGTTCCACATTCAACTCCACAGATTTCCAACCCGCATCCTGACAGGCACCGGCACTTCGAAGCAACATCACACACTCGCACACACCGTCTCTACAAAACCCCATTACTGCACCCCATTACTGCGACTGAAAAAAATGACAGGCCAAAGTAGCAACAACCTCTAGATGTTCTATCCAAAATACAAGGCTGTATTGGCTGGAATACATGGTAAATACAGTTGAATGTTTTACAATGCAAAGTATCTGCCCATACAAAATACTCTAGTTATAAATGTTTAATGTATTCAAATGTGTCATATTCATAGGTCATAGGCATTACTACAAAATGCATACATCTAAGCAACCAACAATACAAGGCTGAGGTAATACAGCCATTCTCAAATCCCAATTACACTTGTGTTATATCTGCCTCAGACATCACTTTCTAAACTCAACATTGCTTCCTCTGGCTCTTGCAGCATACTTCCCTATAGTGTTTGGATTCCAGTCGACAGCATGGTATGGAATCAGGCTATCCTGGTATGGAATTAGGTTGAATGGAATCTCATTAGTTTTGCAACAGGGATTAGCACTGTAAACTTTCACTCTGACCACTGTACAGCTCCAGTTCCCTACAGTTCTTTGTCTGATTGTAGATGACCCAGTAGATTAATTTGTAAGATTTTTGTACAACTACAAAAGTCCAGATGTTGCCAAAGTTCAGCAAAGTGACCGAACGTCCACTCAGACTAATCTTTACCTGACCAACTTGGAGCTGGTGGTGATGATGGTGACTGTGACTGCCATGCATGGGATGATGAGGATGGTGATGATGATGATGATGCTGTGGGTGATGAAGGCGGCCCTGTGGGCTTGAGGGCTGTGGGTACGGGGCAGTGGGTGGGTTCGCACCATGGAGAGAGGGAGGGGCAGAGGAGACGAAGAGGAGTGGACGGTGACATAGCTCTGAAGTTTTGCTGACGGCTACGTCACCTCCACTCTCGCTGCTGGAATCTCCCAGGTTACTGCTTCCAGAGCTCTGTGATAGGACAGGAAACTAAGAGAGTGAGAGATAGAGAGACGCACATCAACAAGGCAGAACTCAAACCTTACAATCATATATGCACACACCAGATGACCCCAAGCTAATGGTTCTCAACACTGGTCTTTGGGTACCCCGGCCCTGTATATTTTAGTGCTCAAACAAAGTGGTTCTCAACTCCAGTCCTGAAGACCCTTTGCTCTGCATACCTGATGCAACTGGTAAAAGACTTGAAAATAAGTCTATGATTTAGAATATTCTGCTTTAATGCACCTGATGCAACTAATCATTCAAATTAACAAGCTCTTCCCTTCCAGGACCAGGACCAGGCTTTAGAACAACTGTTCTAAACTGATGATGATACTTCCCTACTGGTGAAGTCGAACAACCTCTCGAACATCGAACAACCCACTTAAAAGTTAAGGATCTGATTAACAGGATAAAGTGACTAAGAGCAGGTAAATTACTACAATGTGCATGGCAAGGGTACTCCAGGACCAGTGTTGGGAACCACTGTGCCAACAAATGAATACACTGCTAGTACCTGTGAACTTACAGCCGCAGCAGCCGAGTTGAGCAGTGCCTCTACAGCATCTTCACATCCCAGGAACCCCCCGATGGCACCCCTATCTCTGTCTACTCTCTCTGGTGCTCCAAGGGCACCCAGGAGGGAAGCGGCACCACCTGTCTCACCCCCAAACTGCTGCTGCAGAGCGGCCAACCAGATGAGGTCTTCCAAAGAGGCAGGATTGGGGCACTGTGGCGGGGCACCTGGCGCAGGGCTGCCGTCTGGATTGCCCTGAGATGCCTGGCTGAGTCCAGAGACGTAGCCGGCGGAGACGGAAAGGGGGAAGGAGAGCGAAGAGGAGGAGGACGACGAGGCAGACGGTGGCGGATGGGCATCGCTGAGGGTTGGGGAAGGTGGCAGGGAAGTGTAGGGGCTGGAGCTCAGGCTTGAGTCCGGAGGGGGGCGCACCACATAGGGGGATTCAGAGGTATCCCGTTGCTGGAGGCCTACTTTGGGGTAGGAACATGGTGGCTGGGGAGGTGGGGGAGTGTCAGGCTTCACCTCGAACTTGAGCAGGTCAAAATCGTTGAGGTACTCCATGGCTAGGGGGCTGGGAGGCAGTGAGGGGAGAGGGAGTGAAGGGGACGACATAGCCGGTATTTTAGTGAGGGGAGAGTCTGCAGAGTAACCAAGTGTGTGGTGTAGCTGATGTGGTAGAGAAGGGGCTTTGAACTCAATGCCCTGCTACTCTTTCAACAGTCCAAGCATGCACAGAGGGGCTTCACTATCTGCCAGGAGACACACTCGACAGTCTGCCACTCCAGTGCCAGGTTTGGATAGGATCAGCGATGATGCCAATAACCTGATCCCTGATTGGCCAAAACCTGTGGTACTTGATTGGAGAGCCAATGCTTCTTTTTATGGAGGATGTTTAGTGTTACCTCCTGATCCTGCCAAGGAAAAGGACAGGCAGAAATAGAAATGACAGATTAGATGATTTGCATAAATGCATGAGGTTGCAAGGGGAAGTAAGGATGGTGCAGAACAAACATATTGGATTCGATTACTGCCCGCAGAAAAACAACCTCATATCATTTTGTGAATCTGTCTGTGGTAGGAGCTAGTAGTTCTAGTAGAATGAGAGTATTGAGCTTCTAGGGTTTCATTTTGAGATCTCATATTGAAATGTTTGTGTGACACAGGATCAGGCTCGTAGCTAAATGAATAATGTGAATTCTAGGTCAGACGCTATCCAATATTCTTTTAAATGTTTTTCAGAAACCACTCAGAAATCAGTTTTTGCAGAAACCACAGCTGTACGGGCTTGGCTATGTTAATAAACCCAGAGCAAAAACCTGAGGCATCTGTGCTGCTGCTTAGACAAATCCTGACAGGCACTTTAAACTCAGTCACTTCCCCTTACTGAGGTTTCTCTTCAACAAAGCAACACAGCAACACTCTAGCTGTTGTCTCAAACCAGGCAGTGTTTTCTCTAAAGGCTGGTTAAAGGCCTTCAAATGTTATTGCAGGAATACGGCTGGGATTGGCCTAGCAGGAACTGAAGTGAAGATAACATCACTGAGCCCAGGGTCGAGAGGTCAAAAGCAGCACGAGAATGACAGCCCATCCCCTATAGATACACTGTGCCAGGTACTCTATTCTTTCCAGTCCCTTAGTTTTAGGATGGAGGATAGCCACATTACCGGGGAAATAAACTTAGGAGGCTAAACTGTGAATTCATGTAGAGCATGCTCATCATGCTAATGCTAAAGAATGTAAAATTGAACCAGAATTGGCACAAATAAAATATACTGTAACAACATAGTCATGTGCTGCAACATGGTGGAACTTCCATGTGCGTTAAATAATCCTTGCCTCAGATGAATCACTGTTTACAGCTGAGCTCTTTATACACTGAAGTGGGAGTCGCATAATGCTGCATATGAATGTCTAATGTCAATTACCTTTCGAGAGTTAGCAATAGTTGAAAACTTATCAAAATGAAGTTTGCACCACTCACATGAGCTATCTCAGTGGCATCAGTTCAGCTGGGGAACGCAGAAGGCTCTGCTGGCTTTTTATAGTGTCGTATAACAGCCTTTAAGTGAGCAACCATAGAAGAACATTATGAAGGCCTGTTGTTAGCAAAGGAAGTCTGACACATGTAAGAATGCTCGATAAATTGAGCATGATGCTGGACATGACTGTGTGCAACTCTAAGCCAATTAATATCAGTTGCTATTCCTATCCATGTCAGAAGGAATAAAGTGGGCCCACAAATCTGATTCAGATTACTGGGAGGAAAGGTTTAAATCCAATCGCAGGTACCAGCCATAATCTTAATCCAGAAACCACTCACTGTGAGACGAAGGAGGGGAAAATCCCATATATCAACTCTGAATAACTTCATATGGACATATGGTCTCGTACCTTGTACTTTACAAATGTAAGATGTGCTCCAAAACATAACAATCTGAACAGGCAATAAAGAACACCTGATAGTTTTATGGCACCAAACAGAACAAAAACGGAAGCAGCACTGTTTAAGATCCTCATCCGCAAATCCTCAGTACCCCCTTGCAAATTCCATAATAGGATGCAGCCTTAAAAAAAAAAGTTTGTCAAATGAGACACAGAAATCATTGTGGCCTCTTATGCTGCGCAAGCCTCATTTGCTAAGGGTTGGAACCATCAGCACATGGTACATTTCACAGGTCAGTAAAGTCATCAAGTTCACTGAAGTCACCAAACTGTTGTAAAAAGGCCTTTGCGGCCAACATTGAAGGCATTATTTCAGATCACTGCTCAGTAAATGAACAGCCTCCTGTTGCCCAAAAATGAAGCGTCTGTGCCACTGCCAGCGAGCAGGCCATCATGGGCCTACAGAAAAGGCCCAAATGCTAGTGGCCATAGAGAGGGAAAGCAAGAGACAGAGAGAAAGAAAGAGAAGCAGATATCGGACTAAAACTAGAAACTACAAACTACTGTAAAGACAGGGTCCCAGGCAATGGTAGATATCTCATTAAAGGAAGCATAAAAGGGGGCATGATAATTTCCCCTAGTAGTCAACTGTATGAGATTAGACAGTGGAGTAATCTCATACAGTTGACTACTAGGGAGAATTATTATGACAAGTTTCTCAGACAGAACTAGAAAACATTGGCTCTTACGATGGAACCCAATGGGCAGGCGCCCAGTGTGTTTAGAGTCATTGTTTTTTTCTCTCCTCTTTTGTAAGTACAGAGAAATGATTGCCTATTGTACTCCGTTATACCATACTCTAGAGAGGTGTCAGGTGGAGATTAGGATGAAAGCCTTGGTCCACAGCTTACATTATGCGTTCAGACTAGTTCGAAAAGAACTGATATTGGTTATTGAATCATGCGAATTAGGATGAATGACGGAATACCAGTCAGCGGGTTGAAGAGGTTAAAGCCACAAGTAAAAGGTCATATAACATTTCTCTTACCGTGGGTCATACAAAGCGAGGCCAGTGGGCATCCCTCTGATCTGTTTCATTCCTCATTGCTGGCTGGACTGAGTGATTGATGCCTGATTTGTATGTGTATGAGTGCGTGTGTGAATGTGTGTGTGTGAGTGTGAGAGTGTGTGTAGGAGCGAGCGTGTGTCAGACTGTGAGCATCTGAGCGAGCGTGTGCCACTTTGTAACGGACTGTGTCACTGCCCCCTCCTCTCCGGTGTAAATCCCTATCTACCCCCAGCTCTCTCTCTTTCTCTCTCTCTCTCTCTCTCTCTCTCTATCTCTCACTCACTGTCATGCCCCCTTTTATCCCTCCTAAAGCCACAGGTTTGTTCAATTGTTTTGTTATGTCTATGTGCTCTCTCTCTCTCTCTCTCTCTCTCTCTCTCTCTCTGTCTGTCTCTCTCTCTGTGTCTCTCTCTCGTTCCTCTTTATTTCTCTATTAATCATTGTTCTAGTCAGGTGCATTTGAATCTTTGTAAGGCCAGCTAGCATTTTCTCTCAAACTTTTAAGTTACAGGAAGTTCAACGCATACAACCTTGGAAATGGAAAATTAGCAGTAGTTTTCCTTTTTAATTATGAATAAACAATTTGTTTTACTAAAAAATATACACTCTGTTTTTGGTGTTATGGTGAATAGTTAGTCAGAAATCATGGTCTACATTACTCAAACACTGCATTACAGTGTATACCCATATAAAGATGTGGCCGTTATATTGCTCAAAGGCATTGTTGTTGTTTTACTTATAGACATCACAGTTACATCACCCAAAGGTGTCTCTGTTTCATTACTCAAATGCAGTGCTATTCCATTACTTAAAAAATGGCACAGTTACATTACTCAAAGCCCCTGCTGTTACTCAAAAGACCTCAAAAGCAGCACCATATTACTCAAAAAGTACTAAAAAGTACTTTAGGGTACTAAAAATTGTTGTGTGTCCGTATTTCTACACTTTAACCCCTTAAACAGCCTATTGACCACGCTTGACATGTTATTACAAACTTCTGTCACCAAAGAATAGCCCACTAGTTTGTACAGAAGTCCCTGTAGTCACTGAGTAATACACCTTAGTGTGTAATAAGCCTTGCTGTGTTAAGGTGTTAAGCAAAACGGTTCCATATACAGCACATTTACATTTAAGGCATTTAGCAGACGCTCTTATTCAGAGCGACTTACAAAAGTGCTTTGCTATTTACTCAAGAAAAACCTCAGCTAGTTTGAATAGACTAATAGTTCAAAGATACCTCTAAGTTTAGACACTACTGAACACAAGTCAACATGGAGACCATAATACTCTACTCTTCGGGCAAGTATTCTCGGAAGAGGTGGGATTTCAGACTGCATTTGAAGACAGAGAGCGACTCTGCCATTTATACACCCCGGGAAAGCTTGTTCCGCTACTTTGGTTCCAGGACAGAAAAAAGCCTGGACGCTTGTCTTGTCTAAGGGCTCTTGGTGCAGATCAGCTTTTGACCATTGCTATCAAGTATGGAGGGGCTGGTCCGTTCTTGGCTTTATAGGCCAGCATCAAGGTTTTGAATCTGATGTGGGCAGCAGCTACAGGAAGCCAGTGAAGAGAGAATGCAGCAGTGGAGTGCTACACAGAACCATTTTTCAAAGGTTCAATATGGATGCAACTGCAAATGTTTCTCCACCAATCTGACTAGCAGTTTAACCAAGCTACAAACCCTGAAAATTGTAGCTTTCATTGTCATTTCCTTTTCTTGTTAATGACAACAGCCTGACTTGAACCTATGATCACCTTGAAGCATGTGGACACAGACACTACGGTGCATGCACCTCATTACTGTATCAATCGTGGATCAAACACACAGACACACACATGCACAGTCCAAGAATCTGACCAATGCCAGGCATCCAGGGTTGCCGTGACAACAGTGTGCTAGCACACAGAAATAGATGCAATAGTCTGCAGCACCATCAATGCTGGTAATGAAATATTGATAAGTTGGATGACATAAGTAGGATGGGGAGATAATAGTTGGAGTTTTTTTGTGGGCAACACATGAAGCTGGCAGTTGTCCACCTTCTGCCACCTGGTGGGCTCTCTGCAGGGTAATGGGTGTACGTGAGTGTGGGTGTATTTAGTGCAACAAACACACTACACTGCCGTGCAAAAGTTAGTTGGTGTATTAAGTGTCAAGCTGTTTACCTTAGTAGTCTAGTAGGTCCTTCCTAGTTGATTTAATCAGCCCTTCATTAAAGTAAATCAGGTGAGCTGCTTCTGGAACTGAACAGATCCATACAGTGTCTGGAGTTCATAGAGAAGATTAGCACCCAAACCCATGTTCTTCTAACTGTGCTCCCATAACCATCATCTCAATAAATTTACTGCCTGCTGACTATGGTATGTTTGTGTGTATTTGTATTTGCTGGTGTTAAATAGTGTTAAATCTAACATTTCTACAATGTTCAGAGGCAAACACACATTTACTGTTAAGAAAAATAGCTTTGAACAATTACTGTGATTTTGACCCAGTGCTGTACGAACTCTTGAATTTGAAATTACATATTTGGAGAGCAGGCATTACAGCATTTTTCATTTAATTGAACAATTTCACACATTCAGGCCTACACCAAATGCCTTACACAGCTATGAAAAACATTCCTTCAGTGTCCACACTTTGATTTTGTGATCAACTTTAATTACTTTTCACAAGATGGGGAAAGGTGTTGAGGAGGCAGGGTGGTAAAATACAATGTACACAGGTCAGGTCGTACACAAAAGCCAGTATAAAAAGGACTGTTACACAGAGTAGAAAATTGGCATGCAAAAGTCATCACTTAAGTCCTTAAGAAGTCCTCAATCCACAACTCTTGAAAAGAACTATACTAAGGCTAAGGCTAAAATATAGTATTTACAAAATGTTGACTGTATGTCTTTGTTGAGATGTATATATCCATGTATGTATAGGATGCATTATTATGTATTATTATTAATATTGAACCTTATTATTGAAAGCCTGCACCAAATCATTATGAAGCAGCATAAGGTGCGTTTAGAACACGCTTTTAACTTGTTAAAATCTCTGAATAGTAATTTCACCTTTAGACCTATCGTTAAGCAATAAAAAGCTGACCGATCACAAACTGGTCCTCTGGATGAGTCTTTAAATATGCTGAGGAATAACTAGACTCGTCGATCATTGTGAAGAGGCAAAAATCTGTATTTGTAATTACGTGGTTGCATAGACTATTTAAAAAAATACATTCAACTACCTTGACCTTATGATAAAAATATCATATATATGTTAAGCCTTGTTAAGGCTCATGCTTTGTGTGTGACTTTTATTACACCCTAAGGATTAAGAATTGTTAAGTACATGCAAAGCAATGCAAACTGACTGAGTTATTCCTAAGTTGTAACAATGGGGAAAAAAGCCAGGAAATACAGACGGTTCAGAGGGGTTTAGGAGGTTAAAATAATTTTTCGTCACACATCTCATTCACAACAATGCTTCTTTATTGATAACTACACCTCAAAAATCAATACATGTCATTAAGATAGGGAAAGAGCTCAGGAATTATGACCTTAGCCTAAACTGGAAGGATATCTAGTGTTAGAGCAAGATATTTATTTAGGGAACGTAAGGCTATTGCAGAGTATGTATATATATATATATGTAAAAAGATGAGAGAGGTCGGTAATTGACATCATAGGTAGACCTCAACTATGAGACAATATGAGAAAAAAAATTCAGAAAATCACATTGTCTGATTTTTAAAGAATTTATTTGCAAATAATGGTGGAAAATAAGTATTTGGTCAATAACAAAAGTTCATCTCAATACTTGTTATATATCCTTTGTTGGCAATGACAGAGGTCAAACGTTTTCTGTAAGTCTTCACAAGGTTGGCACACACTGTTGCTGGTATGTTGGCCCATTCCTCCATGCAGATCTCCTCTAGAGCAGTGACGTTTTGGGGCAACACAGACTTTCAACTCCCTCCAAAGGTTTTCTATGGGGTTGAGACCTGGAGACAGGCTAGGCCACTCCAGGACCTTGAAATGCTTCTTACGAAGCCACTCCTTTGTTGCCCTGGCAGTGTGCTTGAGATCATTGTCATGCTGAAAGAACCAGCCACGTTTCATCTTCAATGCCCTTGCTGATGGAAGGAGAAATCTCACAATACTAGGCCCCATTCATTCTTTCATGTACACGGACCAGTCGTCCTAGTCCCTTTGCAGAGAAACAGCCCCAAAGCATGATGTTGCCACCCCCATGCTTCACAGTTGGTATGGTGTTCTTTGGATGCAACTCAGCATTTACTCTCCTCCAAACACAACGAGTTGTGTTTGTACCAAACAGTTCTACTTTGGTTTCATCTGACCATAAGACATTCTCCCAATACTCTTCCAGAACATCCAAATGCTCTCTAGCAAACTTCAGACGCGCCCGGATATGTACAGACTTAAGCAGGGGAACACGTCTGGCACTGCAAGATCTGAGTCCCTGGCGGCGTAGTGTGTTACTGACGGTAGCCTTTGTAACATTGGTCCCAGCTTTCTGCAGGTCATTCACTAGGTCCCCCCGTGTGGTTCTGGGATTTTTGCTCACCGTTCTTGTGATCATTTTAACCCCACGGGCTGAGATCTTGCGTGGAGCCCCTGATCGAGGGAGATTAGCAGTGGTCTTGTAGGTCTCCCATTTTCTGATTATTGCTCCCACAGTAGATTTCTTCACACCAAGCTGCTTGCCTATTGCAGATTCAGTCTTCCCAGCCTGATGCAGGTCTACAATTTTGTTTCTGGTGTCCTTCGACAGCTCTTTGGTCTTCACCATAGTGGAGTTTGGAGTATGACTGTTTGAGGTTGTGGGCAGGTGTCTTTAATACTGTTAACGAGTTCAAACAGGTGCCATTAATACAGGTAATGAGTGGAGGACAGAGAAGCCTCTTAAAGAAGAAGTTACAGGTCTGTGACAGCCAGAAATCTTGCTTGTTTGTAGGTGACCAAATACTTATTTTCCACCATTATTTGCAAATAAATTCTTTATAAATCAGACAATGTGATTTTTTAGAATTTTTTTCTCATTTTGTCTCTCATAGTTGAGGTCTACCTATGATGTCAATTACAGGCCTCTCTCATCTTTGTAAGTGGGAGAACTTGCACAATTGGTGACTTTGGTCCCCACTGTGTATGTATATATATATATATATATATATATATATATATATATATATATATTTATGTATATATGTATATGTATATATATTTTTTTACTTTTAGATGGAAGTCAAAGTGGAATGATTTTATTACTTTTAATCATTTAAAAATGTGTTATTTAAGCATTTATCAGTTTTTTTATGGTGACAATATTTGTATGTATAATGAATGCACCAGAAATGGTCCCCAATTACTTGAAATGCATTTTATTTTCCTGTAAACCTACTAAGATACAAGTATTTGTCCAGACAGCTTTGTCTATGTGTAACACTCAAGCTCAAAGACATAACTAAACTATTTCACAGTTCTTCTTTATAGAACCTGGGTTAACTCCTGTTGTGATAATGGGCCTAATCGGACTGCTCTAACACCATTTGTTGTCGTTCATTCATTTAATTATTTATGTATAAGATGTTTTGTTGTGGCTCTTTGGCTGTTCTTGTGTCTGGCTCTTTGCCTAGCTTTGACTAGTCACCCCCTCCCCCTTCTTCGGGTCTTGTTTATAGTTACAGATAAGGAGACAAAGAGCGTGTAATTCTGGATTTTTACTGCTGCGCAAAGCAGGCAAGTGCCGAACGAGCACTTTTTAATGACCCTCCCGGGCTCAACCTGCTAATCTGAGGCTTCTAATAACGTCTCGTTAAGGAATCAGTGCGTTAATATTGTGTGACTAAATCTGATTTAGGGCATGAGTATAAATGCAATAATAAAGAGAGAAGGGTAATCTCTTACACACACACACACACACACACACACACACACACACACACACACACACACATGAAAATGCACCCACACACACTACACAACCCAATTGAACTGATTAAAACCTGCCTTTATTTAATTCATTTAAGCTTTTAAGTGTTACCATTGTGTCCCCATGTTGATATGTCGACATGAGGCGGCTTTGTGACAAGTTTTCCTCCCAGTAGGTCTGCATCTCCATCAGTCTGCTGTGTGTGTTTCCGGAGGTAAAGCTTAGAGCTTATAACAACATGCACACACACTCCCATTGGAGACATGGACAAAAAGGGCCAGAGAGGTCAAGAGAATGAACCTTCCACTTTGAAACATTGCCAAAGGAACCCCGATTCATCACTTTCGTCCTTTATGACCAATGAAGGTCTAAAAGTCCCAATCATTAACCAACCTGATCTAATCTGACACACCAGAACAGGAGAACAGGAAAAAAGGAGAACACCAGTCCACTTGCTCAAACACATCTCATGGTATAATCACATCATGACATTTATCATTAAACAGGTAAAAGAATCAGAATCCTCCAACATCCCTTTCTTCATATCCTCCCAGATTACCTCAGGCAATCATGAGGCAGTGATTATCTTGTGAAACTGGATGCTGTGGAGAGGCTGCTGTTTCTCCATATCCACTATGAAAAGTCTTATCGCAGCTGAAATTAAAGTGTCATTCAAGTTAATGATGTATCACTTCAGCTGTTATTTCAGATGTACGAAATAGGGGTACTGCAAAATGACTACCCGCGCAACACTGCATGCAAGGTTTGTTCATCCAATTTTGTCCATAATAAAAGCAAAGTCACAGAATCATGTAAAGAAATCATTAAGTAAATATAAAGAAACTATATACCATTAAATATTACAGAATTTCATCTACGTAATTAATAGAAGAAATGAAGTTTACATACACTTATCATGGACATGAATGTAAGATTCTTAGATTATTAATTTTGTGGGAGAACTCTCAACTTCCTGTTAGTGATCATGATTGACTACAGCTGGTAGCTTCTCTCTGCCCTCATAGTAAGGGTTTGTTTGACAGCTCACTGGATTGACCAACACACGGCAGATCTGTGAAGGACTTACACAGGTCAGGAATGTCTCTTGGAGCCATTTCTGAACATCTACAGATTCCTAGATCATCAGATCATCCCACAACTACATGTAAGTACAAGTTATTGGGAGGTGTAGCCACTTTGCAATGGCTTGGACGAAGAGACACACTGCCACCCTCAGCTTTGCGGAAACTGCTTCTGATAGTACAGAACCAGCCAGGAACCACTGTAAGCTGATGGAAGCTGTTTACTCCCTAATAAGACAATTGGGTGTTCCACAAGAACAATGACACCAATCATCCATTAAAGTTTGTGGAATGTATGAAGCAGGCTAACATTACGCTTTTGGAATTGCTTAGCCAAAGTCCTGACCCCAAGCATGTGGTAGGAGTCAGGTCTGTGCCAGGAAACCAAGACCTTTATTGAACTCTACCAATTCTGGCAATGACTCCTACAGATACAACGATTTATAGGCAGCTGCATTATTAATCATATACACACCAACCCCCGTAGCTCACAAATTGAATAACACCCCCCTACTTGCCGCACAAATTACAACCCCCCAACCCGCAAATACCTGAGGCCCTTTATCCTTGTTGTGACCTCCTGTTCACCCTCAACAAGCCTCAGCTACGACACTGAGTGTCTAAAGACTGCCCACAACGCATGTCAACCGGGGACGTGATCTGCACATACAGGGAGAGGTTGGCTCAGGTCAGTGTAAGAGGGTCACATGAGGCTGCAGGAAGTTGCTTTTACTTGCAATCCATTTTACAGAGAGCAATTTAAAGACAGAGTGCACATGGTTGGAGTACAAATGAATGAGAAAGGAAGTCATCGTGATGCATTAGAATATTCTCATGTGCCCTTTTGCACTGTTTTATAATGCACAACATTAGCGCTGACAATGCCGGGTTAACTACTGGGCACATTTTGGAATTGCTATTTCTGAACACGGCACATTTACAGCATACTGAAGTCTCTATCCAGCCTCCAGTGTCCAGCACCCATCCTCCTCTACAATGAATAACCATGTTTGTAACCCCACTGTAACATACAATATAACTTAGGGATATAGCTAGGTGTTGTTTTGCAAGCTTCAGGGGTAGATTTCGTAGCCTTCCCTGCTTTGTAGGCATCAGTTAGCTTCATCAGTTGGCTGCTAGAGTAGCCCATGTTTGTCGAATATTAGCCTAAGGTTTGAAGAGTCAGAATTGCCATTAGCTGACGGTTTCTAATGACAGTTCTTGAACTGTCAAACTAATGATCATAGTATAATAACTTAATGAAGAGTCTAATACAGATACACGCATATAAACACTTTGCTGTTATTTACCTCATTCTCCAAGCTGTGCAGTAATGGGATCAACACGTTCATTTGAATGCCAGTCATCTCGGGATTAAGACATGCTAATGTGAGCCCAGGTTTCAGTGCAGCAGTCATTTCAGTGCAATTCATATTTCCCTTTTAATTTGACGATTACATTTAGTCATTTGTGAGTTGGTGTGCTGTAAAACTTCTCTATGTGTGTGTGGGTGTGTGTGTTTTAGACATGTGCAGGGGTCTTGTTTTGGGTAGGATTATAAGGCTAGTCATTGGATTAAGTGGCTGATTCTCCTGCTATAATCTGGTGTCAGATTAACAGATCCTAGTGCTTTAATAAACTGTCTGTAATGTAGACAGAGGGTGGGCACTGCTAATACCAACACCGTCTCCCCCTACCGTCTCCCCTAATACCCCCCCTCCTTTAAGAAAAAAACATAATCACACCAAGCAATTATACACAATCCCTCCAACAGCTCGAAGCAGACGGATCTGAATGGAAATTGACTGGCACACCACCGGCCTTGAAATGGTCTGAAATGCAGACTCTGTGGGGTGTTCTTTTTTTACTTGTTTATTTGTTTACGTTTCACCTTTACTAGTTTTATTGTGCATATTAGTATAATATGTATATGTTAATAAAAATATTAAACCACAACAGACTATACATTTTTAGATGCTAATCAGGATTTTCTTTCATGAAAAGGTATTAAGGAAATTTAATTATTTGCTTGTAAAGTAAAGTCAAAGAGTATGAGTGCTTTATATATATATATATATATATATATATATATATATATATATATATATATATATATATATATATATATATATACATCAAGGTATAGCAAAGTACATCTTTCAGTGTAATGGAGTCTTATGGAGAGTCTGTAAGTAACTCAATGTTGCAGGTAGAATTTAGAACAGGGCCCAATACCATAAAATGACAGGCTATAGCTGACATTTAAACCATGAACATCTAGAGAAGCTAGCCTAGCAGATAGCCGTGCTATCTCTGCCTTTCTTAGTCACATTTGAGCATGTGACTGCAATATGTTCACATTCAGGCATGAAAATGTGAAAAAAAGACAGTAATAACTCCTACAGGGATGCATGAGTGCCTTTTGAAGTGTACAAAATTGAAAGCACTTTACATTTTAATACAGAGTAATACATGTGATACGTACTGTTTAAAACATGCAGGAATGATTTGAATCCTGCACAATCCAGTACAATATTACTTTCATTTCATTTCATTCAATCTATGATATGCTAGGTTTCCCCGAGCATGTCAGGCTTTGCTCACTGACAATTACCTCCTCCTCGGAACAGCATGCATGTTTGACCTCACGACCCTGTCCAACTCCTGCCAAGCAACCACACAAACACGGGCATTAGGCAGCTTTAATTTAGTTAGACCCCAAACACAGTCTCCTGAAGGAAAACAGCCATAGGTGGCCGACAGTGCTGGTGCAGAGGAGACAGAAAAAAGAGCGGGAGAAGGGAGGAGGGAGGAGGGAGGAGGGCGGAGGGGGGTGGGTGGAGGGAGGAGGGAGAGAGAGGGATGAGCAGATTAAAGTGGTCGATACTTTGGCTTGCCTCCAGTCTGAAAGATGACACTAAATCTGTTAATTCTCTCCCACACAGACACCCCCACTATCCTCCTCCCCTCCGCCTCTCTCTCTCTCTCTCTCTCTCTCTCTCGCTCACTCCACACTGCTCAAGAACTGCTCTAGTTCTAGTGCATTACAGTGGACTGAGAATAAAAATGTAGCCTGTATCTGGAGAACTATCTTTATTAAGGGATGGCACCACATCATTATCACGCCATTACATTTTTTCTTAAACTGGCTGATGAATTAATTTTCCACGCATTTCTGCATCAGCCTTTAGTTTGTCACAAAGATGCAATCGAAAATGTTTCGAATGGCACTGAGAAACAATTTATTTACTGTATACTACTGATAAGATTGATCTAAACATTGATATATTAAATAGGAATAGCAATACAATGTGCTCATTTACAGAATAAAATGTTTTTCTTGTATTTGATATATTTTTTAGACATAGTTTATTTTCCAACCTCTCTTCTTTTCCTGAAGAATTAAATAGACTGTGCCTTTAAGACTAATGATGGATAAATTAGAACATATATCTTTAATTTGAAAACACCTTTGAAATTCTTTTTTAAATCAACACTTCAAAACTTTACACACAGTGTCAACAAAACAAGACCAATTTAAATAGCTCATCACAACTAATAGAACAAGTGTTTATTC
Organism: Salminus brasiliensis; assembly: GCF_030463535.1. Lineage (NCBI taxonomy): Eukaryota > Metazoa > Chordata > Actinopteri > Characiformes > Bryconidae > Salminus > Salminus brasiliensis. Next base: position 36,737,262 of record NC_132878.1, read on the forward strand.
TCCACATTTAACACTAAATAACACTTTTAATGGCGACTGCAATCTCAGTTATTCAATCCCCTGAACAGAATCCCTCATAAGAGCACACTTCAGGTCACCAATCATGTGGCCAATCAGGGCTTTGGGCATTATTATTTACATCAGGTTTGCTTGAGATAGAACACATCAAATACCTGAACTGGCCTTGGAGTTTGTTGACTGTGATGTTGGATTGCATGTTAGAAAAATAGAAAAAAGTCAAGTGAGCTGTCTGGATAGTTCTGAGAAGAGATTACTGCCTTCCACAAACGAGGAAAAGGATCCAGAAAGAGAGCCAAACACTAAATGTTCCTAGAGATCCAGCTGGACACTCACACGTTCAGACTACACTACCTGGAAGAGGAAGCTATCAAGCTATCTAACAAAACCCATAAGTGACTGCAGAAGACCTGCAGCAAGACTTGGAGGCAGCAGGCACTGAGGTCATAGTTTGCACAGTAAAGCACATCCTCAAACCCATAGAAATAAGCCATCGAATTTTGGGGATTCTGTTCTGTGAAATGATGAAACGAAACTGGAATTTTTCAGGTCAATGGAGCAGCGGTATGTCTGGAGGAGGAAGAATGAAGCATAGACCGAAAAGAACACCCTGCCTACAGTGAAGCATGGCAGTGGCTCAATGCTGCACTGGGCTTTGCTTCCTCTGGCACCAAAAAACTGCAGCAGGTGAAGGGCAATATGGATTCAATCGAGAATCAGGAAATTTTTGATTGGAAAATGTTTGATTGGTTTATTTTAAACAGCTGTTTTTTAAGTAGATTTTGCTAATAAATAATTTCAAATAACTCATTTGCAGTGTGGTTGCATAATTCTGATTGCAGCTGTACATTCAGCATACTTAATAATTGCATGAAAGTAGCAAATGGTACCTTGACCTTGACTTTTGGTAGCCATCCACACATTTCTGGCAGAATTAGCTTACAGTTTCAAGCTGAAGAATAAGTTGATTTCCTAACTGGAACCATATATACAAACACACCTGGCATACTGGAAGTCAGGAGTCAACTTAATGTTAGTCTGCTTATTCCATTACACAACCACCTCTGATAAGTAGTTTTGGGGTACTTTTCAGTGAACACTTACTTTCAACATCTTTCAACTTGATGTCTTGATGTTAACACTGTAACAAGACAGGTTGTGAGGTCTCATTCACAAATGCCCAAAAAGTCGGATGTCATCCTGGCATCACTGCTGCATTTTGTAATATGCCTACATGATCAAGAACAGGCTAAGCAAACACACCAAAAAGTTTCTCTTCTGAAACTCAGCTGTAACTCAGAATGACCTGTATACACACAGAAAAACAGGGGCAGGGGGTTGATAGCTGGAAGATGTAATCATGGCATTTAAATGACTGGGTAATAATTGCAATTATGAGGGCAGGCCAGAGGGGGAGTCTGTCAGATAGGAGAGATGGAGAAAATATGAGTCATCCACTGCTAGATAACTCATACACACACAGACCTCTGGGCCTACAGCCAGCAGGGAAGTCTTTGAGTAGGCAGAGTAGGAGTGCTAATCTGGCTTTTGCTTTGATGACCATATTCACCATAAAAAAAAGAAAGGAATTTGAGCCAAGGTGGGGAGTAGCAAATTCAATTTACTCTGGCTTACGTGTCTAAGAAAGTCTTTTCCTTTTCTGACGATTTCCAAATGCTACTTTTACCTATATTGGGTTTATTTGTGAGAAAAGGGATCTACGCCCAGTCATTTACATTCAGCCTACATACATCCTTAGTTCTGTTCTGTAGGTACAACACCTGGACTGCTTTGCTGTTACTTACACAGCTCTGAAACTCTAAGAACCCAAATCGATGCGGAGAGATGTATTAAGAATGCAGTTCTATGAAGATTTGTTTAGTAGTTGTCCATTAAACTACTTAAAACTATTCAACTAGAGTCTGATAGCTACTTTAACTTCTGTAGCTACCTTTTTCTGTAGCACTCGTGGCGCAAACTGCACTGGATCATTTTGTTAAAATGTGGGGCTTTACCTGTAAACAGATGGCGCATTGAGTGTTACGAGAACTCCCATTCATATTTCAACCAATGGCCGGCCTCCTAATTTTAGAGGAGAGCACTAATTGACCAAAATGTCAGCTAACAGCTAACATCGGCTAACAGATGTCTCCTTGCCACAGCCCCTGTTACGTTGTAGTACCTGTCTGTAAGACCTGTGAGCAAACAAGCTTGCATTTTAAAATAAGCCTTGACGGTGGTAAAATGACTGTAATGCATAGTTTAAATAAAAAGGTAAACAGTCAATAAATGTTGGTTACTTGTTGGTTGTCATGCCTGTCCCTGTTGTCATGTCTGCCTTTGTTTGTTTTTTTTGGCTCTGTTTGTGTCCTGATATATTTTTTAGACATAGTTTATTTTCCAACCTCTCTTCTTTTCCTGAAGAATTAAATAGACTGTGCCTTTAAGACTAATGATGGATAAATTAGAACATATATCTTTAATTTGAAAACACCTTTTAAATTCTTTTTTAAATCAACACTTCAAAACTTTACACACAGTGTCAACAAAACAAGACCAATTTAGCTATGCTATCTATGCTATCTATGCTAGCTATGACTGTCCATTAGTGTTTCCACCAGTGTTTCATTTGTAGCCACGCCCCCTTGTTAGTCCCAGGTGTTCCTTGTGCGTCTCTTGTTAGTGTCTTTATGAGTACCCCTTTGTTTCAGTCGTCCCTTGTCTGGTCTTGTGCGTGTTGTGATTGTGCATGTGCATGTCAGTTTCATGGTTTGTTGAGTTGGGCTGTTTATGGGATTATTCTTGTGTTGTTTATTTGTTAAGCTTTGTTCTTGTTTGGTTTCTGTTTGTTTTGTTTAATTTTCCCTGTATTAAAATATCCTGTGAGTAGGTCCACCTCTGTCTCGTGACAAACTGTGACATTGGTTAATCTAATTTAAACAACATGCTAACGCTGCTTGCATGCATTGTCACTTATTGTAGCCATTTTGTTTAAAAAGCGTTTGTTTTTTAATGTATCAAAAATTGTATCATTTATTCTTGCTTTTGAAAATACAGATCACAAATCTGTAGAGATCTGTAAGATATTGCTCATATTTGCAATGCAGCTCACCGTCCCTTAACACGTGTATGAGGGAATAGGCAAGGGAAGGAAAAATGATGTTTGAATGAGAAAATGATCCACTGCTGAGACAGTCTTGAAGCTTCCCCATAAACTAGTAAAGTCTGCACATTAAGATGTCTGTTTCCATGGTTACGGGCTGAGCAGGTCACAGGTGACCTTTATCGCAGGCAGAAATTACAAACTTACAGCAGATCATATTAGCAGGCAGCTTCCATTGACCTTTTGTGCTGGATAAGGAGTGTACTGATACATGTGGAAAGTGTTGTGGTTAATAGAGATAGACAGGCCTTGAAATGAAGCAGACTCTGCTTGTATGTGTGTATGTGTGGGTGGGTGTGGGTGGGTGTGGGTGGGGGTGGGGGGGTGATGAGATGATGCTGTACGAACTGCTTGGCGAAGGTAAGTGTACTATTAATTTGATTCATAAAGCAACTGTCAGCTTAGCTGTAAAGGGAGGTCGTCTCAAATTGATACGGGATACTTGCATGTAGCTTAATGAGCAGGGTTTTTTATGTGCATAACTAAATGGTTAGACATAAATAAGGCCATTCAGACTGATGTAATGTGAAAATGCTTCATAATTCACAGTTACAATGATGGAAAACAGACATCTGAGGAGTCTAATGCCTTAAAGCTCCATGACAGAGAGGCACTTTATGAAATAGTTCAGATCACACTGCAGAATGCAGACACATTTTCTGATTGCTATGACATCAGGTTTTAGCTTAGATTGGGCCTAATTTCACATGAAGTGGCACAAAATAGTACCCAATAGTGTTTCAGATTTTATCTACATAAACATTACACCCAACTGTGTGAAGGACACTTTTAGGTTCACTGGTCATTTGGATAGTTGTACACATCCTGACTCTTGCCTCCTATCTCCACCACAGTAAAGAAGCCTGAGTCTATGGCATCCTTATGACTGTCATTTTGCTATATTACAGTAATTAAAGGTAACATACAGGTAATATATTCATGTCTTTGGTTTTGATTAAGATATAAAATATCCTTTTAATTTACATTCTTTATCTACTTTGTTGATATAGCACAATTTAAACACAAAATGCTTAACAGAAAGAGTTAATAATACCAGATCAGTCTTAGACGGGCAGCAAATTAAGCACTATGAATACCAATAAGAGCAATGACAGCTTGGATAGAAATGGTGGAAGACTGACATCACTTCAGAAACAAATGAGGATTAATAGGCTGAAAGCATTAAAATTACTTCAGTGTAAGTTTTAATATTAAGGAACTAATTATTGCTGTTAGACAGCTTTCCCAGTTATTGTGAAATCATCTGCAGCTCTGTTTATCATTGAATTGTTTTTTTTTTTTTTGCAGGTATAATAATGATATTAAAATAGATAACAATTAAATCTGTTTATACATTTGCCAGTATATATATATATATATATATATATATATATATATATATATATATATATATATATATAGCTTTTTTATTATGTAAAAAGTGATAATTTCTGAAGAGAAGATATCATCGATCTTGTGCAAAAAAAAAACAACATATCTCAGCAATTTTATAGGATGAAGGAAAAAAACATTCTGAATTTTAATGGAAGTCAATGTAAAAATATTACATTTCAAGTCATTTTGGAGCATTTCTATTGGTCCATTCCTCAAGTCATTTTCACACAATGTAAAGAACAACTGCCAGATTGACATTATGTCAAAAACTAAAAAATTGCAAATACTGAGATACAAGGTTTTAGCTCAACAGCGACGATATGTACTTATGAGACTGAGGGAATAAAAGGATTTAGGATGTTAAAAAGCTTTTAAGTGCAGTACAAGATGAGCAGATACAGGGTACTATTATTTTTTTATCAATAACCATCAAAAAATTAAGATCACAATAAAAAAGTCACAATTTTGCTCTGAGAGCCAAAGCTTCTATGCACTATGCACTATGTCTATTTGCACACTGTACAGATATTCTTTTCTTTTCTGTAAATATCAGCTCTTTACTTTCTGTAAATATCAGCTCTTTATTACCTTTAGTACTTGTTACTTTTTTCATTTATCCCCTACCCTATTTATTGTTTAGTGTTATTTTTCCTTTAGTTTAAGACTGTGTTGTGTGTTTTTTGTTATTTGTCATACGTGTTGCTCTCACCAAGACAAATTCCTTGTATGTGCAACATACTTGGTGAAATAAAGAGATTCTGATTCTGATTCTAGATCCTTCCACGTTGTTTGGGAGTCGTGACGCACGACTGTCCAGCGGCAGGTGCCACCTTGACAGTGTCCTGCATTATGCTGCATCAGATGCACAGAGTCAGCTAACCTCTTCCAGTTCCTTCTCTCAGTACCAGCAAAGTGTGACTCATGGGCTTCAACAGTCTGTGATACCTTGTTACCTCTGGTAATGAGTCACTGTGGAGCCCATGTGGTGACTGCTGCAGTTGACCATGCACTAATAATAATAAATCAGTCTAGAGTCTAAAAGAGAACAACTTTGGGTTCTGAGAGTCTTTCAATGTATGATTCATTAAATAGAAATTGGTGTAAATGAACTGGGATGAACCTCTTTCATTTTGAAGAACCTTAATTATGTACAGTTTCCATTTCAGTTAAAGGATGGTCCCACTTTATATTCAGTCATGGTTATGTATTATAACTGTGCTGTTATACATTTAATACATCTACAACAGCGTAACTACCAGTGGATTACACATTTAATATAAAGTAGGCCTTTATATTAGTTTCTAGAACTGTACACTCAAGCCAACAAACCCTTTAGGGACATTTTTTAAGAGAATGACTTTCTGAAGATACTGTAAAGGATCCTGATAGAGTGTTCCTGCTCCAGCATCCTTCTTAAGTCTGCACAGTCCAGACTGTTGTCACATTTTGATGTTTTTAACCTCGTTCTTGTCTCCTCCCTTGTCTTCTTCCACTTAGATACAGTTTATTACCACTCTGTCCCGGGTAATTCCAGTCTTGTCCTGGCTACACGTCTGCTTAAATTTGTCCCCTGAGCTCTTGATTGTAAGTTCTGTGGTTGTAAGTTTGATGTGAAATGTACATTTTGCACCTTGTTTCTGCATTTTCATTTTTTAACATCATTTGAAAGCAGTTTTTTGTTCTGACAGTGATAATATGCTCCTATCATGATGGCAGCTGAATAACTCAGAATCTGCTTATAACCATTACTATAAAATATCAGGGGCCATCATGACTTTTTTTTTAAACTGACAATGTTGCAAACACTGAAAGTCTGGACTCATAATTACAATATTTCTGACAGGTCCTGAAGACAGCATAAATTACCCTAATTTTCTCTGCACCCTTTGTCCGGTCCTCCTACTCCTCAGTTACTTTGTCTTGTGTTTCCACATTCTACCTTAGTGTTACTTTAATAAAACTTTAAACTCACACCTACATTCCTCAAGACTCAATACACCTTCAATAATGACTTTTCCGTTCTAGGAAAAGCCTTTAGTCTGATGCACAGAACTAAGTTCCACATACAGTAAATGCATCACTTAAGGAGGCAATGAGGAGGAGCTTCTTTCCACAAGCCATCCATGCCCTGAATGGGGACAGGGACTAGGACACTAAATTAAAATATCTACATACACAAACTGGACCCTCACCCACTACAATACACAACCATGGCTCGCGGAAAACTCACTACGGACAATAACGAAAATATTTCTTTTTAACTCACACATACACTCACATACAGATAAATATGTACATATGTATACATATATATATATATATATATATATATATATATATATATATATATATATACACACACACACACAGACACGCACTATTTCATCTGTATATATATATATATATATTTTTTTGCTTATATTTCTATATTTTCATATTTTTATATTTTATTTTTTAACTTAAATTTAACTTAAATGTAACTTATTCTATTTTTATTTTTATTTTGCACTTTTGCACTTTACTTCATTAAGTTAAGGTTTAGTTAAGTTTAAATTTAGATCTTTATTGTATAGCTTTGATGTGGGCAGACTGTCAAAAAAGCATTTCACTGCAAGTTATACTGTGTATTACTATGTATGTGACAAATAAAATTTGATTTGATTTTTGATTTGATTTGAGGTATGCTAGCTAGCACAATAGCTAATTTGGCCAAAGTTGCCATCAAATCTGTCTGCAGTTTCAGTTTCAGCTCCGGTGCACTTTCCTTTAAACACCATATGTACAGGTTTTCCTTAAGCAATAGGAAAGATTTGCCAGGTATTCTAGTGACTCTAGTAAAAAAAACTCAGGACTTACCATGTACCCCAATGACTCAAGACTCCCCTTAGAGTCGCCCCCACACACTTGACTCGGACTTCGACAGACTTAAGAAACAACTTGAATTTACACTTAGACTCAAAACTCAGCTTGGCCTTGCACCCAGAGACTCCTGAGTTTCCTCACACTTGCAACTCCAGACACTGAAGATTCTAGATAATCTAGATTTAAATCATAGAGACTCGAGACTCTTAAAACTCAATTGGGACTTGAACCGTAGAGACTCCAGTCACTCAAGACTCAACTTGGACTTGCAGTCCAGACTCACTCAGACTTTACTCATACTTTAGAGACTCGATTCAGACTTGCACCCTAGAGATTTGAGACTTGAGAATTAACTCAGACTCAAGATTCAACTTGAACTTGCATTTCAGACACTTCAGGCTTGACTCGAGACTTGAGAGTTGAAATTCCACTTTAACTTGCACTCCAGACTTGAGACTCCAGTCAAACTCTAGACAGTCGAACAAAAATTTGACTTGCCTTCCAGATACTTGAAACTCGACTCAGACTTAAGCACCTCAGAAACCTAGGACTCAACTTGCATCTCAGACACTCGAGATTCATCTCAGACTTGCAACCCAGATGCTACAGACCTAGACTTGCACCACAGGGACCTGATTTACACCAGTACTTTTCATTCTCAAGACATGACTTGCACTTGCACCCCTGAGACTTGTAACTTAACTCACAGTCTAGTTATTCAAGATCCAACTTGGACTCACACTCCAGAGTCTCACACTAAAGACCTGACTTCACAATTCAGGTTTTTTCAGTCTTCCCTATAATTAATAAAGCGGAAAATAATCAAAACTAAGTAAACGTGTGTCCAGTTTAACTGTCTAATATCAGCAGCCTACAAGATTATTTTCTGGCAATTTCTGGAGAAACTTTAGCATTTAGTCACTGGTGTATCTCAGATATCCTCAGTTTGACTGGAATTGAACTGAAAGTCCCCAGAGAAAAAAGCAGACACCAGTGGCTGTGCGTTTGTGTGAGTGTTTCATAATCTCGGGAATGTCACGCTTGCACAGAGACATTTCTTCTCATGCTGCTTTTTTCATCCCTCTCTCTGCCCACTCATGCTTATCCCGCAATCTTCTGCTTTTTTCTGACGCTCCTTTAGAATTGGAAATCATGTTGCTAAGTAACAGCTAAAGAGTAATTACTGGCATTGAAGCTTTTTTTGCTCGTTTTATGGGTCATAGCAGTGTTTCTCTTTTCTCTGATGATACGCATGCACACTTGCAGTAACGAGAGACACGGCCACACACACACACCCACATATACACACGTCACACGAACATGCAGACATGTACTAACACTTATAATTGCCTGGCAGGTTGCACCCACACACTTCCAATACCTGCATGGATGTGATATTTCGACAGATGTGAGAACACACCCCCTGATTAGCACTGAGCCCCATAATATTGTTTGCTTTTTTATTAAAAGCCACAATGTGAAAAGGAAACACACATTCCACACATCTCTCTGACTCATATATCTCTGACTCACACATATCCCTATAGTGGATAGCAGTGTAGCAGTCAAAGCCATCTAGTTCCATTGGACGACGCTGGTAAAGAAGGGTATGTGAAAATAACTAGAACTGAAATTCAGTTTCATCATCGAACTGAACTGAAATGATGTCTATCACTAACCTGCACTGAGGTCCATCGGCAAGCTAAACCAAAGCTCATCACTGAACTGAATTGAGGTCTATCAATAAAATGAAATGAGGTCCAGTTTTGAACTGAAGTGAATTAAGGTCAATCACTGAACTGAATTCATTCATAGTTGAGATCAGTCCCAATTATGGTCTAACTAAATTAAAGATAAATTCAATTAGATTCGATACTGAAATTGATTGAGGTGCATCATTGAATTAAGGTCCATCAAGGAACTGAGCAGAGATTAATCACTGATCTGAATTGATGATCACCACTGAACTGAACTGAGATCAGTAATTCAGGTGAACTGAGGTCCAACACTGAACTAAACTTAACTAAGGTTCATCACTGAATTGAGTGGTGGTCCAGCACAGGACTGGATTAAGTCCTATAATTAAATGAAACTGAACTGAGGTCCAACATATTTTCTCTTGTTTTCTTGTTGCCAGATTGGTTTATCAATTACAGTCAGTATCACTTTTGATTACACTGATTAGCAATACAATTGGATCACTTTTCACATTTCTATTGTTGTGATGTACTCCAGATTAGACAGTTGTTTCTCATGAGTTTGAATTGGTTTAGGTTTAGTTAATGAGTAAATGTAGTTAATGATTATTTTTATGCAGCCTGTTTACCATATGTTCACATGCTTTTTGACTCTTCTGTCCACTTTTCCTTTTTTTTACTGGTGTGGTCCAATTAAAACCACTCATTTCTGTGTTTACTCAGCCAGGAATGTGGATCCTGAACCAGTGGCAGCAGAAGAAATTAATAGCCAATTAGTGTCCGGTGCTTGGACTTCAATGCTGAGTATCTTTATTAGTCTGGCACATGAATGTGCTCACTCTGAAAGGCTCAAGGCTACTCTAAAAAGGTCAGGACTCTCAAAACTCGCAATGACTGTGATTGGTCACTACTACATTGATTTAAGCAGTTTCAGAAATCCTTGAACCATCTTAAACATGTTTATGATGATATATAGTATAATGTTAAGGTATACTGACATCAAAGAACACAGGTATGTGTAAAAAGATACATAGGCACAGTATATAGAGTCAGGTCCATAAGTATTTGGACAATGACAATGTTTGCAATGTTAATTAACAATGCTAATCACAATGTAATTGTAACAAAGTATGCTGTAGGCTTTAAATCAAGGGGTTGTAAAAAAAAAGAAATATATACACACACACACACACACACTATGTTGCCAAAAGTATTTGGTCGCCTGCAAATTAACTTAAGTGACATCACATTCTTAATCCTAAGAGTTTAATATGATGTCAGGCCACCCTTTGCAGCTTCAAGTCTTCTGGGGAGGCTTTCCACAAGGTTTAGGAGTTTAGTGTTTATAGGAATTTTTTGACCATTCTTCCAGAAGCACATTTGTGAGGTCAGGCACTGATTTTGGAGAAGGCCTGGCTCACAGTCTCCACTCTAATTCATCCCAAAGGTGTTCTATCGGGTTGAGGTCAGGACTTTTTGCAGGTCAGTCAAGTTCTCCCAGTCAAGTTCTGAGGTTCTGGAACAAGGTTATTTAGACAGATAAAACCAAGGAACACTTCAATGTTAAGAAAGAAAGGAAGAGCATACCACATCATCTGTTAAACATGGAGGAACTGTTATAGCATGGGCATGTATGTGTGTCAATGGGACGGGTTCACTGGGATTAATTGATGCTTGGGATTAAGTTGAGCATCTTTTTACTTACTGAAGACAAAACTGAAGGCAGAAAGACCCACAAATAAGCAGCAACTGAAGGCGGCTGCAGTAAAGGCCTGGAAAGCATCAGGGAACATTCAGCATTTAATGTCCATCCGTTCCAGACTTTTGGCAATTAAATCACTGAATCAAAAGAATTTACTTCCAAGTATTAAAAAATGTCTGAATTTCCTAAACAGTTAATGCTATATATTTTGTTAAACTTTATGAATTGGCTGCCTTCACTTGAATTGCATCTTGATTGCTTCATTATAAAACTCAGTAGGGATGTTGTCAAATGATCAGATTTGTTTTAGTTTATAAATATTCATGACCGTGACTGTGTTTGTGTGTGTGTATGTGTGTGTGTGTGTGTGTGTGTAGGTATATACAGAAAATGCAGGAAATTCAACATATGAAGTTACATCGCTATTGCACATCTCAGGACAGAACTTATCTAATCTATAGAAAGGGAAAGAGAGATAGAGCCAAAGGATGAGATCATCAGTGGTGATGAGAGATATTGGGTGTTGGGTGTACTCCATCATCTTCAGTGATGATTTCCTGCAGCTGTGATGCACCTTCTCTCCCCCAGCGCCTACGTCTGACTCATCGCATCGCTGGGTGAAAAGGGATCACCGCTCGGTTGCTCATGACAACCTGTGTATCAAGCTTAGGAGCGTGGTGTGAAGGCGTGTAGGATGTAGAGAACGCTGAAAAGCCATCGCCTCTATATGGATACAGCAAACACTCTGTGTTGGTATATGATGCCCTCTGCTGGTGACTGTAGACAAAGACGTTTAAAGAGAAGTAATGTGGATGTAGAATCCCCTGAATTACTGCAAATGATTTACATGGAAGTTTTCAGACCTGATCTGTTTTAGTTTTTTAAGAAAGTACATTTTACTGGTGTCTGATTCAGTCATTAGTAATTATTGTCCTTAAAGTAACCATTTAGTATCCTGTTGTTTCACAAGGGAGTGAAAATTTTCATTTAATGATTGCCGTTATTTAAGAATGAGTTATAGATAACACCATGCTGTGTTTTGGAATTAAGTGTTTCTATAATAAATAAGTGAGATTTCAGAGCATGTATTTTTATTTACTGAAAACAAATTAAATAAGCAAATCATTAGTAATTGTGCTTTGCATCAGAAGGAGTGTTTTGTCTGTTTACAAAGTGAATTTGACCAGTATACACAATATACACACTGTACATAGTATGTACTGCATATATGTCTGTCTGTGTTTGTCCTTAATCTGTTTGTTATGTTTGTCATGGCTGTTTTGATTGTGTTGTTGTCTCTGCTCTAGCTCCGCCTAGTCATTAGTGTTCCCACCTGTGTCTCCTATGTGGCCCTGCCCTCTTGTTATCCTTCCCTGTTCAACCTTGCCAGTGGGTGTGTATATACAATCCAGGGTTGGTTGGTTGGTAGTAGTACAACACTGTGTAACACTGCCTTTGCATTTGGACCCCTGTCTGTTTTGTTGTTTTTGCCTCTTTGGTTTAGTGTAATGCCTTCTCTTAGTTTGTTCCTGTGCGTGTTTTTGCTTATTTAGTGCTTTTGTTTAGCATTTTACTGTCGATCAATAAAAGCATTACTTTGTGTTTACGTCCACCTAATCCCTGACTGCCACCCAAACGTGACAACAGAGCCACAGTATGGTGCAACAGTTTGCAGCCATGAAATGCTTCTAATGCTACTAAACTATTCCTCTCAACATAAAGTGTGGAGTACGTCATTAAACACTACTATATAACATGGTTATAAAAACAGAAACAAACGCAGTAAAGAAAAAATAAGGTAAGATGTATGGATTTGTTCAGTTTCATTAGCAGCTCCACCTGCTTTAATGAAGGACTGAAAGAAAAGCTAGATGTTGGGTGCTTTGGAAAGCTGTATTATCTATTTGTGTATTTGTATTCATTCTAATGTTTTTAAGTGAACAAATAAAACTTAGACAAACAACGTTATGTATCGTTTGCATTATTGCGTTATTAAATACCCAAGACTGGCAAAGCACTGTGTGAATATAGCGCCTCAATAGCTTATGTACAAACCCAATCTTGCTCAGCTTACAATTGACATTAACATTAACATTTTTTGAAGGATATGACATGAACTAAGCCAGTGTTGGCTCTTGCGGGGCCACAGGGTTATGTTTGTTTTGAATGGCGCATAAAATGTGTTCTCTAGTTTGGCAGCTGTGTTACACACTGTGAAGAGCAGAGCTTACATAGATGGTCTTAGGCCCTAAAAACAAATTGTCTTGTGTAATTTGACTCACTCGGCCTTAGCTCTCATTTACAGTGTTTGTGTACCGTGAATTCAAGACACTTAAACAAATTTGCTGAAGCATCTCAAATGAGCCGAGGCAAGCCCAGTTCCCTTAAAAACACTCAAATGTACTAAAAGGCTCCTACTGTGTTGCTGGTTTGCTGTAAACTGAGACTAGGTAATGGTGTTACAGAGAGAAACTTTCTGGTTAAATCTCATAGCCACAGTTCAATCAGCCTATTACATCAAACCTCAGAACCAGAGCTTTGTCTTTTGTCTAGGATTTTGCAGGGGTGAGGCAGTGTTCTGGGCTTATGCAGAAGATGACAAGAGCAATAAATGGGATTACATGACAGACCAAATCTAAATAAATTTGATTTAAACAAAACCACTTCGAATATCAGGCACTGTTTCTTTATTCATTCATCACTTTACCAGGATAAGCCCATTTAAATATTTTTCAAAGGGGAACCTGACATCAAAGTGTTACATGTACAGCCGTGGGAGTTATAGGGACTATTCTCATTCCTAAATAAACTTTTCAACACATGAGCGCTCGGCATAGAACTAACGACACTCTCATACCTTTCGCATCATATTCTTTAATTCATATATAGAATTTTCGCAGAATTTTGTCATTGTTTTTTTTCTTCTACAAAATATAATACACATCAGCTCATGAAAGCAGAGATAGATAGAAATATCAACAACTTAATTTCAAGTCTCAACCATGATAGCAGTCATACACATATCTGTGTCAGCAAACAATGCAATATCTATTGGTTTCGATAAACAAATACAAATATATTTTTCCCAATTTAATGTAACGCATAATGGTTAAAAAGAAAAATCAAACTAATAACAATAATAATAGTAGTAATAGTGATAACTCATTCTTTTGGTGCTTGGCCCCCTAGCAATCGCAACGAAAGTGAGTAATGAGCATTTTAGAAATGTCAACATATAATTATTGAAAATGCATTAACAATAATTCATCAGTAATTACTGGCAACCATTGTATGCATGACATCTTCAAATGAGACAGAGTGAGAGAGAGCGAGAGAGAGAGAGGGGGAGAGGAAGAGAGGTGCACGTGAAAACTGACTGTGACTGTGTGTGTTTGTGGGACCACATTCACGTACGCCAACCTAAGTGCAATCGATTTCATAAATGCTATGATATTATCAGCTTCTACTCCCACGTCTACTTCTTCGGCATTTCTCATTTCTTCATACCTCCTTATTTGTGTCATTTTTTCCTTTCGCTCCCCAAATGTCGCTCTTCAAGCTTCGCCCTCGCGTAGCCTCTGCATTGGCGAATTTCTTTTTTCTCACGTTTCTAAGTATGTTCTGTCGTCGTTGTCATGGCAACCCTCCGGTCAGCCTCTGGCAGGTGAGGTGTGCACAGTTGTCACAAGGGCTCACTGTTACCAGGCAGCAGCCCAACGTCTATAGAAAGAGAAGGAAAGAGAGAGAGAAAGAAAGAGAGAGAGAGGGGGAGTTAGTACTGTCAGAGCAATTTTGATTACATTATATACACATTCAGTGCATATCCTGTAAAGTGATATATATATATATATATATATATATATATATATATATATATATATATATATATATATATATATTCATTTTATGTTCAATATTTTTAGATAATGTACAAAATATAGAGAATATTTAACAAATAACACAAATAGTAAGAACAGTACTACAGTTTTAGTCCCTGTATTTTTTCAGATTTAAGTTCAGCATTTGATACAACAGATGATGTTCTCCAAACTGTCTCTCTGGAGTCTAAAGTGGAACAAAGCACATTGTTAGTAAATTTAGCATTAGAAAAATATGATAATATGATAAAAGGTGTATTGCAGGGTTTTGCATTGGGCCCATTTTCATTGTACGTGCTACCGTTAGGTGACATTATTAAACAGACTTAAGTCAGTAATCATAATTAATGATGTACAATTATATACATCATCATGATCCAGCACAAACCTCCTGCCTCCAAAATTGCAAATAAAACTTTCAACCGAAGTCAGTGTTGACAAATTTTATTAATATCCGTTTTGAGCATTTTCATTGACCCATCTATCATGATTATGATGCAATATAAAGTTACAATCAAATGATGTAAAAAAGAAATAAATATGGCCAAAATGGAGATACAAGGCTTTGAATTGACAGGGACAATATTATCTTTATGGTGTATCACAAGGTTCTGTAGTAGAACCATTTTTACGCACTACAACTGGGTCATGTCAATTGTTTTGTCAGGCCAACTTATAATAACTACTACATGTTTTAAAAGATAGTCTAATAACTTAATTTAGTCAAATGTTCATTCACATTTTTAGTGTGGTAAGATATACATATAGGGCCCTATCTTACACCCTGCGTAAGCCGCTCATTACTATCTTACACCTCGCCAACAGCAGAGAAAACACACAGGGGCACCACTGACTGAAAACTACCTAGGCAGACGTCAGCAGTCAGACGTTCATTGCTATCCTGGCAGTGAATTGTCAACACAGGCGCGTGCAGCCCAACTCACTTACACCCTCGCTTTACACCATTGAAATTGCAATCTGCCAAAGTCAGACCGCACCTGGCTCTTAAAGAGAATGGCGAGTGACGCGATGATTGGTTTATTGCATGTTACATTCAAAACACAGCCATTAATAATTAAGAGACTTAGTACATGCCTTTGCGCGTTTCAAGTTGCGCAATGCATCCTTTTCCCGTCGTTACTGACGCCCTAAATCAAGCACGGTGCGCGTAAGATCGCTAAAAAAGAGCCTATTGAGTTAAGCCTATTAAAACATTAGTAAATATGCTGCAGCTAAAATGGCTTAAATAGTTTGGAAGCTTTAAAGTGAGTTTTCCTCCTCTAAATATGTTTACTGTTTACTCCCATCTGCAGGTTAGGCAGCCCTCCTATTCTCAGATTCCTGACCATGGAGAGCGGTGGAGTTCACAGGATCAGGACCTCCTGTCTTTCGACAAGCAGAAGTTACATGGTTGCGCCATTCTAGAGTTGTGAAGCCATCTACATATCTTTAAATTTTCTCAAACCTGAGTTTTTGTGTAGTGTAAGGTCACGGCTCTAGAGTGGCACAACAGTCTAACTGTCCACTTATAAAGAGTGAGGAGATCATCAGTTCAAGTGCCAGTAAGGACTTCCATTGTCACAAGCCTCCCAGCCTGCGATAGCAGATGTTCTAACCTCTATCTGTGCATATTATTATAAAACTGTAAGCTTTTGTTTGAACATTTTACTAGTTAATCTTTTTATATTGTAGCAAGTGTTTCTTATTTACAATCCCATTTATTATTTTGCTTCTGTACTCAACCCACTGTAGGCGTTTTGAGTTCAGCAAGTAATTGGTGCCAAAACAATTTGTTTACTTCTGTGCTGTAGGAATATTAGTCTCATATCCCACCAAGAGCATTTCTAATTTATGAGTGTTCTGTAAAAAATGTTTTTCTCTCCTGTGTCACAGTTGACGCAGCGTTCAAAGCAAATAATTCTGTAAAGGATGCAGAACACATTAATGATGATAATTGGAGAAGTTCAATTGAAAGAGAGAGGTCTGGAGAGAAAGATACTCTTTCATGAAAAACTCTTTCATGTCATACACAAAGACACACAGAAAACACACAGTACCAGGGTGGTCCAAGGATTGGTTTCTGTTTTGGGGGAGTCTAGGTTTTTTCACAGGGGGGTTGCGGGGGTTTGGGGGCTTCTCCAGGTTATTGGGGCTGTCCCTGTCTGTGCCTGGGGTAAAAGGGGTACAAGACACAAGGACACAGTCAAGACTTTACAGACAGACATTATATACACACACACATACATACACATACACATATACATGCAAATACTGACAATGATTTACCACCCCCAAAAAAAGCCATTGTATTTACTTACATTAAATATGTCAAAAAAACTTCACAAATAAAGGGCATTAATAGAGGGTTTGTTGCACTTCTGCTGCAGTAACAGCCTCTACTATACTGGGAGAATTTACACTTGATGCAGTCAGCCACAAGAGCATTAATGTAGTCAGGTACTGAGGTTGGATGATTAGTTACAGCACACTGGCATCCCAACAGTATCACATGGGGCTCCATCGTAGTACAAAATTTAAAACTGTACCATACAGAGGAAGAAAATATGACTTTATACATAAAAATATATTATAAGATAGAATATATGATGTATAATAAAAAGCCTTGACGACACTATAGGTTTTCCCTAAAACGTGAACATACACTGGTATACGGAAATCCAGGGGTGGAGCCAAATATATTCCAGGGTAGTAATACGTGTCAGTGATACGTGTCAGGTGTGCAGGTGTCACAACTGTCTTTCTAGGGCACTCCGCTGACTGCGTGGGAGGTTTTGTGGGAGTAGATTTCACAAATCTTGTAGTGCGAAAGAGGCGAGAATTCACACAGTCGCTGTCCATGGTGTTTGAAGCCAGCCCAGCTGCATGTATACTCTGGAAAGTAAAGGCTTTTTCGCATAAAGCCACAGAACAACCCCTATAGGTTCTATAAAGAACCGTGAGTCAAGAACCTTTAAAGGTCAAAAAGGGTTTATGTAAGATAAAATAAGATAAGATAAGATAAGATAGTCCTTTATTAGTCCCGCAGTGGGGAAATTCCCAGTGTAACAGCAGAAAGGGATAGCAAGACACTCAGTTACAAAAATTTAGATAAATAATTTACACTATATACACAATATAAATAAGAATTAAAAAAACAATAACAATATTATTTACAGCAAAAGACTCTTAATTGCACATGGGGGGGGGGGGGGGGGGGTATTGCACATAGTATTCCCTGAACATGAACATGTGTGTGTAGTTAAGTGTGTGTGTATGTGGTCCGCTGGGAGCAGTGCTGGTTGTGCAGTCTGACGGCAGCAGGAAGGAAGGACCTGCAATACCGCTCCTTCACACACTTGGGGTGAAGCAGCCTGTCGCTAAAGGAGCTGCCCAGTGCTGCCAGAGTCTCATGCATGGGGTGGGAGCTGTTCTCCAGCATGGATGCCAGCTTGGCTGTCATCCTCCTGTCTCCCACCACCTGCACTGGGTCTAAGAAGCACCCCAGGACAGAGCCGGCCCTCTTTATGAGTTTGTCCAGTCTCTTCTTAAAGGTCAATGTAAAGGTTCTTTAACAATTAAATAGAGTCAGAAATGATTCTTACATGGAATTGCTCAAAGAATCCTTTGTAGCACCTTTAGTGTAGGGAGCACTTTATTATGCTGGCTGTACTTTTCTATTTTAGCTTTTCAGAGAAGAAGGAAAAACCTTTCATGACACTGGAGACCAGCAGGCCAAAAGATTCGCCATTTCATCCACTTCAGCAGAAAAGATGTTGAGAGCTGGCTTTAAATTTGACCGAATACATGAATCAGAGCAAATGAGTGTGTGCAGAGACAGGCAGTTTTATGAACCTGTGCGAAGTGTGAGGATCTGTGGTCTATGTGTGTGTGTGTGTGTCTGTGGGTGTGTGTGTGTGATTATGGAGATGAACAGCACACAAACACATGGACTATCAAACTGGAATAGGTAATATTAGTAATAATGTTGACGTCTGCCTATTATTAGGTAATACAGTGGTGTGTCTCATATGAGATGAACAGCTGCCTGTGTGTACTTGTGTGCATGTATTTGTATGCACATCAGTAAGCAGAATACCTGTGTCACATGACAAAGCCTTCCGGTTGCGTTGTGGTTTGACTGGAGCCTGAGGCCTCACACTCTCCTCACCTGCACCAAAATGACATGTAACCAGTAACTAGGCAGCTTTTCCTTAGTTATAGCACATGCTTATGTAATAGACCATTTTAAAAGTGACATCTGATTGGCTCAGGCATGACCAAAGTCGTTCTTATCATATACAGACATATCACATCACGTCAGGTAAATTCTGTATTAATGGGTTCTCATCCATGTGTTCTAATTCTTGTTAACCCAGTGCCATGCTTATTAATTCTAAGTTAGTTACTGAACTTTAGTGTATTTCATCACCATTTGAAAATATAAATAAGTGATTTAAGGCCCTTTGCATCATGCCTTACAACAACCCTTATAATCAACAAATGCAGCTGATTATACATTTAGGCAATAAAATTAACGACAGACCTTGGGTATGAGACCGCTCAGACAGTCCTAATGGGAGCTTTGTGGAGGCTGGGGGCACCAGGGGCGGGATCTTTCTCTCATTGGCTGATTCGGTTGGGGAAAGCACATATGGGGCAGTCTTTGGCTGCGAATCAGAGCACAAATATACAAAACATTAATATATTCACCAATGCTAAAAATAAGTAAGATAAAAAAAAAAAAAAGTATAAAAATTAAGTTGAAACACATTCATACAAACAAAAACACTTGTACCTTTGCTGGGATTGGAGGGGGCTGCCCCTCTGTTTCTCTTGCTCTTTCTATCCCTGCATCTTTTTTTTCCACTCGAGTGGTATCCCTCTCTCCTCCAGTTTCATCTTCTGTACCTTAAAAACAGACCATAAAAAACAAGAGCTTTACCATTCTAATAATCAGACGTTGCAATTAAAATGATCAGTTAAATTCTCCAATTTGTTACAAATTCTTACGTGGTGAAATTAAGCCAAACATATTCTAAAGTGCTACCGTGGGACAGAATATTCAACATGAATGTCATTCTGGGACACTGCGCCAGGAACCATTATGTAGATTGCAAATCATGTCGTGTGAAATACGTGAGAATTAGACTAGTCACTGTCCAAGGTGCTTAAAGCCAACCCAGCTGAAGCAGTGCATGAAGCATTTCATTACAATGACTATCCAGGATTATCATTACCATCTTTAAAAATGGACAAAAAGGATATGCTGAACAACATAAACGTTTGAATCAAGAGCATATTTCCTCCAAAAAGAAAAAATATATAAGAATATGTCCACTATCTATTATTAGAAACCTTTAGAAGCTACATTTATACCCAAAGCTTGCTGTAATTTTCATAGTTTTTTGGAACAAGCACATATATTCTGTGAATATGCAAATTCTAGCCTTTCCATTAAAACCACATTTGTGTTCGTAGCGTAATTGAAAGACAAATATAAATGATGTACAATCTGTAAATCTAATTAAAAGACTAAACCTGTAAATTTGTAATTGAAATAAGTTAGATTAGTAGTAAATTAGTAAATTGAATGTAAACAAAATTATGTTTTTTATCAATTAATTCATTAAATGCATTGAAACGATTTGTGATTTCTTTTAATTACATTTTAACTATTTGTGAAATGTTGTGATCAACAAGGAAAAACAATGGGGCAAAAGAATATTAAACAGGCCGAACAGGAGAAAAAGAAGAGGAAAAGGGAGACATGATAATGTTGATAATTTATGTGAAATAAATGTGAATATAAATATGTAACAAATCCTGTAGTTAGATACATAATAAGGTTACAACAATTACTTAATTTAAACAATCATGTAATTAATTACTACCACCTTAAATGTTACATAATAAAGCTCTACAGGTATAAAATAATTTGATAATTATGATGTAAACTGAATATAAACTGAAATGCTAACTAACCATTTATAAAACTATGTAACAGAGAACAAGTCTGTTATGTAGTATACACTGCATGTAAATGTAACTGTTATATAACTTTTTACCTAATTACATAATCAAGCAATCATGCAATTCAATCTGGGTTATGTAAAATGTTGTGCTATAAAAATGTTATTTTAATATTATCATGTAACTAATTTTATTAGAAATGATATTGATAACATCTCTAAAGGTCAATCAAAAAAAGATGTAACTCACGTAACTAACCCAGTAATTTATTAAGTAATAACATTTACACAAATATGTCATGCAAGTTTAATGTATAGCAAATAAACAACAATAACTTGTTGTACCAGAGCTCTCCTGCAGGGGTCTCTGTCTGAGTTTGGCAAGGCTGGGCTTGCTGCTCTGTGGAGGGGGGTTTGGTTTAGATGGACACGGTACAGGACGCGCCCCCGGAGCCCCTGTTGCTCTACACCTCTCTTCTGACTGCCATGATGACTCAACCCGCTGCAAAGGCTCAACTTGCATGTCAGAGGGCAGATGCCTCTCGGCTGGCTGATCTCTTTCGGAGAGGTCTGTGAGGACGTCGCAGTGCAGCCGTCTGTCTGCATCCACACTGATCTGCCTCTCAGCTTGCGTGTTTGGAGACGGTGTCCTGTCCCCGGCCGGGTAGGGTGGGAGCGGCCTGTCCGTGGGGGAACGCTGCCCTTGTGTCTGTTTGCCCGCCTGCTTCTCTGCCCACTGCCTCTCACACTGCCTGTCCACCTGCCTCAGGTCTGTCCACTGTGCGTCCGGCTGCTTCGGCTCTGCCCACTTCCTCTCCAGCCCCCTGTTGGTCTGCCTGTAGTCACCCCATTGGCTATCTATGTGGCGAGACTCCGCCCACTGCTTGCTGGCCTGTCTCTGCTGAGCTTCGGCCTGCCTGTCTATCTGTCTCAGGGTGTGTCTGTCCAACTCTCGCTCTAAATGCCTGTCTGCCTTCCACAGCGTCTGTCTGTCCAGCTCTCTGTCAATCTGTCTCAAAGCATGTCTGTCTAGCTCCCTCTCAGATGGCCGCGATGTCTGTCTCTCTAACTCTCTCTCTATCTTCCTCAGGGTTTGCCTCTCCACCTCCCTTTCTGAGATTGTGTCCATTTGTTTTGACGACTGTCTGTTGAGTTCCCTGTCTATGTGTCTCAGCGTATGCCTGTCTGTCTCGCTTTCGCACGGCCTGTCTGTCTGCCTGAAGGTCTGCCGGTCTGCCTCTCTGTCCATCTGCCTTTGCCTGTCCGCCTCCTTGCTCATCTGTCTGTCCATCGGCCGTAACATCTGCCTGTCCATATCTCTCTCAGAGTGTCTGTCCGTTCCCGAGGGCGGGTCATGGTCGGGTTCTGCTTCCGATTTCTGCAGTTAAACAGACAACAGGTGGAAAAACTAATAGCAGCTCTTAATTTGCATCAACCTTTTAACTTGCATGTAATAAAGCACTTTGGAAATGTTGTTTGGAAATTGCTATTTGTTGTAGGGTTTCACACACTTCTGAAGATAAACTCCCATATAGAGTAATGCAATTAACAAAATGGCTTATAAAATGAGATATGATATTATTTATATACGATAAATTCCTGAAAGTAGCCTCTCCTTTGCCATAATGCAGCTTTGCATACTCTTGTCATTATCTCAAGTATCTTCGTGAGGAGACACCTGGGAAGCTTTTCAAACAGGCTTAAATTGCATTGCTGTAACATATCTGCTCATTCCTAAGCGCAGGATAACCAGTCCGTTTTACCCTTTATGTCATATGTGGCGTGACTGCTCAATGGTAAATTTCCTGGTGCAAAGTCAGTCACTGAATTATTATTTTTTTAATGTTAATTAATCACACCAACAACTTACGCACATACGCTCTAGTAGCTAATTATCCAGTACTCTTTATCTGCATGGACTAAGCATAAGCTGTAGGAGTAGATTAAAAGAAGGTGGCTTTCTTGAGAAGCGTGTAAATGCAAACTTCAATTCAGTATTAAACCCCAGGTTTATTATTTAGCTGTTAATCTTATTGCATAAACAATTGTGAATTATTCTATAACCATTTGGTTTACCATATCTTGAGTCCCACAGGGTTTTATTTTTGGGCCTATAAAAGTCATGTTCATTATGAAAGAAATGTATTTAAGAGGGTGACGAATTGTGCTTACATACAGGGTTAAAGCCCCAGGGAACACCCAGAGTAAAATATGTAAAAAATGATGCATGATACTGCAGTATTGCAGCACTATTAAACATTAAAACGTTGATTAGACTGCCATTATTCCATGAAATCAACATATCTGACAAGCCTCTTTTACCCAAGTCCAACTATTATACCTCCCTCCCATTTTAAGTACAAATAAAACTGTATTATTCCGATTGTGCTATTTATTTAAGTAAACACAGCACTGAGGCGTCCACTTTGTTGTTCTGAAATCCCTGACCTTGGCTTCAAAAACAAGTCCGTTTGAATCAGCCCTACACAGAAATCCCAGGAAAGCTGTGGAGCTCGGACTGTACCGTTCTGCCGGTGTAGAAGGGGTGCTTGTTCCCCCTGAAGGTGGTGAATGGCATGCCCTGCACAGAGCGAATCTCCATCACCCCTGCTCTGGGCTCCTCCATCCTCTTCTCCTCCACCGTCCCATCAGCCACCTCAGCTGGGCAGCTGCTGCTGCCAGGCAGCCTGGGGGGCTGCAGAAGAGTGTAAACATTCTCAAGGGCATTCCTGG
This sequence comes from Salminus brasiliensis, assembly GCF_030463535.1. Lineage (NCBI taxonomy): Eukaryota > Metazoa > Chordata > Actinopteri > Characiformes > Bryconidae > Salminus > Salminus brasiliensis. The sequence goes on from NC_132878.1 coordinate 36,760,679, forward strand.
ACAAGGTCAAAGCGAGAGGGAGAAAAGAGGGTGGGGGTGGGATAAAAAAAAAAAACACAAGAAGTTTAGAAGTTTAGAAGAAAGGTCCATTAGCTGCTCAATGTGACAGATAATAAATAGCCCTGGATTAGAGCTTTAAGAGGGAGCTTGTTTTTTTTCTTATATATGCCCCGCAGCCGGACAAAACGCTACGCTAATTTTGACTGATTAAGAACCAGCCCCCGGGGCAATGCATTAGTCATGAATTAATGCAATTCACACAGCTAACTAATCAAGCCCTTTCACTATTCATTAAAGCCTGGCTGAGATATCTTCCTTGTCTTCTCTTACATACAGTTTGTGTGGTAGAAGAGCGTGTCCTTCAGTTAACTTTCCCTCAGCCTATTATTACTGATTGCGCTTTTGATCACTGCATGCTCTGACGCAGACCTTCCTCACTGTTTTCCAAGTATATGCAAATACGTGGTTGCATTGCTTCTGGGTCTGACATTACGTAACAACTCAACACCTGCAAGGCCTTGAGCCAAATGACTCTACTCTCTGTTGCCAACTCAGTGGCTTAGCGGCCAAGTCACCAGACCTTTTGGTGTGCTTATAAACACTCAAAGACAATTTGAGAGAGATTTTCAGGGGTAAGGGGTATCATTAGGCATATCTTAAAACAATGTGTTTTTCAAAAATTATCTTCCCTGAGGTGCACTTGTGACATTTTTTAAGAGTGTATGTACCAAAAACAGGCTGCATGCATTTTTACATTTTTACTGCTGGTGCACCTTTAAGACGGAAATATGTAAATGAGCTCTGTTCTTATTGTCTGTCATGTATTGCGTCTCATTCAAAACGCACTAAAAAACAAATAAATAGCGTTACTCCAAATTAACACACTCCTAATAACTGCAGTATTAATGGATGGGGCTGACCTGCTGTGGTCCAAATATGTGGATATATGTAAATATGTTGTTTTTGTGTTCAAATGTGGTTCAGCCAATCAGCTTTTAGAACCAGAACCAGCTGTTCTGTAATAGCCTTGTAGCCTCCCATTGCAGGCATACAGTTAGAGCCTGTAGCTGATCTGTTGATGTACAGTTCATCAGTGGTCAGTTTGTAGGTGGTGGTGGTCCACTCTCAACGCTTTGTAAAAACTCAAGCAACACTGCTGTGTCTGATACACTCATACTAGCACCACATGTCGAGTTGTGCTGAGGACAGCACACTACTCAGAAATCTACCACAGTAGAGGGTGGCTGACTACTTGATCAGCAGATCTACAGGCTGTAAGTGGTCCTTTAGGGTAAGTGAACCTCTTAAAGTGGACAGAGAGTGGAAGTACAAGATATACTCTCTGGAAAAGGGGTTAGATATAGTACTGAAAATGTACTTTTGGTGCTATATAAAATCATTTTAAAGGATTTTTCAGACGATGTGTGTTTATAACTACATAATCAGCATATTAGTTGCACATGCGCCACATAGCTATGCATAATAATAAAGTAATTACTGGATAATTAGTATTTATGCTAATTTCACTGCAGAATCACTTTCTTCTACATAACTTGTTTTTGTGTGTGTGTGACTGACCCTGTGGGAGCCGTAGCGACAGTCCGACAATCCTCACTACAGTTCACGCCCAGCGAATCTGACTCTTGATTGGACAGAGTGGAATTCCGGTTCCTACGGAAACCAAAGATGGCCAGCATGTTTCTTCTCTTCTTTCGTCTGAGGGAATGAGCCTTATGAAGGGTGGATAACTGACTGAGAGAGACAGTGAGAAAAGTAAAGCTTGTTAGTTTTTCTATTCAACCATTTAGTTGCCCCACAGCTTGCTTTACGCTAGTTTAAGCTTACACCTAAGTTTAATTGTCCCCTGTTGTATAAGTCCAGTGAAGACACACTCCAATTCACATGAAACTAGCTGACACATATTTTCACACTTCTGCTCACATGACATTGTAGGGCAGGTGAACATGCAGAAACCCAGGAGAGAAACTAAAGGCCAGAGCACACCAACTCAAAACACACGCCCACATCCCCTCTGATGCTGGCAGCTGTTTTAAAAAAAGAACTGATGATTAACTGTGGATACACGTAAGGAGCATGTAGCGATACATATGAAAACAACAGACTGAAGCTAGAGTGCAACTGTGCTTTAGACTTTAGGGCTGCTAGTCCTTTCAGAAATACAAGCACATACCCTGTCTAGGGAGTAAAATGTGCTGTAAAAGCTTGGATACCAGAACAACAAACATGGATCAAATCAATGATCTTGGTTTAAAAACTCAGTGCTACCAACATTAGCTTACAAAACGTTCTACTTCCTTGGCCATAGTCATAACAGTCACTACGACAGAGTGTCTCCAGGAATGCTGACACCCTTGTCTATGGTAGACTATGGAAATCTGTCCTGTACTGAGCCAAAATTAATCAATCTTAAAAATAATATATTTTTAAAAGAGTATTTATTAGTTTCTTATGGTTTGCCTTTGCCTAAATAAAAGCCCAGAGCCTTCTCTTACAGTTCCGAGTGAATTGTACTGTGGAAATTGAAACTACAATGTTTCCCAGACACGGATTAAGCCTAATCTTGGACTAAATTATCCAGACAATAGCCAAATGACCATTGGGGATTCTTTTTAGTCTATGATTAAGATTAATCTGTGCCTGGGAAAGTGGTACTTAAGAGTTCCTAAAAACTGCATCTGTACAATATGGTAATACAGCTGTAAGCTTGAAAACAGCTTCTTAAATGATGCAAGTTGTTGGCTTAAGGCCCTTTCACACAGAGTCCGATATTTACTGACAAAAGCGCGTTAAGTTGTGAAAACACATGTATATTAATGATGTCTTTCACACAGAGTTAGAAACGGATGGACTGCAACACTGCATTTTCTGCCTAGTTCGGACCAATCAGATCTGACCAATCAGAGCTCTGTCCTCATGGCTGCAGAGCAAACAAATGAGCATTAGGAAAGCTGCAGAACAGCTGATCTTGTTTGTAGCAAAACAGAAACACATATAACGAGCAGTAACACGCAGACTATAAAAGTGTGGAGTTAGAGTAATAATGGGGTGGAGCAGAAAGGAGCTGAAAGGCTGGGGAATGATGGTGACAATTTACAGCCACTTTATGTAGCTTTTTTTCTTGTTTGTCTAGGTGCATCCTAGTCTGTTCATGTCCACAAAGAACCACAAACTATAGCTTCCCTCACTAGTAACCACTCATGTGAAAGAAGAAGTTAAAGTGCCCTATCTTTCACCCTGCAGTCAATTTTCACTTCTTCCGCCTGCTTCTTTTAAACAGCAACAGTGCTTGTGAATATATCTGGCGTGATGGTCTTGAAATGAGGTGTGTTCAGGTACATTTCTGACGTATTGGCAACGGAAAACAGGTGCACCACTGACTGAAAATCCTAGGCAGACGTCAACAGTCAGACGTTCGTTTGTTGCTATCCTGGCAGTGAATTGTCAACACAGGCACGTGCAGCCTAATGCCGTACACCCTCCCCCACGCTTTACATGACTGAAATTGCAATCCGCCAAAGTCAGATCGCACCTGGCTCTTAAAGGCAATGGCAAGTGACATGCCTTACATGCCTTTCGATCCGAGCAAAGCCTACTTTTCCCGTCGTTACGATAGCAAAGACACAATGACACACCCTAAATCAAGCCGCACGGTGCACGATTGACGGCTTGCCTAAGATCGCTAACATAGGGCCAAATAAGAGCTAAAGCAGACAGAGAGCAGAGAACAAGAAAGATTGGACATTTTTAAGAGCAATGGAGTTTCTAGCCCTGATGACAAAAAACGCATTGGACTTGGTGTGAAGGTTCCACTACATTAAAAATCACATCTGGTTTTGGTGTGAAATGGCCCTTAGAGCAAAAGTTCTACTCATTTGCTGAATTTATGTGACATAACCTTTGATCATGCCACATTATAGCTCCTCTGTAGAGGACTTGTGCTTATCATCACTTAGACCAACCATCAAAACATCAAAACGTCAACTGACCCTAACCTTTTCATACAACTGAATATTAGCAAGACTACAGTTTGTTCTTTTGATTGTCTGGAAGGTTCTGATAATTGAGAGACACTTTACAAAAAAAAACAGAATTAAGGTTCCAGTTCTCTCATTTATATTCAGTGTAAGATCAAACTGATGGAGGCAATTTTTCATTGCCTTTTTTTGGCCGATCTTACCAGGCGTGCCAATAATTCAGGATATCTATTCCCGCATTATGCTACAAAGGGAAGTCTTTCATTTCATAATCATCATCATTGCAGTTTATGGCCCAAATATGCAATTTAGAGGCACTGCATTATTTATCTGGGACGATGGCCTTTCACTGCCTCACGGAACCCCCATGATTCCGTGCAGCTGTTGCTCAGCAACAACATAATAACATCTCCAAGAGCCCCGTGGGTTGCTAGGAAACGCTGTGCGCTGGCACAGGAGGGTGCATTTAGAGCAGATTCATTAGAAATGTACTTAACGGGAAAAATGTAATTATGGTAAAAGCATCTACAGTATTCCTCTGGGGACTCATACATCTGGCCAGAACACTGTGTCTGAGGGAGTGTGTGTGTGTGTGTGTGTCTGAGGTTTGACTTTATGTGTGTGTAGGTGTGGGTGTAGGTGTGTCTATATACCTTTCAGGGAGAACTCTCTTGCTATAAAAATCAGGCAGTCCATCGTCCAGTGGAGTAACAGCTCCATTTTCAGTACAGTGCTGAGAGAAAGAGACAGTGAGAGTGTGAGAGATAGAAAGAGAGAGAGAGAGAGACAGAGAGAGCGAGAGAGAGAGACAGAGAGAGAAGTAGAGGAATAAACAGTTCTACATTATGTTATACTACTATATTAAATCATTTATATTATAGAATATAGTCTATGTTAGTGTTCAAATTTTGACGTGAAGACACCAATAGTGTCTTACATATTATAAGATATACCACCACCGAATGAGCTAGAACCCCACATTCCCACTCTAAACCTCCAGATTTGTGCCAAACGCTCTCATATTCAGCCAGAGGAGCCATTAGTTTTGCGCAGAAGAGAGTACAGCCATTCCTGGAACATCCCAGCATGATGAAGACAAATGCAAGCTGAGCTCAGCTTCACACTGCTTTTACTCATTCCGTAAAGCTTACACTGGAGCGGTGCCAGAGCACTCCGGAACAAAAAAAACAAAAAAAACAAGGGAGCAGATGCCGGCCGCAAGATTTCGGAACACGAGACGAGTCCTAAATTCGGTTAAGAGCTTTTACTATTATGCTTTTTATAGTCATTTTAAAAATGACCACAAGCGGCACATAAGGTGATGTCATCTGGCATAGTCTGAAAGGGGAGGTGCACCGAAACACACACAGGTCCCCTCTACCAACACACACACACATATCGGTGCTCAATTCGTAAATGATGTTCTGAAACAGTGTAAATGAGGGTCAACATTCTGCAAAAGTGGGCATATGAGGGAATTTTAGAACAGCATAAACGGGGGGATTCTAGAACAGCGTCAATGAGGGGAATTCTAGAACAGCGTCAATGAGGGGAATTCTAAACAGTGTGAATGGGGAGGATTCTAGAACAGCATCAATGGGGAGGATTCTAGAACAGCGTGAATGGGGAGGATTCTAGAACAGCGTGAATGAGGAGGATTCTAGAACAGCGTGAATGAGGAGGATTCTAGAACAGCGTGAATGAGGAGGATTCTAGAACAGCGTGAATGGGGAGGATTCTAGAACAGTGTGAATGGGGAGGATTCTAGAACAGCGTGAATGAGGGGAATTCTAGAACAGCGTGAAAGAACTAAATAAGAAAAATATTGAAGTATCCAAATGATCCCAGTTTTTATGAAATCACAGTACTTCATAGAACCACTAGCTTTACTACAGAACCCTTACAGAACGCTTTTTTAAAAACAGTGTAAGCTACATGCAAATATCCTTAAGCGTGCACAAAAGGCGAGACACCTGCATTTCTAAACAAACTTTCTCACAGACACGTACTCACCCACCCACACAAGCAATAGTAATGCTACTATTTCACAATTCGCTCTCAGGAACTCCTAACTGGAGGCTTTTAATATCTAATGTGTCTGGCATAATATCTCTCCTCATCTTCAGGAGCGAGCGCTTTCGGTTATCAACAGTCCCACGCTGATTTTATCAATAAAACATTCTGTGGATGCATTAGTAAGAGTCTAATGTTTGACTTATGAACATTTATTAAAATATTCCTTGCTCTGCGTGGTTACAGCGATATCAGTTTTTGCTGCTGTTCATTATTCATTTGGGCTATATATCCATGTCTACACACGGGTGCACAAGGGGCCTTTCCATGAATCAAATATTAAAAGAGGAATATTTAAGTTCACATGGTTATTAACATGAATATTTATCACAGAACACGCCGGCAGCAGGTATAGGGCAAACCTCTGGCATTCCAAGGTACTTAACCAAAATCCTGCATATTCTGCCTTGGCCTTTGCCCCCTTTGCATTTAGATATGAATTAAAGCTGTTTGAGTGACCTTGAGTAGCTATATAAACACAAATCTTTCAGACTTGGTATGGTAATATTTACCTTATGGATCTGAAGTGGCAAAAGCAGTGTGAAATCATACGTTCTGTGGTATCTGGCGCCAAGAAGTTAGCCACACATCCTTTAAGCCCTGTAAGTTGTGAAGTGTGGCCTCCATGGATCACACTAATAAGCCATAGGTGCCTATGACCCTTAATGGCTGGTTCCCTGGTCATTCTTTCTTTCACCACTTTTGGTAGGTACTGACCACTGCATACCAGAAAAACCCAACAAAACTTGCCTGATGTTTTGGAGATGTCTATTATCACAATTTGTTTTTTTGTCAGAGTGGCTCAGATTCTTATGCTTGCCCATTTTTCGTAAATTTTAACACCTTCATCACCTTTAAGAACTGACTGTTCACTTGCAGCTTAATATATCACAGCCTTTAACAGATGCCACTGTAGATGAATATGTGTAACACCTGTCAGTGGTGTTAATGTTGTGGCTGGTGTATACAGCGTTTACTCCTTTGCTTCTATTGTTAAATTTCTTCTAAATAAGCCTGATGTGGCCTCCAACTACATTTAATCAAAATAAATGAAAACACATCATTGAGCTAAACTGAGCTGAGTTGAATTAAATGTAAGCAACACAAGCCTTTTGCCATTTCTATATAGAAATATGCTTGAGATTAACCTGATTTTGTCCTGCAACTGAACTGAAGTAAAAAGAGTTTAGCTGAACTAAACAGAACTGAATTTAATCTAACTGAATCAAATCAAACTGAATTGAACTGAGCTGAAATGCAATGAGTCGATTTGAGCTGTCTAATTTTTTTTACCAAAGTAAAGGGCATTTTGATCATGTTGCTGTCAGAAGTCTGATCAAGGTCAAATATGCATGAATTCTGATCTGACTTTTGATAAAAAGGTCATATTGACATAATAACGGAAACTTTTTCAATTCTGATTTGGGGCACCTTTTATATGGTACTGAAATCTAAATTTATTATACAAATTGCATTTTAAGTACCATATAAAAAGCTGACCCAAATCAGAACTGTAAACATTTTTGTTTGACTGCATGTGAATTCAGTTGAAGGTGCATTGGGTCTGATGATTACTGAGTGTAATACGGCGCACAAATGAGAGGCTTTTGAAAGCTAGGTACTGCAGGCTGTGTCAAACAGGGCAGTATTCAGGATTGTCTCTCACAGAGTCAGATGACAGGAGTGCTCCTCTGTGCCGCCGTGGAGGCCTCGGTCTGACCCGAGTCACATGATGCAGAGGTGCACCTTGGGTTGGCAGTGCAGATAAGCCTTCCCACGATGCAGAGCGGGAGAGGGGAGAGGAGAGCTGAGCAGCAGAGGTGGGCGGAGACGAACTGGAGTCATCACACAAACCTGAAACACAAAAAAGATTGATAGAGAGAGTAAGAGAAAGATACACATTATTAAACTCAACAAAAAAACCCAAATATATAAATATATATAATATAATATAAACACCAATGTTTCAGATGCTTTGTTTGATATTTCAAAAACGATTCAATTGAAATACAGTGCAGTTACCTATGCAGTCAAGTCGTCTGCCTAGAATAGTTGAGCTCCATTTTTTAAATATGTGTTCTGGATATTAATCATTACTGCCACAATGATGTTAGATTTCATCTACACCTCTGTTTATAGCTCAAAATATGATTAATAACATTTGAAATTTATTTTTACAGATTAGTCGCTACTTATATGCATATACATGAGTTAAGAACTGTCCTTGCAATGTGAATTAACACAACAGAAGTTGTCCAATCAGTGCTGTTGATATACATCAATATGCACATATATAAGGTGCCCTAGAATGTCTGTAATGGACTGTATTTTACTTGGCAGAGTTAAACAATGAGAGTCCAGAACCTGCAAAACACTGCTTGGTCTCGTGACCACAGCTTTTCCTGTGCCAGTGTCTGCCGAAGAGTATATCAAACTCGGCATGCGACTCCTAAAGGAAATATACAGAGGCAAATGGGAATCCACTAGGCTAAAAGCAAACATTACCCAATGCCAGTTTTTCCCATCTCTTCTATGCAACATTTACATTTACATTTACATTTACGGCATTTAGCAGATTCTCTTATCCAGAGCGACTCAAGTGCTTCACAGTTTACTCAAGAATGACATCAGCTAAAATTCAAGGATACCTCTAAGCTTAGACAGTACTAAACACAAGTCAATGTGGAGACCATAATACTCTACTATTCGCCCAAGTACTCTTGGAAGAGGAGGGTCTTGGGTTTGAAGACAGCGAGCGACTCTGCCGTTCGGACACCCAGGGAAAGCTCGTTCCACTACTTTGGTGCAGGACAGAAAAAAGCCTGGACGCTCGTCTTCCGTGGATTTTGAGGGATGGCGGGTCGAGCCGAGCCGTACTTGAAGCTGGAAGTGCTCTTGGTGCGGATCGGCTTTTGACCATTGCCATCAAGTATGGAGGAGCTGGTCCGTTCTTGGCTTTATAGGCCAGCATCAGGGTTTTGAATCTGATGCAGGAAGCAGCTACAGGAAGCCAGTGAAGAGAACGCAGCAGTGGAGTGACATGGCTGAATTTAGGAACGTTGAAGACGACCCGTGCCGCTGCATTCTGGATGAGTTGCCTGATGGTGCGCAGAGGGAGACCAGCCAGAAGAGAGTTGCAGTAATCAAGTCTTGAAGTGACAAGAGACTGAACGAGCACCTTGCTGGCCTCTCTAGAGAGAAAGGGTTGAATTCTCTGGATGTTGTACAGGAGAAATCTGCATGAGCGAGTTAGATTTGCATAAACAAACTGGATTCCCTCAGCCAAACCAAAACCAGAACCTTTTTACCAGAAAGACTTGAGAAAGCCAAACCCAGGGAAGTGAGTGGGCCTGGCTAAAAGCTAACCCAGCAACAATCTCCTCAGCTTTCTTACAGCACATTGCGCTGAGAGACAGCCACGCTTTCTAGTAAGACTCAATTACAGGGTTTTTGTTACAGTAGTAAAGCTAGGATGTAATGGGCGGCTTCTGTTCGTAGTGTCCAAAACCAGCCAGTAAAAGCAGAGCTTATAGTTTTTCAGTAAGGAAAATCAGGGGTAAAATAACAGGGTGGTAAACAAGCTTTTACCACCCCCCTGAACAAAGTCAAATTTTTACTATTTACACATTAAAGAGCAACTTACAATACTCAATACATGTATTGTATGACACCTTGAATGCCTTGTTATCAGATATTTTATCACATTATTATCACTATTAGTGAAGATGAAGTGTAAGATTAAGCGTTTTGGCAGCAGTTGCTAAGTTCAGGTCATGCCAAAGATACAAAAGAGACACAAATAGAGAGGAAAAAGTACGCATGCTAACTCTACAATCTCTCTAGAACAAACACACCCATTTATCTAAAGCAGAAGACGCACATGAGGAGTTAGAGCATTAATTATGAAGATGATGAGTGGGGCTGCAAGCTGTGAGAAAGATAGGCAGACCAAGTGATATGCAGACAAACAGACTGACATAAACACAGACAGATACAAAGACAGATGGATGGATGCACAGAGATGGAGAGAAGCTCATTTTTGCAAAGAGCTTATCTTTGCATAATGGAACTTCAGCCTCGCTGTTTTTTGTAAAGTCAGGCAAGCATCTCACAGCACAGAGACAGAGAGAGAGAGTGAGAGTGAGAGAGAGAATGAAGGTCATAATCCAGCCCAGCAGGGCACTCTTACTAATGGAGCACCAGAGGGAACAACCGAGCGAGATGGAGAAGTAAAAAAATAGCAAAAGAGTGAGTGAGTGCGAGAGTGAGAGAGACTTAGCAAGAGAGAGAGAGAGAGAGAGAGAGGAAGACACTCACTCAGTCTAGTAGATACAGGTCGGATTCTCCTGGTCCTGGAACTGCGCTTCTTAATGGCTATAGTGTCCTGCAGACATTACCAAGGCAAGCATTTATCACTCATATATATACAGACGGACATGCACTACAAGGCAGAAACACACACTACAACACACACACACACACTCACAATGCTGGTGCCCAGTTCCTCGTCAGTGATCTCAAGCGAGTCTCTGTGTCTGTATAGCCTTCGGCCAGTTCCACCATCACATATACCGTCCCACTGTTTCACCTGAGACACCTGCCGAGTCTGCACACACACACAAATCGTATCACTGATGTATTACCATTGATTCCTTAAAGATTATGTATCCTCATAATAATGCAGACAATGGAAACACTGACTGGATATTATGAATATATAGGAGGAAGGACACATGCTGGCATTCAAATGTTTGGAATCACAGTTGAAAAAATATAAAACCAATTAAGTTGCAGATTAGTATGTGAAAAAAGGAAATGTATAAGCTGACTGAAATGAATTTAGGAAATCCAGAAGCAGTGATGATCAGCCAATAATACTTTAACCCCTTGTAAGACCTAGGGGCCGCCAGTGGGCCGAAAGTGTTGTTACAAACTTCTATTAACAGGGTATAGCGCCAGCAGTCTGTACAGAAGCCCCCGTGGTTATTGTAGTAATAATACACCTTAGTGTGTAATACGCCTTGCTGTGTTAAAGGGTTAACACAATAACTGAAAAAAATTACATCAACAAAATGGTAAAAGAAGGACTAAACTAAAGGAAGTAAAACAAGAAGAAAACCATCACAGCTAAAGGCTAAAGCTAAAACAAACTTGGCCTCTAGCTGTAGGCTAGCAACAGGGCCAAAACATACAGCTAATGACAAACAAAGGGCATTGGTATGCTGCTTTTACATGCTAGTCCCAAGTTTGCATTGCAATTGTATTACTGAAAGAGCCGAGGGCCTGCAAGTTATGTGTGGGGCCACTGTTTTATCCTAAAAATGTAGAGAACACACACCGACGTTCTCTAATTCTGAATGATTGTTTAAGTGTGGATTTTGCTGTGCACAGCTAAGGGTGCTTAGACAGCTACTACAAATATTAGGTGGCCATCTTTCAGAAACACACGGTGTGTTATGTAGTGTGTGGTCATCTGACTTCGACATTAAATATTGTCACATTACCCACGCCTGCGCTTGAAACCCTACATTTATGGTCTGCACGTGATTCATTTTGCCATTGTGAAATGTCTATTACAGAGATTTGCAAAAAAATGACTGCTAAAAATAGGATTTATTGGTAGCATGAAGAGCACTTGATTTTAAAAGTGCTCTTCATTGTTTACGAACCAGGCAACAAGCATTTAAGCACTTAAATGGTTCTTTTAAATTTTTCAATTTCACTGCATTTACTAAAAACCCTTGAAGCACCTGCCTTTTTAAAGGTTCTGCTACTTCACTGTTAAACTCTTTGCATGGCTTAGAAAATATAGCTCTGATATAGAACTATGTGGGCTGTAAAGACCAGCTTTAAAGGGTGTAACTGCTCCTACCAGAGCTTTATGTGTAGAGTACAGCTCCTGTAAGATCTGATCCACAATTGAGTTGGTGAGATACGACACCACAGACAGCTTAACCTCCCTTAGAGAGAGAAAGGAAGACAGAGAGAGACAGAGAAATAAAAGAGAAGACATTTACGCAGGATCTGCAAACAATCATCATCACACTGCATGTGTCGCCCATCTGCTCCCTCGCTTTCACTTTTTCCCTCTGCTCTTATCTCTTATTTCCCTCATCCTCTTTCTCTCTATAGTGGTTCTCCCCATTTTGCCCCTGTCTCTTCCCTTTCCAGCTGTTCTTCCCAACTAAGTCTGGATCACTTCAACTCAACTCAACTTGACTCATCTAGATTTGAATAACTTCAGCTTCAGCTCAGTTCAGTTCACATTACTCTTCAATACTCTCTTGCCCTCTATGCCCTACACCAGCCCGTCCTCCTTACTCCAGTGCTCGGTGGATGTCTTGAGCTGCTCTCTCCATCAGCGCTGTGCGGATGGCTGAGCGCGGGATGGAAACTCGTTCTGAGACAGAAGAGAGAGGTGGACTCAGTCGTTCCGCCGCTGTGGAGGAGAGGGGACACAGCTCCCGGCACAGAGACACCATTGAGTCCACAATCACCTGTCAATCAATCAGTTGATCAATAAATCAATCAAGCAATCAAAACGGGGAATCAGTGAATCAGTCAGTCAGTCACACTGTTGACTTCATATGGCTGCCCAGTAGGTGGTGCTAGTGAGAGACTGCAGTTCAGAGGTAATGCTACATTTGTTGAGGCTTTTTCAACAGCTGTGCTGTGAGGGACTGTAAATCTCTCGTGTGTATGTGTGTGTATGTGTGTGCGTGTGTGTGGGAGTGTGTACCTGCAGCTCTTTATCCGCAGCCTTGGCCAATTCCCCAGCCAGAGAGTCTAGCCTCTGTCTGACGGGTCCATCCACAGAGAGCACATGAGCCAACTCACAGAGAGATGGGTAAAGCTAATAAAGGAGACAGAGAGAGAAGGAGAGAGAAGAGAATATGTTTTTATTTATTTATTAAGTATTTATTTATTTATTTATATATAAAAATATATTCTATTTTTATAAAGTCAATTTAACTGCATTGTTTATACAATGTTAAAACATTATTATTGATTCTAATAAAATTCCATAAGTCATGTAGTTTTTGAATAACTGACATTTCTTAGGCAAATTTTATATGTAAATGAAGGGCTTAGTATATTGGCATAATATTGGTGCATGGTTTTATCAGTGTTGTTAAGGTGTGTGCATTCAGTGCATTTTTAAAAATAACAAAGAACAGCAAGTATGTCTGGTGAAAACCTGACGCATACAAGTAAAACAACATTTTAAGGGGCTTAAGAGCAAATCTCTGAATATCTTTGAGTGGCCTGGCCAAATGCCAGACTTAAACCCCATGGAACATCTGTGGAGAGACCTCGAGATGGCAGTTCACAGATGCTCCCAATCCAATCTGACTGATCTCTCATGAAGAATCCAGGTCCAAATCCAAGGTGTGCAAAGCTTGTAAAGCTGGTAATTGCTGGCTTAAGTGCTTCTACAAAGTATGGAATAACGGGTCTAAATGCTTTTGCGAATAAGACACTTCAGGTTTTGACTGATGGGCAAAAATTGGCAGCTATATCCATGCAAAATCAAATCCACACATAAAAAGCATAGTTGAAAGCTGGTAAAAGCTTTTCTCCGCTGGCCCTGCTTTAGACTGGGCTGGTTAAACTTCTAAAAATGTGACTCATCAGCTTATAAATATATATAATCATTCACACAGCCCATGCAACACCTTACAGAAGGTATCAAAGAAATTGCATGCAATCTTTATAACTTTTAAACCTTTATAGAGACGTTCTGGGAAAGTTCTGAAGAAGCATGTAAGCCCATGAACATCTGCAGTAGATGATTATCTAAATGACTTGAGCTCAGTATTCCGCTGTTGCCTCATTTAGGGCTCTTAAATGATGACTCAAGCTATTGCTTTCTCAGAATCGGCAAAAGCTGATGCTAATGGCTAATTTTACTGCTACCAAAAACCAGTACAGCTACAGAACTAGCTACAACAGGGTTTCCTCCAATGTGAAGAACTGTTTAACAAAGCCCAGAAGCATTTAAACATATAAATAGATATTGTAATGGTGAAATACAGAGCTCTGAAGAATCAGCAGCAAACGTTTACTAGATTCTTCGTATTCAGTCTTAGTTCACACACGAACATGCACACACTCACCGCACGGGAGTTGCGGGCCTCCTTCAGAACCTGTTTAGCTGCCTGAAGCTCCTCCACCTCCGCCACACCGCGCAGAACACACACCTGCTGCTGCACTCGCACACACAATCGCTCCATCACCTGAAGGAGAAAAGTAATATCAAAGAGACACACTTACACACATGCAAACCCACTGTCTACTGCACCAGCACACGCAACCTTTCCATCACAGTATAACAGAGACACAGCTGAGCCGAGCTGTATTTAGAAACAGAGGCGTTTTTTAACAACTGTATATCATAAGCTGCGTGACTGATGTTACTGTTTTGTAGGTCAGCTAGTGGGCTGTTTAATCCAGTGTTGAGCAAGCTGCTTAGAGACACAGGAGGCAAGGTAGTAACTAGTTACCCTACAAAAACTGTTCTACCACATGAAAGCTGCACTGTCTTAATGAGACCTGGCCAATTCTTTTTTGCCCACTGTAGGGCACATAAGTCTGAGACCTATGTCTAAGCACCGTTTCCACAATCTGTTTGAATCCTACTGTCTCAATTGTGGTGGTGTGGCCAACAGAGCACAGGGACTTTTGGTACGACCCTGTTTTTGATGGTGGCCCTTGCAGCTGTTACATTTTATGGCAAGAAGGGGGGGAGAACCATCAGTTTTTGCAGATATCAGGTTTCTGCTGCTAATAACCAGATTGTTTCTTCAACAGGACCTACTGACTCTCATCTTTAACCAAATCCCACTCTTTAGGGCTGAGTGAAGGCGAAAGGATTTTCAATTAAGGGGAATTTTATTCACACACAAAGAATTTTGACTGGAGGTAATGATTCACAAGTAGAGGGCAACTGTAAGCCAGACGTGTTCTTAGTAGGGTCAGTTTCTCTTATCTGTGTGAACTTGGAGCTTTTACAGCACATCACAATACACAATACTAATATAAGTATAAATAATAATTAAGTAAACAGTGTATATATTTAATAATTAAATGACTACTTTAAACATGAATTAATTCAATTGTTAGAATAATCAATGACAAAAAAATGCCTTTCAATCATCCACAAGAAGGTGCTGTTTCCTTCCCGGTCAGAGCATGACTTCTGTCAGTGGGGTTACTGTTAGGAACATATGGAGAATGGGGTTTGTTCCCCCAATCGGGCAGGAATCAGAAACTTCACTATGCCCAGAGATCACAATATCAAACATAGTAACAGTAACCAGGGGTACAGGGTAGGGCTTAGTGAAGGGGAGAATGGGGTTTGTTCTTAGGAATTAAGGTGTTATAGTGTGACAAAGCGTTCTTTAAATGATGCCACAGAAGAACCTTTTTTGGTTCCATAAGGAAGCATTCTGATAAAAGAGATGTATGAGTGTAAATAATCTTCTACATTATCTCTCCTAGAACCCTTTGTAGCATTTTCTTTTTTTAAGAGTGTTAATGGACTAGAATACATAATATTTATATACAACATTGGAAAAGGAACTAGTGTGTTGTTTGCCACTGCTCTCTCTACCACTTAAAAAATGCTACTGGCCCTGCCAATCTGCTCATGTGAGGCTCACATGGGTAGAACATGGTGGGTTAAAGGTGGGCATGAGCTCTGAGTGGGTTTGTACATGCCCAACTTATCTCGCATAGGTCCCATTTATACCCCAGTGCAGTGTACAACCAAGAAGGGGCTCAAGTTTAACTCCCACTCCTGGTGGGACACTGGTGGTCATCCATATGTGTGGCCAACATGGAAGCTATGGACAAAACTTTCTGCTTCCCAGTTGGGCTACCCATACAGGCCCCACATGGGCATGCTATCTGAGGAAAAGTATAGTTAATATATACGAGGGCAACACTATTAATGTCTTACTGAAACCAAAAAATGTCCTTAACCCAAAATCCTTGCTCCTTGTAAAGACAGAGACAACCAAGGACACTCGTATTCACCATTTGTGTTGGACACAGATTACACAGAATTTAGCCTTGTGCAGTGTACACACATACACACACCTGTTCAGCAGTGCTGGTCACCAGGCCTTGGTGAAGCCGGAGAGCTTGTCTCTGTGAGAAGCGTTGAGTCTGATTATTCCTCAGCAAAGCTCTCTGAATCTGGAACAGCAGAAAAGAAGCCATCGACCCAATCGCCCTGCTCTCATCCACCACCTCACACACACCCTCTCGCAACTGAGAGCTGAACACCGTGTCCAAGCAAAGATGAAAAAGCCTCTTCAACTCAAATTCCCCCTGTGATCTAGTGTAAATAAGTAAGTCTGTGGCCTTTGCGTCGAACGCACACACTTTCGAGGCGTGCTTGATGCATTATTCATTTCACAAGCTGGACTATTTTCTCATTTATGTGCATCTGCCTAATAGATGAGCTACACTATGTTAAATGACATTTTCATGAAAGAGCATGAATGTTTATGGCTTGAAAGCTCTGGGACGCCCAGAGTAAATACAGCTGTCAACATTAGATCAGATGTGCTGATATAAGTCAAAATGGCACTGCGTTATCAGAAACTGCTGGACAGTTATGGCCTGTAGCTCATCTAATGATACATAGATTGTGTTAACTAGCCCCTTAGCCCCTTATCAATGGTCAAATTGTGACTACATGACGCCACACACACTACCATACCACAACCATGTCAGTGTCGCTGCTGTGCAGAGAATGGGCCACCACTTGCAATTTCAGTTGCAACACTTTGCACACTCGTTTCAGGGACACCATAATGTTCAAGCAGACCTCAGGCAGTCATTGCATACAAAAGATATTCAACAAAGTTCTCAAAATGACTGCTTTAAATGTACCCACCACTGCTATGTCCCAAATGCTATGGTGTCTTGAAATAAGGAGGGACTGTGTAAATTACAGGGCTGTAATTTTAACAAGGTCTGAAGCAGAGCAGAGGGAGAATGATAGCAAGAGAAAATGTGAATTTGTCTCAAACATTATAGAGGGAACTGCACTACGAAACTATGTTAATCCCATATTATCAGTTGGAGGTGTTAATGTTAATGTGCAATAACTGACTGCAATACAGCATAATTCTATATTTTAGGAAACAGTCCAGCAATAGCTCTGAAAGTGGTGTAGATTAATGAATCATACTTTGGTAAGCGCTTGCTCTGTCTTTTCAGGAGCAATCCGATATGCCTGTGTGACATCACTCAGGGGAATAGGCATGTACTGCAGAGTGAAATTACTGCAAGAGAAGAGGCAGAAAAGGAAGAGAATAGAGGGGAAGAGAACAGAGGGGAAAAGAAGGAGAGGAGAAGAGAGAAGAAAACAATAGTGGAGAAAAGAAGAGAAGAGGGCAAGAGGACAAGAGAGGAGAAGAGGAGAGTTGAGAATAGAAGAAAAGAGAGGAGAAGGATGAAGAGAAGAGACAAAGAGAGGAGAAAAATAGAGAGGAGAAAATAATAGAGGAGGAGAAGAGGAGAGTCGAGAATAAATGAGAGAAGAAAAGAATAGAGGAGAAAAGAAGAGAGGAGAAGAGATTAAGAGAAGAAGAGAGATGAAGAGAATAGATGAAGAGAAGGGAAGAAAAGAGAACGAGAAAAGAGGAGGGAGGAGAAGAGGAAGATTAAGAGAGAGGAGAAGAGAAAGATTACGAGGAGAGAAGAGAGGAGAGGAGAAGAGAGGAGAAGAGAAGAGAAAGATTAAGAGGAGAGAAGAGAGGAGAGGAGAGAAGATAAGAGGAGAAGAGATAGAGGAGAGGAGAGAAGAGAGGAGAGAAGAAGAGAGGAGAAGAGAAGAGAAAGATTAAGAGGAGAGAAGAGAGGAGAGGAGAAAAGAAGAGAGAAGAGAAGAGAAGGATTAAGAGGAGAGAAGAGAGGAGAGGAGAAAAGAAGAGAGAAGAGAAGAGAAGAGAAGAGAAGAGGAGAGAGGAGAAGAGAAGAGAAGAAAAAGATTAAGAGGAGAGAAGAGAGGAGAGGAGAGGAGAAGTGAAGAGAAGAGAGGAGAAGAGGAGAGAAGAGAGGAGAGGAGAAGAGATAGAGGAGAGGAGAAGAGAAGAGAAGAGAAGAAGAGAGAAGAGAAGAGGAGAGAAGAGGAGAGAAGAGAAGAGAAGAGGAGAGAGGAGAAGAGAACAGAAGAGAAGAGGAGAGGAGAGGAGAGGAGAGGAGAGAAGAGAAGAGGAGAGAGGAGAAGAGAACAGAAGAGAAGAGGAGAGGAGAGGAGAGGAGAGAAGAGAGGAGAGAAGAGGAGAGAGGAGAGGAGAAGAGAAAGATTAAGAGAAGAGAAGAGAAGAGAAGAGACGAGAAAGATTAAGGGGAGAGAAGAGAAGAGAAAGATTAAGAGAAGAGACGAGAAAGATTAAGGGGAGAGAAGAGAAGAGAAAGATTAAGAGAAGAGACGAGAAAGATTAAGGGGAGAGAAGAGAAGAGGAGAGAAAATCAGGTCATGCTAAATGCTTTTGGTATAACCAGGAAATTCACATTTTTCAATTCTCATTTACAAAATCAGGACTGATGTGGAAAGATGAAAACATCTTCAGCCGAGGGGTGTGCGAGAGACCAGCATAATGAAGACTATTTCGGGGTCTTTGTGCGTGTGCTGTTTTGCATGTCCTGAGGACACTGCATTGTCTGAAATCTGTATCACTCGTGACCACGGCTAAAGTTAGCCTGTGTCACATTTTATATTTACGTGCAAAAGGTTGTATAACTCATTGTTTATGAAAGCTGACCTCTACACACTGCTACATAGTTGAAGTGTGTGTGTGTGTGTGTGTGTGTGTGTGTGTGTGTGTGTGTGTGCTTTACTGTTCTAGAGCTCGTGCCACATCCATAAGTCCGGTAGCTGTGGTGTTATTACGATCCCAGGTCACACTCCTGTTCAGGGAAAAATTACCAAAACAAAAAAAAAACAGCATTAGCAGCTATCTTTAGCAGACATCATACAATACACACATCTCATATTTTTTTTCTCCTCAGACCAACTTATAATGTTTGCCCAACAGTCCCTCTTTATTTTAGAAAACCATTAGTCTGGCACATAGCAGTAACAGGATCATTAAGACGGTCATGTTCACAACTTTGTAGCAGATCTCTTGAATGCAACAACTGCCTGAAGTCTCTGATCCACAGACCTAACCAGGTGCTGGTGAGGTCTATCTTCTCTGGTGATGCTTTGCCAAGCCTCTAATGCAGCCATCTTCAGCTCTTGCTTATTTTGGGGGCCTTGATCCCTTACGTTTTCTCTTCAGCATATGAAACACATGCTCAGTTGGATTTAAATCAGGAGCTTTCCATTTATTCACTTTGAGAAGCACCTGTGTTGCCTTAGTAGTGTGTCTGGATCATTATCTTGCTGTAGGATGAAGAAGACGTCCCTCCCAGTCAGTTTGAAGGTATTTAATGGAACTTGAGCAGATGAGATGCCCAAGCCATAACACCCCCACCACTATGTTTCACAGATAACGGGGGGACGCTTTGAATACTAGGCAGTTCCTTTTTATTTAGCTCTTGCCATCACTGTGAGGTTAATCTTGGTCTCATCTGTCCACAAGGCCCTTTTCCCCAAAACAGCAGCTCTTTTAGGTTCTTTTTTGCAAACTGTAATCTGGACATTTTGTTTAGTGGTTTGCATTTTGCGGTGTAGCCTCTGTATTTCTGTTCATGCAGTCTTGGATAGTAGCCTCTGACAACCACACACCCATCTCCTGAAGGCTGTTTCTGATCTGTCGGAGAGGCATTTGAGGATTTTTTTTAGATAAGCGACGATTCTTCTGCCATCAGTAGTGGGAGTCTTCCTTGGCCTACCAGTCCCTTTGCGACTAATGAGTTCTTTCTTCCCAATGATGGTCCACACAGTATTAAGGTAATCCTGTTGAGCAACAGCAACTACAGACTCCAAAGGTGTTGGAAATCTTAGAAGCAAGCCTAGGTATCTTACACCCGAACAAACGAAACAATGGAACAGACCCAAACATCATGGTGTCCTGAAATGCGGGGAGTGTGTAAAACAGCATTGTAATTTCAACATGGTGAAACTGGACTGTATGCAAATGCCCTTAAATGAAAGTCTGAAGTGTGTACTTTAATCGTGTCGGATTGGTTTGATTAGAACTGTGGAGCAGAGGGACATAGCAAGGGAAAATGACTTCTGTTGTGATTAGCTGCCTGTTTTACTATTCATTCAAAGACCTGGCATGGTTCGAAGCAAGCAAGCGTGTGATAATATAGACATGATTCATAGTAATTCATGACTCATGATACCTAGTGTGGTGTACACTTTCCCTACCTGCTACACTAGCATATAGCTGCAGTGCAAAACTAAAGAAGAAGCCTTTGGTTTGCCTAGTGTAAATGGAAAACTGTGTAAATCTGATCACTGAAACACGTTCAATCTTCACCTTTCATCCTTATTTTCAGCTTTTCCTCTCCTAAACTTTTTCCATCCTCTTTCATCTCCTTCTCTCCATCTCACCTCAGTGTGGTGTTAATCTGCAGGGCTTTGCTGAGCATTTTGGCTCCTATGTCCTCCAGGCTGTTCCCACTCAGGTCCACCTTCCTGAGGCATGCATTACTACCCAGAGCATTCACCAGCACTGTGCCTCGAGAACGTAGTCGAGAATCCACCAGAGACAGAGACTGCAGCACCTGAAGGGAGAGAGGGAGAGAGACACTGATTTGACATTAATAAACATTATTAAACTGAACTGAAATCCTGTTAACTGAAATGAGTTAACTAAACTGAAATGAACAGAACTGAGAGAAAGCTGGAGATGTATGAGATGGGGAGCGGAGAGGGAGAGGGAGAGGGAAAAGGAGAAAGAGATTAAAACAGACAGTTATTGCTTTGGCATTTGTCCACTATTGAACTGACTGGATTGAACTGAATTGAACTAAACTAAACTGAACTGAGAGGAAGAAAGAGAAAGCTGAGATGAGAGACAGGTACAGGGTGAGCGCAAATAATAAGTAAATGTTGTGAACAAAGAAAAAGTGAAAGCTGAAGTGCAACAGAAAGAGAATGAACATGAGAAACACTAACGCTATCTTTTAAGGGAAAGTTACTAAAGAGACTCTATTTTCATTTGTTCATTACATGACTTTGGTGTCCGAGTTTCAACATGGTGACCTAAGTGTTATATAATGTTGATCTGTCAATCTTAATCGTTCCATCTGTTCAGTTTAGTACCTTGATCCATCCTCAGAGACAGATGTAGAGGAGAATCAGAAAATAGGAATTGTGAGAAGAAAAAACAAAACAAAGAGGAGAGTACATGAGGAAGAAAGAAATAAAAAAAAAAAGAAAAGAACAGGAGAGTGAAGAAGAGAACACCACAATGCGAGTTGAGCTGGGATGAAAAGATGAAGGATAGAGAGAAGGGAAGCAGAATTAAGAGAAAAGAAGAGAAGAAGAGAAAAGAAGAGAGAAGAAGAGAGAAGAAAAGAGCAGAGAAGAGAGAAGATAAACGAAGAGAAGAGAACACTATAATGCGAGTTGAGTTGGAATGAAAAGATGAACAATGGAGAGAAGACAAGAGAAGTGAAGAGAAGTGAAAAGAAAAGAAGATAAGAGAATTGGAGAGAAGTGGAGAGAAGAGAAGAGAAGTGAAGAGAAGAGAAAAGAAGAGAAGAGAAGTGGAGAGAAGTGGAGAGAAGTGGTGAGAAGAGAAAAGAAGAGAAGAGAAAAGAAGAGAAGTGGAGAGAAGTGGAGAAAAGTGGAGAGAAGAGAAAAGAAGAGAAGAGAAGAGAAGTGGAGCGAAGCGAAGAGAAAAGAAGAGAAGAAAAGAGACAATAAAGAGAAGAGAGCAGCAGATAAAAGAAGAAAAGAGAAACTAAAAAAAAAGAAATAAAGAGATTAGAGGATATAAGAAGGGGTAGGGGGGAAAGGATCAGGAGGGAGATGTGTGTGTGCTTGTAAAACAAAGAGAAAGCTCCCTCACTCCCTGACTGCCATGATATTATAAACACGGTCAATTATTCAATACACAATATGGCACTCTGCACTACAACAGAAAGCTCTTTGTGCGTGTGTTGTGTGTGTGTGCGCGCTGTGTGTGAATGTGTGTGTTCATTCTTGGAAGTAACAGAAGTTACTGCATCTCAATTTTGTGTGAGGTAGTGTATAATTAATGCTGCTGTGTCTGTGTATAGGAGAACGTGGTGAATTTCAATGCTGAGCACTTACACACTCTTCCTCCTGTATGAGCTGGACCAGTTTCTGCAGAATGTCATCTAGCACCCTGTGAAAAAAGAGGAGCGGGCACAGAGGAGGGTGGAGTGAGACAGGGAGCTACTGTCTACTTGATTAGCCACTGTTTGTTCAGAAACACTTTATAGTACAGTAAATCAACAGTAGATTACACATGAACATCAGAGACCAATTCAGTGACACCTTCCATTCAAAAGAGAGAATAACTGGTTCTAAGTGGATGTAGATTGGATAGAGACTGTATATGAAACACACCAATGCACACACAGTGTTTCACAGCATTCCAAAGGGAGGGGTCCATCAATTCTTCAAAATCTCTGCATAATTAAATCACTAAAGTATAAACCAAGTCAGAACAGAGTCAGAATTGGTGCTAACAGCAACCAGACAGCTCAGGAGTTTAATACCTTTTAAGTGATAGTTTTTACGATAATAAGATTTTCACATCCATTACCAAGGGCAATATGCAGGTTCAGGCCAATACTTCTAAAGAGGTAGATTATTATTGTGGTAGCATTTGTTTTTCAAATGTACCACTATGTTTACAACTGTCATTACATTTTTTAAATTGTATTGTATATGGGTTTAATGGCAGCTTTGGACCCTAAATAATGTGGCTATGTTTCTACCATAGTCTCTCCACAGTTAATTCACATGTCACAGCAAACCCACTCTCAGTCACGCTCAACAAAGGAACCATTTTTTTTTTTATTAAAAACAAATCAGTGAAGGGGATATTTCCTTTTAATATAACACCTGACATGTGAAAGTGTCCTTTACAGGCATTATCATAAATAGAATCAAAATGTGTCTTCTATGGATAGGTGCTAGAACCCCCTTGTACAGTGTACAGTTCATTTTCCATTAAATATATTAATAAAAATTTCAATATCAATACCAGCATCAATCTATCTTCAATATTGTGATATATCATTATAGACAATATATCGTCCAGCCCTAGTGATATTATACAACACTGCCATATTGCGCAGAACCCACCCTTAGCAACAATACTGCCCAGCAGTCTGCAGATACATTAATACATTGCTCACAGTAAAGAGAAAGTGAGCCCTGCTTTAGAAGCGTCCTCATCTTTAGGCTTATTGTCTTTAGCTATATTGGTAATGTACTCACAGATTATGTGCTGAGGGCTGATTTCAAAAGCTTCTGTGGAGTGACTAAGCATAAGTGTGAAATGTTTGGGCTGAATCTGAAAGGCTTTCAGGATTTGGGTATGACTCGTTAAGTTAAATAGACAAAGCCCAAATCCCTCTTTCCCACTGTCTCTCTCTCGCTCCTTCTCTCTCTCCTAGACAGACATACATATATACACTGACTCTCCCATTTACAAGAAACATCCATTTGGTACTTTCATTGACTATCTATGAGCTTTCTTTAAGTGGTGGCTTCTTCTCAGCAAAGTAGTGACACTGATATGGTAGGAGTATGGTGTGGTGTGTGTGGTGATTATACAAGTGTATCAGGCACAGTGCTAGGGTTTACAGATGTCCGTGTTACTTAGGTAGACATCAATCCACCACCCAAATGTAGGGAATGTAACAGTCACACAGAGTCTACATGGGGTTACCTGTTCTTGATGTTGAAGTTTTTGCCCAGGTGGAGGTGCCTGAGTGATGGATGTCTGGACAGGGCAGGCAACACAGTCACCAGGTCTGCATCAAACCCTAGAGCAAAATATACGGTTATCTTCAACCCTCATATTCATCCTTGAATGCTAGTTTCAAGAACAGAAAGCTGAGGGTGCAATGAGCACAGGATCACAAAAACCTGATTGGACAAACTTGGCTGGGTGTCATAAGTCTTAGACCATAATCCTAATAGAATATTTGAAGAATTAGCATTTTCACAAATTCTTCCAGCTCTGATATACCATCAATATATGGTAAAATTGAGTACCTGAGTCTGGTTATCCGCATGTAGTGCAGAGCCAATATATCCAATATAGAGCCCAATATATATAGAATTACTATTAATATTAATATTCTAACAATCACCTGGTATATCATATCAACCAATTAACAACATCATATCAACCAACCATCGCGTGAGATACCATGGCATACAGAAACAACACCCTACCAACCACTTAGCAACTTGGTATAAGATCCAGCAAGCAACACCTTTGCAAGCATCTTGAATACCATAGCCAGCACCTAGCAATATCCGGCAATTTCAGTGCGTTAAGCTGTATTTTCACTACTATCTGCTTATCGAGCACCTGGACTTTGCTGTTTGCTCACACTTCTCGCTTGTAAGCTTTAGTGTTTTATTTTAGACTAAACAGATCCCAAAAAGCTGCTCTAGGTGACAGGCCATTCTGTTTACTTTTAAGCGTATCTAAGTAGGACAGCCTTATCAGGCTACTGCCGCTCAAATCACATCTGATGGAAAGTGGGCTAATTTAGGATCTGGATAGTGGGTAGATCAGCGGTAAGATAAACAATTTTGAGATAGGCAACACTGCTCCACAGGATCATGGAGTTTACAGTAGGTAGAGTCATTGACATGCTCACCATTGTCTGAGATGTCAAGAGTAGCGATGGACGTCACTCTGGGAAACAGCTCTTGTATCACAGCTGCTCCTGCTGACCTCAGCTGTACGAGACAAAGAGAACGATTTATTAATGGTTAAAGAACCATCCTCATTATTTGCTCATTTCAGCTCCCTTCTGTACGAATACCTCAATATCCATTGGAAATATTCTTTTAAAAAGAAAGTTTGCATATATTATATATTATACATGAAACTATATAAAAATATTCAGATGTTGATATTTAGGAAATACTGGTACAAAACAGTAAAACAGTAAAACATGATGCTACAGATGGTCCTGCTTGATAGTTTAATATACTGATTTAATGGAGCAAATACACAGTCCTTGAAAAACTGTGATAACCATTATGATAACAATATTTCAATAAGCATACTTAATGCAGTATTATTGACAATGATTAATATGAAATTTATTACATGACAAAACAAATATAAACAGTCGCTGTCTGAATAAAATCTAAAAATGAACATATATTTAAAATATTCAAATCTCAGTTATTATCATTACAAAGCTGTTTTTCAAACATTAAAATCGATCAAATAAGTAGCTATATATTTTGAACACAATGTTCTGAAGTTCAACGATGAGATATTTATAAGACACACATTACTGAGTAAAACTCTTCGCCTGCAGGCACCTGAGGAACCTGATTAGAGTAGGTTAAACAACACGCAGCAGCACAGAGTCATGACTGACAAAAATCAATAAGAACCCCTCCATAAAATAATAGATGTTTTACTGCCTACTATTAAATGAAACGAAGAAATTTATATGTTTTAAATCAAGTAAAAACAATATTCTACACTGTATTTTTCTTATATCTGAGCTGTTGGTGTGGGACTGATAGGATTAGCTAACATTAACTTGCCATAAAATGATGTCTTATTGGAGAGCCGCTGGTAGTTTATATAAACATACACAAATGCGTAATTGTAGTTAACATTAATATTAACCTAACCTAATGTTAGCCAGCTACATGGCTTTCTGGCTAACTTAGTTAGATGGGAATTTATATCACTGCTTTTCTTGTGTGTTTTTCGTCACTGTCCAAAGGAAAACATGTAACCCCAAAACAGCAACTTTACATGAGGAGGAAAAAAACTTCAACATACAAATCAACATAAAAGTCGAGTTTATTCCAAGTCAGTTTGGAGCATTTCTATTGGCCCATTCATCCAGAATTTACATGAGGGTGCGACGCAGATACAGGGTTCAAAGGATGAAGAAAACAAAAAACAGACAAAAATGGAGATACATGTTTTTCATTGGACAGCAGTGTTTTGTGTTATGTGTACTAAAATACATTAATATACATATATATGTATGAAGACGTAATTCATAAAAAAAGCATCACACTTGGGTGTTCTGTGAACCCCCCCCCCCCCCCCCCCCCCACACACACACACACAGAAACACACTCATCTTCCTCTCTTCACAGCTGCTTTCTTCGTCATCTCACTAATGTTCAGGGTTGGTGACCTTTCAGGTGTTTTGGAACACACTGCAGTGTGTCACATACGTTTTCCATCAAGCATCTTTATCAACACAGCAAAACATACACACACACACACACACACACACACACACACTCACACACACTCACACACACACACACACATTAACATAGGTACAAACACAGACTAAGAGAGATACCTCACAGCCACTGATGTCGAGATGCATGTCATTGATATGGGGGTTGTTGGTCAGTCCAAAGAACAGATTCCTTTCAGAGAGAAAGGGGAAGAATGGTGCAGTGATATAAAATGCATAATTTCAACAATGGTATTTCACACATACAAAAATCTGGTGCTTTACCAAGCTGTTTCTGACAACCAGAGGGGTGTACAAACACATTTACATGTGTACAAGTACATTTCAGATCAATCTGTACTGTCTGAATATGCTAATACTTTTAATTATAATGTGTTTGCCTCAAACACAAGAATATGTGTGAGAAATGTAATTATGTAAGTAATTTATTGGTAATTACAGAAAACTCCTTTCTTGAGTTTAATTTGACCTGGTTCAGCTACTGCACTGCTTTGCTGTTATTTGATCTCACACTTTAGAACTTCACTATTTAATTTTAGATCATAAAAGATCCCAAAAGGAGAAAACAAATTAGATCGTAATTAACTTCAGTTCCTATGAAGACAGATGTGGGATGCACTTCTTAACTCTAATTGTATTTGGAGGCTAATTCAGCTTGAATCAATACTTCATTTAAGCAAAATGTACTGCTTTCCACTACCAACCGCTGTACTCTCCTCTTCCGATTAGCTGAAGATACACTGGCAGTCAAATAAATCGCTCAGACATGCATACACTCACCACTCACATTATTAGGTATTCATGCAGGTATCTAATCAGCCAATTGTGCGGCAGCATCAGATGGTTCAGACATGGGCCAGCAGCTTTAAGCATGGGATCTCTCTGATTTTGCATGGCTTGACTGTTGGTGTCAGAAGGGAGTTTGAGCATTTCTGGAACTGCTTATCTCCTGGGATTCTCAGCACAGCAGGCTCTAGAATTTATTTAGAATGGAGTAATAAGGAAATCACATCTACCGAGCAGCGGTTCCGCAGACAAAAACACAGAAAATGACTAGACTGGCTACAGCAACTCAGATTACCACTCTGTACAATTATAGTGAGCAGAAAAGCCTCAGAATATACAACGTGTCCAACCTAGAGTCTGATGGGCATCAACAGGACACAACTGGACAGCTGAATACTGGAGAAATGTAGCCTGTGGTCTGATGAATCTCGAGTTCTGCTGATGCACACAGACAGTGGGGTCAGAGTGTGGCACCAACAGCATGAATCCATGGACACAACCCGCAATGTGCCAAAAGCCCATGCAGGTGGAGGTGGTGAGATGGTTCGGCCAAATGTTTTTCCGGCACACTTTGGGCCTGTTAATACCAATCTATCGTTGTTTTCCTACGTACTATTAATATAGTGTCCCCAATAAAATGACTGGTGAGTCTGTGTAAGGTACTTGTTTATTGTGTGTGTGCACCTGCATTCACTTCAGAGACAGGAGCTGTCACAAAATAACCAGCTTTCTTTCCTTCTCTGTTGTTCTCTATTACACTGCTGCTGCTTCCAGGAGCATCACTGATTACGTGTCCAGAAGCGATAGCTGATGCAGTTACAGTTATTACTACTACTTTACCGTCTGAGGTAGCTTAGCTGGCTTTATGAAGCCATTTCTTTTTTTTACGGGACCTTAAGCTGTTTAGTCTGATGTGTAATACCTTACACTGCGGTCTAAAGATGTCATAAAATACACAATATGATAGTATCATATAGACAGCATTAAGTACAGGCATGATGTGTGCCTACAGCACTCACATTCAACCAGAGCCTCTCAATAGCAGTGTTTCTACAGCAATCTCACTGGTACGTACAATAAATGTGGTTATAATGTAGCATATCAGTTCATCCAGCCTGTAAGGTAAATGATCATGTGTGGGAATACCAGTGTCTTCCCATCATTTGCATGAAATAAGTAGGCAGCCATGTTTTCAGCAGTCAAATTAATACTATGACTTTGACCTTTAAAAGGAACCCATCTCCTCATCTCATCTCCTTTACCTGCCTGCTGACCAGCTCTTATCCTGCAACTTCATCAAGGCGCTTGGAATCATGACACACTCTTGTTGGGATGGGAGCTGGCAATTTGGACCTGACATTAATATATACAGATGTCATGCAGATGAGGAAAAGCCATCAGCATCTCCTCCAACCCCATACACCCCAGCCACTTCCTGTTTCAACCCCTGCCATCCGTAAAGAGGTAAAGGGACATCAGTGCCAGAACCAGCAGATTCAAGAACAGTTTGAACCCTGAATACACTCTCTTACACACACACAGACTGCTACTGATTACTCTGACCCTTCCAGTTCACTCACCATACCCACACTGAGCTCCATTAGTTCAGGGACTATATGCTCTTTGCACTTTAATTGGAATTCTCTCTCTCTCTCTCTCTCTCTCTCTCTCTTCATAAGCTGTGTACTGTTCTCTCTACCTGAACACTGGCTGCTACTGTGTTTATTCCTTCACTGTACACCTTACATTACATATGTGATGCTGGTTACAGCACCAGACTGATGTACCCCAGCGTACACTCTTCACTAACATGCACAACACTCAACTGTAATCCCTGTACTGCATTCTTTTTTTATTTTACTGTTAGTATAGTAATCTAGTACGGACCCTAATCACCCATCCTTTATACACACACATTTGCACATCTACAGATTTGTGGTTTTATTGTCTTTTGTACTTATTGTCTATGCACCCTGTCTCATGTTTCTACCCATTACTGCAGCGGAGACTTAGCCTAACAGTGTTTTGTTGTATTGTACAACCCTTTATTAGTATAATGACAATATGGTTGAACTGAATTGAATATAGCTGAATATAGCCAAAGAGAATTAAGCAACACTCAACGTCAAATAATCACTGGCAGGCTGTATCGGGTCTATCAAGAAGACCTTCCTTACCCTCAAAGAGAGAAGGAACGTCCTGTGCAGGGAGTTTGCCATCAGCCTTTTAAACATCCCCTTCAGAGATTGGCTGCCATCCCCCAGAACTCACACATTCAATTTGCAAAACTGATACAGCAGGAAACTACATATTCCAAAAACAAGGACTGAAAGATATTGAAAATAAACCAATTATAATGTGGGCTTCCAGTGTGTTTAGTATTTTTCAGCTCTTAGTATCTCTGCTCAGTATGTTATGTTACAGTCTGTATAATGTATAATTGTTGTATTATTTTAATAAGAGGACTGGCATGTGAGTGTGAAACAAAAATCCAAACCAATTTTTACCGTGACTGGGGGCTGTTACCATGGAAACTAGGTTAACTGTCACCGGGCACAGGCCTATTATCAACTGTTCTGGACGTGTTTGAAGGGATATATCCCCTACTTTTTTGACTGATCAATGGAAGACGCCTCACAGCTCATCAAGTGATGCAGTGTGTTGAGAGGCGATTTCAGGTGAGGCCTTAGCAACATGATCATTTTCAACACCTTCAAAAAACCCGTGGGATAGTTTTTTGGGAAATGCATGGAGAAGACATGTAACATTTCAGCGATACTTTTAGACTGCCAGTGTATCCACTTTAGCTAATGTCTACTGAAGAGCATGGCATATCTGAAAATAACCCTGTTAGCACTGTAATAAGGCTGGATTCTGCATGTGTCAAGAGCAAGGCCGACTGTGTTGAACTATCTGAGTGCTCTTTGAAGTGCCGTTGATATTAAATAGCTTTCCTGAAGATGAGAGAGCAATTATTCGGTCAATTTGCAGCATACACAAAATAGCCACATTGCAATGGATATCAAGCTGACCCCCCCAAATAAGGGGGGGTGTCTCACCTGAGGGCTTCTGGGGGCAGCTTCATGGAGGCCAGACTGACATGTGTGAGACTGAACGCAGAGCTAAAAAACTGCCGGAACAAAGGCAGAGCCTCTTTCACTTTTCTAAGAAGTGAGAGAGAGGCATGTGAGTATATTTACAATACTTTAATTTTAATACCAATATCAATGTGTTTTATCACAGCTCCTAATACCCAGTGATATTACTTGCAAGAAATAGTAAGTTTGGAATTTCATGGATTCCTGCAATGATCATTATACAAATTACAATTATAGACAAACATAATCTAACTAAACTACAAACACACAGTTCTACAGTTAAACAGTTCATGTTTTATATTGATTATACACTGAGTAAGCATCCACAGTGCAGGCTAGGAAAAGTAAGTGAATCTCTGATGGAAAAAAAAGTCTCCAAGAGCTAATTTGGTAAAGGTGCTTCAATTAAGGAGTGAAGGTTGGAAGTGTGGGTTTTACTGGTACTTTGCCCATATATAAAAACACAAAACATCTGACTACTGACCATTCTGGTCTCCTTAATAAAGAGTGTGAACTATTCCTTGATGCAAACACATAGTAGACTTGTTACAAAGATGCATGAAGCTTAAAAAACTACAAAAGCATTGCTAAAGACCTGGCTTTACATCAATCCACGGTTAGACAGGCTGTTTACAAACGGACAAATCAGACAAAAGTGGAACTTTCAACATACATGCACAACACAACGTTTAGAGGAAAAAGAACACTGCACATCAACACCGAAACGTTAACTGTGAAGCATGGTGGAGGAAGCATCAGAGTTTGAGGCTGCTTTGCTGCCCCAGGGCCTGGATGCCTTGCGATCACTTGCGAGAACCACGGTGTAACCTCATGCTGATGAGGTGATCACCGGTGGGTGATGCAACAAGACAATGACTCAAAGAACATAAATCCATTCATCCATTAAGAATGACTGAAAAAGAAGATTTGTGTTTTAGGCCAGCCAAGTCAGAGTACTGACCATAATCCTGTAGAGATGTTGTGGCATGACCTGAGGAGTATTGTGCAAACCGACATGACAAACTGACACACACTCCTGCAGTGAGGAATGGTCCAAAATTTATCCCCAACATTGTGCACATCCTTTTTTGCAGCTACAGGCAACATTTGGTGAATGTTACTGCTGTTAAAGGAAGATCAACAGGTTCATAAATTCACTTACTTTAATAAGTTACTTACTTTTTCTAGCCTGCACTGTGGGTGTTTAGTCAATGTGCCCAATAAAAGACATGAGTAGTACAATGCAGACCTCACTGTATTAGTGATCAATGCAGAAATACAGGTACTTCCAAAGGGTCAGAGTCACCTACTTTTTTCTTGCAACTGTATGTACATTTACCTACAACGGAAACACAGAAAGTAGAAAAGAGAATACAGATTGGAAGAGTCTCTAACCTGTGAGAAAATGAGTTTTTGGAGAGGTTGAGGTAAGAGAGATCAGCACAGCAGCCCCTGAGCAAAGCCCCAAACAGCTGCATTTACAACCAGACAGAGAGAGGGAGGTGTTAAACTCAGAGACAGGGGAAAGGAGAGACAGGAGATAGAGAGGAGGGCAAGTGTGGATAATAAAAACAGATGGACAATTTCCCAGCGTAATGAAGTTATGACAAACACTTAGATTTTCAATTGCTGGTCAGTGGATAATTAGTTTTGGCAGCTCCTCTGGATGTGAGGGGAGAGAGGTAGGGAGAGGAATGACAGAGGGAAGAAAACAAAAGCCTCACAGGACAGAGATCACTTTTGTAGCCTAGATTTGGGTTTGAATCTTAGCTGAGCAATGAGCTTACTTCTGGAAAGACAGCAGTGTCCCTTTCTTTTCTGTGACTGTGCAACATAACAGTCAGTTGTAGATGAAGTTTGCTTCCAAAATGCATTAAATGCCATTTTCATCAGAGTGTGCTTTAGAAAAACAATGCTGGGAGTGAGCTTTACACACGCAGGAAATGTAAGTGCTGTTCGATAATTAATTTTCCATTATCCGCCAGTATTGGAAAAAGAAAAAAAAATGATTGTGTTGAATAGGGGTTTCATTACCAATTATGCATAATACCATAATTTGTTTTAGAACTCTTCCCATTGATAACAAACCTGATACACAAGCGTGAAAGCAATCTTTAATATGATTGAAAAAGATTTAATGGTTTAGTTTAAGCTCACTAAGCTGAGTATTTTCCTTAAACACTGGCTGCCTGGATTACATTGATTTGCCAGTTTATTAAGTAGAGTGGCTATTTCGATATATGATGTAAAACTAAATGCTTAGCACTCCTTAACTGGGCAGACTGTAGGGCAGGTGAGTCAAACTGTGCTCGTTCCAGGCCTTAGTTCTGCAGAATGTAGTGTTTTGCCAGATTCATCAGCTAATAAATAAGGCTTTCTTTCACCAGTTGAATTTGAAGTTTGAGGAATAATGCTAGTAATGTTAATAATGCTCTCTGTAGAGCTGTTGTCCAGACACAACACAACTGTAGGGTGTATGATAGAAATGGCCTGCTATTGAAAGTAGGCAGGATTTTGTAATGATCAAAGCAGGACTAGATGTAGAGCCTAGTAAGACAAATAAGAGCTAGCCTAGACAGAAAAAATTAGATGAGAGGTGGCATACAAGCACATGGCAAAGTGCAAATCTTTCCAAAAAGAGGCACTGAGACAGGTACTGAGTTTTAAGAGTCATAGATGTAAATATTCAGGGGAGGTGGAGGGTTGGCAGCTGTAAGGGGTGCACCTGTGACAGAAACATTCAGAAAAGTCTAAGAAGTACTTACAGAGTCCACGCAGCAGTCTGTGGCTGACAGGTCTAAATGTACCAGGCAGTTGGGCTGGGACAGGAACATGTGGAGATGCTGTGCAAAGACAAAGAGGTACAATCACTGACCAAGCTGCCTTTGGAAAAGTGGTCTTTTGGAAAAAATATTTTACAATATTATCAAATTTGCATATGTGAACACTGTTTGGGGACTCCTTGTTCTCTTTGAAAATGATACTTGAAAGATTTTGAAAAAAACTGGCGGCATGCAGCGATGGAACTGTAATATGCAATATCATATGGCAGTTTATGTAT
The DNA here is from genome assembly GCF_030463535.1 of Salminus brasiliensis. Taxonomy (NCBI): domain Eukaryota; kingdom Metazoa; phylum Chordata; class Actinopteri; order Characiformes; family Bryconidae; genus Salminus; species Salminus brasiliensis. The sequence goes on from NC_132878.1 coordinate 36,794,077, forward strand.
TAAGCACCAGTCTATGCATTGCACACTGCCGTTCCATTGTCATGTGCTACTGCCATATGACCGTTATAATGACTGTAACCCATCTGTCGCTGCACAACTGGTCAGCAGTGGTCCTGTGATGGTCCCTTCCCATCGGTGGACAGGGTAGAGGGTGGCTGATAAGTTCTGCAGTAACGGACAGGCTACAGTCAGTTATGCTATATCTAAAATATAATACTATTATATATGATAAAACAGATATTTTAAAAACGTATTCTAATAAACTAGCAACTCATACAAGAGCCTTCTCTTCCACCTCAGCAAACGCTATTCTGCTCTGCTTTTAACTCTTCCTCTACTTGTATAGACCTAGCTAGATGATGTGTAACATTTAAAATAAATTCTTTAAATTACGTATACTCTTATATATTATATAAGTAATAATGATTTAACATAAAATCCATAAAATTTAGACTGGTTTAGTTTTTTTGAAAATGACACTAAATTCCCACAGGTTTTCAGTTATTTCCTGAATTACACAAAAAGAACTGACTACAGCAGGATAGTGCTCAGAAAAATGTAAAAAACATTAAAAATATATCATTTTAAATTGCAGTTTTGCGTAAACTGCCAAAAATGTCATTGTTGTCATGTAGCAACAACATGCAATAATGGGTTAAAACCACCTATTGAATTTCCTTTTCAGTGCTGACCTTTACTGTTACCTTAAATCAATGACTGCAGAAAGCATGGACAGCACAACATCTCTTCAAAGTAAAGCCAACACAGGTATAGTACCTCTACCGACTGGTTCCAGTATGATGTGTAGCTCCGTCTATCTCCATATATTTCAATGACAAAACAGCTAATTTTCCATCTCATTTTCTTCCTCTCAACTGTCTTTGCATCTCCAGTGTCTGATTCCAGCAGTTAGTTGTGCTAATACTGGCACATTTTTAAATCAGGTTTCAGAAATCAGGTTTTATACAGAATTCTGCTTTATCGTAAGAAGGCGGGGTTACACTCAGGACTGAAGTGATTGACAGCCCTGGCTTGAAGACACTCTCTCTGCAGGACCTTTTTGTTTACATGGAGTAAGTTAACTGTGAGTGGTCAGGCAGCTAGCTAGTGAATCATGCTATTGTTTATCTCTACTTATTACTGTGTAATTTAGACATTTTACAGTCGTATTGTGTTGTGCTGTTGGTCGTACAAAGTTCTTTGTAGTCGAAATATCTGATCGTGGTGTAAAATGGCCAGCACATACTGGAATATCCAGTGAAAAATATCCACTTTGCTTCTGGGCCTTTAGGCTGCCCTGTAAGCTCATTGAAGCTCATTGAGACACTGAGGCTTGGTCTGGGAGAAGGGGGCGGGTCTACTAAATAAGCTCTGCCTCTGGTCTCTACTGCACAGACTCTGGTTGCAAATTTGACAACACTGCTATATTAAACGTATAAAGGTTACTGCTATAGTAAACCAACAGGTCAAAAATATGCTTATTTGAATTTTAAACTTTGTCATGATATGTGTCCCCTTGACACCCATAGTGTGTGTGTCTGTGAGTGTGTGCCGTCAAACCGTTGCATCCTCTCCTGATAGTATCCCGGGGTTCTTGCTCAGATCCAAATGCAGGAGTGAGTTTGAGTAATCATCATTGGAGCAAAGAGCCTGGGAGAGAGACACCACACCTGAGACAGTGAGAGAGAGAGAGAGAGAGAGAGAGAGAGAGAGAGAGAGAGAGAGAGAGAGAGAGAAAGAGAGAGAGAGATAGAGAGAAACAGACATTCAATTACTGCCAATCACTGATGGCCTCTGAAGTCCTTTCTTTGCTCATCTGTATCAATCTTTTTCGTAATAATGCATTAAATCAGCTTCCTCTGAGCCATGGATATGTTTGATCATCACAAATATGCTTTTCTAAAGAGGCACAAATGGAGCATTTGCTGTAAATGAGCGACTCAGTTAGCCAGCCTGCCTGCCAGAGAAACAGAGGGTAGGTACAGCAAAGAAAAAGGTAATTAATGAAAGAAAAAGAGAGCAGAGAGAGAGACACAGAAGGACATAGATGGAAAGAAGATGATGAGTGAATGAGTTGAAGTAAGACAATACCCTTCAATAAAGGGGTCGCAAACTTGCACTATTCCGGACAAGAGTTTGGAGTAACTTTGCCTGTTTATTTCCTAGGTAACACTAATATTGGAATACATAAAAGTGTCCTGCATACAATAAGTAGATGTTTTATATCACATTGTTTATTAAAATAAAACAAAATATTAAAATAAAAGTGCAAATTAGAGTCTAGTACTATTTATAGCTCTCATCTAACACCTGGTTTGGTAAATCAATGCTTAATGCTGGTAAATCAGGGGAGCTGCTGATGGAATTGAACACATCCACTTGCTGGCTGGAGGCGTCCAGCAGAAACCTGGAACCAAGCTTTGTTCTTCAAGCTAGCTCTTCAAAATTTCCTTTTCCTTCGTCCTGTATTTCTGCATCTGTTCTTATGTGATCTGGGGTTACAGTAAAAAAAAATGTGTGTGTGTGTGTGCATGCTATTACAACTTATTGGGTGTCCCCAAATTATTCAAAGCCATAGTATTACATTTGTTAATGCATCTACACCCACACACATCACCCACAGCTACGGACTGCCTTATAACACGGACATTTCAAATTACACGCTGGCAGTGATGTACTACACATACCATGCTGAATACACACACTGCTATATACACAGCAAGCTCAGAGCAGCCACCACTGTACGGTGTGTGTACTGTATCATTTCAGAAACACACGCAGATTACAAAGCCCTCAAGGCGCAGCCCCCCTATTTTTTAAAGGTTACAATGAATGCAACACACTGAAGATTCAGGAGAGGCAATTCAGATGAAAGAGGGAAAATACTGAGGACTGGGGACGTGAATAATGATCCGCATGAAATCCACAAACGCCCTCCGTTTCAGTGAAAGCTCATTTTTGCCATGTGAAAGTTTGATGAGCATGCCGTTGCATATTTCACCAGCTGAGCATTAGAGCGAGCTGCAGGGCTGTTCCTCGAAACAAGAAAAAAAAAAAGAGAGAGAGAGAGAGCGAGAAAGTTCAGCTCTCGCCATTTGTTCTGGATTTTCCATTTGTTTGGACTTTCTGTTCCGAGGCGCTAAGTGTTGCGGAGAGGACAGCTGACACAAAGCCTTCATAAATCATGTATGAAGGACGTGAAGGCTGGATTACGCAGACAAACCTGTGCAAGTGTACGTGTAGACAAGTGCATGCAGCAGCTTCACAACATACATTCTTCAAATCTGTTTCCAGGCCAATGGCAAGAGTCATGCCATGTGTTTAAAAATGAGTCTGTCAGTGTGATGTGCGTCATATACGTACTATATATGTGAGATACGTAGGCCGACTGGTCCAGAGCAACACCAGATCTGCACAATACATGAGCATTAACTAATTTTTTCAATGTTAAACAACATGCTAAAACCCATAAATCACTAAATATGTCAGCCTTGAGACTCATTACTGGAAAGTCCTACAATTCCCATCATTGTTTACTCTACGGAAAGGCTGGTTGGCCATCTTTGGCTTTGTACTGGGAAACACACTAGCTTCTGCCTGTTTACAAAGTGCTCAGTGTTCATATGCCATCCTACATCACAACAATGCCCACTGCAAAAAACACAAACTAATACCTGATGCAGGCACTGGATCACCATTTAGGTACTGCTTGGATACACTGAAAAATAAGGGCCACCTGTACGAGATATCAGAAGAAGAACATGCCTAAAGCCCCTTCTCCTCCTAATCCAACATCTTATATATTCCCATGCCTCCCTTCCCATAATGCAGCTTCCACACCAGAGCCACTGAGCTCGACCTCCTCCTCCATCCTCTCCACATGAGCTCCTGGACTCTTCCTGGTGTCTGTCTGCTCTATCAGTGGAATTGTTCCACCCAGCATCCAAACCAAAGTATGCTCTCAGTATCTCACACCAGAATGAGTAATAACTCAAATTCTTGACTTACCCCTGACCCTTCCATCTGCCCATGCTTGACTCTTCTTGCCTCCAACCCCTTCTGGCCCTCACGTCCCTCACGCTACCTCTGAAGGCCTCATCACTCTCTGCACAATCTATGCCAACAATTTCCTCATGCAGTTTGACCCCCTCTGATCAGAACCTTTGCTGGCTTTGTCATTGCCCAAGCATCAGGTGCTTCCAAGGTCATTCCTCCAAGGCCTTACCTCTTAAATCAGCAGGGCTTAACCAGGGGGGGTCTCATCTGCAAGCTCCTTTCTGTGTATTAAGCTTTCCAACTGCTCAGACGCACTACATCCCAGTCCATCTGTTTCCTGTCATGACTATCCGTAGGGTTCCTCTTCATTTCCCACTTTCAGTCTCCCTTTTACCCTAAGGCTCCACCCCTATGTGTCACTACTTGTATGTCTGTAGCCAGAAGTTCCCAGAAGTTGTCTTCTTGGTGCCATCTTTTCAAATTGCCTTCAGTTTGGCTCCTCCTTCCTAGGTCTTAGCCCCTGGTACCAGGCAAATTCCTGCACACAATGACTTTCCCTGGGCTGTCGAGCTTGCTCTTTTAACTCTTTATTTCCTTGGACCGTGGAAACTTTGCCAAGTCATCACCTGCCTTCTTTGAGGGCTTGAATCACAACAATTGCTTTGAGATAAAGTACATGACTGAAGCTCCTTCTCCACATCCTCACCATGACAACTGAGCAGCCATCCATAGTTCAACCTAACATCCTATAAATCCCTATCTTTTGGATCCCATGACCATCTCATTAAGCATAAATCATTTAATTTGTATGTAAGCAAAAGGTCACACTGTTGGCTAATGTTGTGATTCCCTGCTTTACTGTGTAGTGTTTTGTTTATTCCCCTAGTTTTCTCCCCAGTTTAGTTATTTTCAATACCAACTACCTAACTACCAGCTGTGGCCCCACTGGAATCGAATTGATGACAGGGCCAGTTGTTGGACAGGTGCCATTTGCGAGCCCCTTCCCTGTTAAGTTTTACTTGGGCTATAACAGCATTGTCTAGAAACTCAACATTACACAGCAAATCTAAAGAGAGTATACAACTATTGCTCATTGGGTTGAATGCCATTTTTGCCGTCCCACCTGTGGGATTTGAACATTCAGCTTTGAACGTGACATAACATTCAGCTTTAGTTCTACTGGTTCATCAAATCTGTCCCCTGATTAATCTTCCCACAACATACAGCGCATCCCAATAATACAGGAATGTTCTGTCCTACTTTAAATAGCAATATGCAAAGCTACAGACTAAAGAACTGTGCTCGTGTTAAAAGAACTTACTCTTGACAGACTGTACCGGTAGGTGAAAGGGTCAAAGCTTAGCTCATGTCAGAACAGCACAGTACAAAAGAATGCATCCGTGGCCAGAGAATGGAAGGTTACATTTATCATTGATCTTCTTTCCTTATAGGAAAGCACTTCATCTTAAAACCTATTATCAAGTTCCACAAAACTAATCTTGTCCCAGTTTCCCAAAAGCCTCTCTAAGTTAAGATCATCTTAAGATAGTCTTTGTGCTTTTGGGTAAACCCAGCCTTGTCAGCTAAGTCATTAGATGCATTATTTAATTACAACTTCTTGATCGACATCAAATATGGGGTTAGGACTGGCAGCTCAAATAGCACAATGAATCTCATTATTGAACAGTATTAATCTCAGCAATAGGAGTATTTGTACTGTAAAAACTCCAGATCATAAGAACAGATGCAGGTAAACAGAAATACAGAACAAAGGAACAGTACGTTCTTACTTTAAAGAAAGTCCTTGAGATCTTGAGAGCTAGCTTGAAGAACAAGCTTGGTTCCAGGTTTCTGTTGGACGCCTCCAGCCAGCAAATGGATGTGTTCAATTCCATCAGCAGCTCCCCTGATTCACCATCATTAAGCACTGATTTACCAAACCAGGTGTTGGATGAGAGCTATAAATAATACTAGTCTCATGAGGAGAACCTTGGAGGTGTTTTAATGAACACAGTGATGTAAAATTAACTCTTACTGTCCATATAAGGAGCTTTTTGATTCTATACACATGTGTCTTCAAACTTCTGCATGGTACTGTATGTGAAAATCTCCCTAAAGTTTCACATTCTGAATAAAGGGTAAAACTCTCCATGGTTCTTTTTCAGAACAGAAAGTAGCCAATGGCAGTGTTTGCCCTTCTTGTAAAGAGCAAAAGACATCTTTGTCACTTGGAGACATTTTGCTAATTTGTTCATTTTTTCCCACACTGTGAACAAGATGGCAACATCGTGCTTTCTTGGCTTGTGCTGCCACCAAGTTTTAGCACAAAATGAACCCTGAATGTTCTGCATTTTTGTGTTGATCATCTGTGCTGCATTTGGTTTGTACTGGTTTTAAGTGATAGGTCAACATCTCGCAAGTCCATTCTAAATGAGAACAATTCTGTAGCGCTCTCCTTTTATGTTTATCTTACTCTGTACTGTCTTGATGGTTGTTCTCTTGGTCTCTTACTGTGCAGCTTTATCAGTTTTCTTTGGTTTTATTGTTTTTTCCGGTAATGTACAATATTTCATGTGCGGTGAGGTGTCAGACACTCTATAGTACACTTCCACAATCTTTGTTGATATGGCAATAAATCCTGAACTCAACTGGACTGAATGAAGCCCTTTTTAAAACAAGGACGTCTTTCATCTACGCTGTGCCCACCTTTGGACGAGAGAGACGTTTTGGACAGGTTGAGGAGCCGAAGCCCTTTACTGAGACGGCACACCTGCTGGATCAGATTACACACACCTGGAGAGAGAGACAGAGAGAGAGAGAGAAAAAGCAATGCACGAGTGTGTATTTGAGTCCACAGGAAGGGGGTGAAGAGAGAGTGTGAGAAAGTGAGAGAGAATCTGGCTTAATTAAAGGGGACTGATTTTGTTCTCTCTCGTTGAAATGATTGACGAGTGATAATAAACAGTGAGGTAAGGCGAGGTAAGAGGCAGGATAATGAAAGAGCTAGAGAAAAAAATGGAGAGGAAAATAAACTAGACTGAGGCAGTCGAGACATTCGGGGCAGATTAAGTGTCATAAAAATGAGTTTGATAAAACTGGGGTCTTTGTCTAAACTGTTCTCAATAGAAGAGCTGTCATCTAGCCTCTAAATACATGTAAAAAAAGGTTCCACTCCCTGGCCACTATATTAGAAACCCCTGTGTTAAACGTCCACTCACTGGCCACATCATTAGAGACACCTACATTGTTCTTTCACTCACTGACCACATTATGAGCTCCACCTCCTCCTTATAAGATATAGTCTAAAGAGAAGTACAATTATGCACAATATGTCACTCCCCCTCTACCCAATACATTATAGGTCAATTTCTGACCACATGACCACTGACCATATTTCAGGTGGTGTGGATCACTCAACATAGCACCATCACTGACATGGTACTGAGAGTGTGTGGAGGTGGTAGCAGCGGTGTTGATGGAGTTCATACACACGTCAGTATCAGGTTCAGAGAGGGTCTGCCAGCCAAACATTTTCAGCCAAGAATGGCTCTTTGGTCACTCTGGCTCATGTTGATCTGCTTCAGAAAGTCCTATTCTTTTGACAATACTTCTATACAGGGACTAGACAAGCTAAGTGTGCACGTTCACACCTGTGTCAGCAATGGGTGGGGGAAAAAGGAGTTAAATGTATTCTTTAGAGGGAGTATTTTTGTACTGGTAAGTATTTTTTTCTCTTTTTTGAAACCAAGTTTAGACACTAAACTTTAGACCTAAACTGAATGGATAGCTGTTGTAGTCACAGTTCCCCAGTCGGTACCTTGGTTGTCCAGTGTGTTATGAGCCAGATTGAGAGAATGGATGACTGAAGCTGGATTCTCCGATAGTGCAACTGACAGCTTCTGGGGAAAGTCACTACAATAAACACACAAGAACACACGCAGGTACTCATACAAATGTACACAACCAAGAGTTCATCAAAAATGAACAGTTCTGTTATATATAGCATTCATATTATGGACAGAAGAAAGATGACAAACTAACGATTTGAGCCCAGCGTTCTCCAACGTGATCTCTTCCAGACTTGAGGACTTACTGAGCGTATGCAAAACCTGCTCCGTGACTTCTGACCCCTGTGGGGAAAACGGTAATCAGTCAATTAATCAGTCGATCAGTTCGGAATGTATTAATTAAACTATTTAGATTGCAGTCTCACTGTAGTTAACTTGCACATATGGTGCTTCATACAAAATGTACCGATTATAAATACGAAAATAAAAGTTACATTTAATGAAAAAGCACAATCTATCATCTAGCCTTGTCATCGCAATGTGGGCATGCTCAGAAGTCACAACATTCATTTTTTGCTTTTTTGCTGCCTGATACAAAAGGAAAATTCCCAATGTACTAATTTCCCATGACATATCTACCAGAGGCAGACAATATCTGCCCAGTATCATTTATTTTACTCCAATCTTGGATACACTGAGTGCATTAAGAATGTCATGACATGTTGGAGCATTGACGTCTGGTGAAATCTGGTGAAAATGGCATTTTTTAATATCGCAATACATTTTACAGAAGCCCCAATGTGGAAAACTGTTATTGCAATTGTTATAGCCACCGCCGCATTCTGCTTCTATCCTGATTCAGTGCACTTGGTCAAACATGACGGCTGCAAAATGCACAGCTTTACATATGTGGTGCCCTGTAACACAGTAAGCTAATAATTACCTAATGTTTACAAGCTGCTTATTCAGTCTGTTTTAAAAGAGCATACTCTAATAAGGTAGTTCAGCTAAGACTGTCCCTTTTTGCTGGACAAGATGCTGGATATGTATAGACACCCTCTTAAAGGTTTGGGTTTTTAGATGAATCGCTAAGTGCATGCTGTCTAAATAACAGTGAGAGTGGGGGATAGTTACAATGCGCAGGTCTTTGCAGTAGAGCTTGGTGAACCATGTGTTGTAGGCCATTGATGCAACGATGACTGCGAGATCTCTGAAAGAAAAAGCGTGAACACACAGACATAGAAAGACACTGTCACTGTCACTGGACCTGGACATGGATTTAAGAGTTAGCTGTGACTGCTGACTGTTTACATAGTAAGTGCTTCTGAAGACCAAAGCTACACACATACCTGCTCTCCAAGTGACTGAAGTCTAGTAGATTGAATTCACGGTTGTCTTGAGAATGATAGATAGTGTCTACATCCTGAAACACAGGCACACACACACTTTGACTGGAACAGGCATATAAATGGTTCTAAATGCAGGTTAAAATCAGTACTTTAAGCAGCAAAAGCTGTAGGGAAGGCTACAGCGGCTGGAAATAAACTTGCATTAATAGTGCAGCCATGGAAACCAAAGTCACTAAGCAACAAATCATACATCATGAACAAAATACGAACGTGAGACCATTTAAAGATGATATATACATCTAGATGTGACAGACCTCCCAACTCTTAGTTGAGCAAAAGTATAAAAACAGCTATACAAGCGAATCCATTGCTAGCATTACTGTACCAAGCCTTCTTCTGAACTCCGCTGCTTCCATCAGAGTTTTTTTGCCCAGTCATGCTGACGGCTTTTGCTCAACAGGAAAAATAGGTGGTTTAAAACAAAAGTTAACATGTTTTAAGTTCTTTAACAGTGCACCACCATGACGGAGTCTTCTAATTCCTCCTGTAGTTCACTTGCAGTATAATGGGTCCTGACTTGCAGTATAATGGTCCTGATTTGTCTTTCTAGCAATCCTACGAGCAGTTCTTTAGGCAAGGTCCTCCAAACCTCAACTTGACCTCCACTATTCCTGTGAACTGCCATTTCTTAACTACATCATGAACTGAGAAAACAGGTACCTAAAAAAAAAGGCTTTACTGTCTTCTTATAGTCTTCTCCAGCTTCGTGGCCATCAGTGAATTACTGTTAAGTGCAACACAGCTGCTTAGAGGAGCCCATTGCTGCTGTTTGTTAAGACGTGATGATTATGAACAAGCTATTTAAGGCCCAAGACCTTGGTAAACGTTATCTGAGAGTCCAAATCTCTTGGGGTGGCTAAACTTTTGATTAAAATGCTAAAAACAATGTTTCGTCTTCTAACTTTAAGTCTTTTGGAGATCAGTACATCTACTACATGCTTAGCTATTCACATTTTGACCAGGGTCAAAACACCCACACCCACACACACACACAATTACCCAACTTACCCACTGCACCTCTTCTTTGCAGCTGATGCCGTTGTAATCACAGAGAGCAGCGTATGTTTCTGAGAAGCCACCTGGGAAAGAAAGAGACTGATACAGACTCTGTGTGTGTGTGTGTGTGTGTGTGTGCTTTTTGTGGATATATCTATTTGCATGTGTATTCAAGGATGCAGCTATATATAAGGGTCATACCATATGTGTGTGTATGCAAGTATGCATGTCTCTTTTGGGCTTACATGCTGAGATATGTACAGCAGCCATGTGATAGTTTCGGAGTGTGTGTGTGTGTGTGTGTGTGTGTGTGTGTATGTGTACCGCAAGCTCTCTGTGTCTCCACTGAGGTGTCGGAGCTGGGAGAGTACTTCCTGCTTCCATCTGACAAATCACTGTCTGAGTGACAGAGAGAGGGCCTAGGGGGAGAGAGAGAGAAGGAACGAGTGAGGTGGAGAGGAAGAAAGAGAGAGAGAGAAAGAAGGAACGAGTGAGGTGGAGAGGAAGAAAGAGAGAGAGAGAAAGAAAGAAGGAACGAGTGAGGTGGAGAGGAAGAAAGAGAGAGAGAAAAAGAAGGAACGAGTGAGGTGGAGAGGAAGAGAGAGAAAAAGAAGGAACGAGTGAGGTGGAGAGGAAGAAAGAGAGAGAGAGAAAGAAGGAACGAGTGAGGTGGAGAGGAAGAAAGAGAGAGAGAAAAAGAAGGAACGAGTGAGGTGGAGAGGAAGAAAGAGAGAGAGAAAAAGAAGGAACGAGTGAGGTGGAGAGGAAGAAAGAGAGAGAGAGAAAGAAAGAAGGAACGAGTGAGGTGGAGAGGAAGAAAGAGAGAGAGAAAAAGAAGGAACGAGTGAGGTGGAGAGGAAGAAAGAGAGAGAGAAAAAGAAGGAATGAGTGAGGTGGAGTGGAAGAAAGAGAGAGAGAAAGAGAGAGAAAAAGTGAGAGTGGAGATTGAGTTAGGAGAAAGAAAGAGAAAGGAGTGAGTGAGAGAAAGAGAAAGAGAAAGCGGGAGAGTGAGTGAGGGAGAGAGGCAGAAAAAGACAGATAGGAAAGAGAGAGGAATGTAAGAGATAAGGGAGGCAAGAGAGAGCGCAAATGGAAAGGGAGGCCAGAGAGAGAGAGAAAACGGAGGGAGAGACAAAGACAGAGAAATTGAAGGAGAGAGGAAAAGAGAGAGTAAGTGAAAGAGAGAAAAAGAGAGAGAGATAGAGGCAGAAGTAGAATGGGGAGAGAGACAAAGAATAAAGGAGAGAGAGAGAGAGAGAGAGAGAGAGAGGAATTATTTTTGTCCTTAGGGCTTTTAAAATGGGAAATAAGCAATTGACATGGTCTACAAACCACTTACCCCAAGAGGGATTTCAAAGAAAGACAGCAGAGTGTGAGTGTGTGTGTGGGTGTGAGTGTGTGTAAGTTTTTTTTTTTTTTTGTGCACTTACGCAAACACAGAGTTGTTAAATATTCGAGAAAGAGCAAAGTTGATGTGGTTGATCACATGGTCCAGGTGGTCACGTGTCTGCAGCCTGAGGGAATACGTCGACTTGTCAGTTTCTATGACAACCTGTGTAGGAAGAGAAAAAAAACAACATCAACAAATGGTCCTCCGTCACTCGGGCACTGCGATGGCCGAACAGAAAATCTCAGGAAGAAAAAGGAATAATGCCTATTAACAGACTGAAGCAGTTCAGAAAGTCTGTGAACATCTACATACAGACAGCAGACGACCAGGAGGGAGCTCACCCCCCCAACACTGCTACAGCTGAGTTATGCCAATGACCAAATTGTGGATTATGCAGAAGAGGTTACATTAACGCTCCTGTCTACATGACGGCTTAACATCGTTGGCATTTGTTTGAAAAGTAAAAGGTTGACAGTTGTCTTTTTCAGGTTGTTAAAAAGACGTCTGAAGAAAGACAAACGCTCCATGTCTAAATTTAGTTGTGAGGTGAGAGTTGAAAAGATGCCGTTCTTAAGTTGATTCAGCGACTTCAATCCAGCCTCAGATTTACAGCGATGTCCCACCACCTGCCCCACCCAGGCTGCCACATTACCCCTGGCCTGTGTTTGCAGCAGATTCCTCTGATTGGCTCAAACCACACAATGCGCCCTACCTACCTACCTAGCAACACTTTGGCTGAGTATTGCTCTGTTTTTAACCCACAGTGTTTAGAGTACTTAGAACGTCTCTCAGCCAATCACATGCTTTAGACCTAACATTGGTTTAATAAACTGTAAGGATTGCACTGGGTCAGTGTCACTCAGCAGTGACCAGAGAGGCTACAGAGGGTTAAAATATCACATTTAGAAATTGGAACCAACTTGTTTATTTTTCAAACTTGAGACATAATGTCTAAACAGTCAAAATGAAAAAAGCGAATAAATGAAACGTGTTAATGTCATGTGGCTAATGTACAGAAAAAAATTGTAGTAAAACCAATAAAACCAAAACTATTCTACTTTATAATCCCTGTTTTTAGCTTAATATTAATTTAATCAACATTTAGTGTCATATTTAGTGATTTCAATGTAAATTATTTTGATTTTCTTATTCTATTTAGATTTAAGTTTCTAAATTTGACATCTTTCTTTTAACTTAGTCATTTTCCATGTGCATATTCAGTACACTTTTTAAATCCCAGGAGGGAAAAAGTGAGTATTTAAACTTAAACTTAAAAACATCAATTTGGAGTTAAAGATAAATATCATATTTACTGTCAGTCTTTAACAAGTGTTCTTGTTATTGTCATGAGTACACACAGAATAGACTATTATAGGGTTTTAATAGGGTATCATACACAACAGCTTTCGGCTGCACAAAAGCACTCAAATTCCTAAATCTCGCTGTTCCACAAGTCACAAACCAAGCTTAACTGGACTGGACTTTTCAACCTTTTATACACTCACACCAGAAGCGTGGGAAAAATGTGAAAAACTGTGGATGAATATGCATTCATTTTACTATGAAGCGCTGAGCTAGTGCCTTCAATGTCTGGCTTTAAAGGCATTACTATTCTAGAGAACTGCCTAGTTCAATATTTGCTAAGTTGTCTCATCAGCCACTGGCTGGATCCTCCATCCAGTTACGTCGCTGCTCATCTACAGGACTTCATAAATATCAGTAGCTCTTGATCGAAAGGCTAAAGTTGAACTCGTTTTTCATCTTACACTTACAGAATTACCCCGCCGTCAGTCTGACCAAGGGTTAAAACCAGGCCAAAATCAGACCCATAACTTATAACTGGGTTTTCCATCTACCTTTTTTCTCAGAGCGAATTGTGAACGTTCTTAAAACAAAAAAAAGAACAGTGGTGGAAACAGATTTTGTGAATACGTGATGATGTAGAGGAACACATTTGGCATTACAGTTAATCAGAACTGTTTGCTGCAGTGACGTTGCCACCCAGGGGCTTGGTGGGTGACAGCGAAATGGGAGAGCAATTTCAGCCCTCATTAGTCAAGTCAAGCCAAGGTTTATTTGTCATTTGCACAACATGCCAGGACATTCATGGATTGAAATGCTTGTGGTGATGCCCAGGTAATCACTCTACAGCAGGACAGCACTAATATGCATAATTAAACACACTAAAATATACCCATTAAATGGGCCACTGGCTGCCCTGCCCAGCGTGTCCGAACTACAGCTGTGTACAGCTGACAGGGAGCTGTCAATACTGCTGCAAAGACAGCTTAAAATATTTGAATCCCTTTCGCAGTGAGGGAGAGTCTAGTCTCCAACCGTGCAGTGCGAGCGTGTCAAACCCTATTCAGGAATAAAGACGCAGCAGTAGCTGATGGACACACTAATTCATTAGTGTTTTCTTTACTTTTACGTTACTTTTTAGAAAAGTGCTCAGAATCTGTGACTAGTTGAGCCAGAAACAGAAAGCTACAGTGGTTTAGAAGTTTAGACATAAGATTAGCTTGAGAAGCATATTGATGGCACACTGACTTGTAATGGGAAGAATGGCTTCTCTGTCATTGCCACCAAGGGCCAAAATGCTGCTACTGCACTGCAATGTAACTTTGGTGGAGCTTCATGAGACCTCTCACGAGAACTGTGCAATGATATTATAATGGTTACATCAATCAATATTGATATAAAATGTTCGGGACACACCTTCTAATGAACGCACTCAGCCACTGTAAGTAGCATCCATTGCTGACACACGTGCAAATGTACACACACACACACACAGCTTGTCTAGTCTTAGTAGAAAAGTACTTCCAATAAAATAGGACTCTCTGGAGCAGATTGACATAAACCTTGCCTATTTCCAAGCATGGGCTAGAGGGGTATAAAGCCCCCCCAGCATTGAGCTGTGGAGCAGTGGAAGAACTGTTTTCTCTGGAATGATGGATGGTGTTCCATCTAATGCTTTTAGGATGTGACAGGGGGTTGAGGGTGAGATGGGGTGGTGATCGTCCAACATCCCAAGCTCGCTGTCAAAATACTTTTGTAGTGTAAATCAGTCGGACACACATTAGGATATAGAATAAGTATAATAGGGCTTTTCTTGTGTATGTATTACAATATGAAAAATTATTTTAAAAATTACAGTCCCTTTTTCTATTAGGCTAAACATAAAATATTTACAGAAAAAACTGGGTGTGTTTATACTTGTAGTTCAGTTTTCTTTGTCCAGACCAAGTAAGAAAGATTTTGATACATTTCAGTCTCGGTTTGCTTTGAGCTCACACTGACATATTTGTAATCGAACCAAAAGGTGACCTATGACGCATGCATGACAGAAGGCTGCAAGTACAGGTCCGCACAAGGCATGTGTCCGCAGGGAAAAAAACCCTTGAAATCTAACTGCTAGACCCTTAAACGTGGCTTCAACCTGGTCTTGACATCCGTATTAAACCACATTTCTGATAATGCATGTCCTGACTCCACTGAGCCAACCAAACAAGGGAATACAATGCTAATGGTGGCTAGTTTAGAAACACTGGGTAGTGTGGCAATATGTGGTTTGCGACACAGCCTCGTTAAAGCTTTAGACCGAAAAAGTTAAAGCACAAGCACATGGGCAGGTCTGCACTGAGACTCACCCATGCTCAACTGCAACTGCTGCATGAACGCCTATAACACAACCATCTTGTGACATCACGTCCTGCATTCGTTTGGTTTAGATGCCTTTGGTTTGCATTGTGTTCATACTTTAAACGAACCGCACCAGAATTCGCTTAGAAACGGACCGAGGCCCACCTGCTCAGATGGTCTTGGTCTGCTTGTTTGGTGCGCACTAGTGTTTGAAAGGCAGCGTTCACACACTGTACACTCTAACAAACCACACTAAGGGTTTTCAACTTGCCAAAGCTGGCAAGCCTAAACACACCCTAACACAAGCATGTTTTATACCAGAAGCTGAGCAGCAGGCTTCGGTTTCACCTGCGGTTGAAATTTCGTGGATGCTTCCAGAGTTACAGTCTTAACAACAAAATGTGCTACAAAAGGTTCTTTGAGCGTTACAACAGAAGAACCTATCCCACTTCCACATCTCTATTACAAAAATGGTTCTTAATGGAAGCAAAAGAGGTTCTCCTATAACACTGCAAAGGTACTGAGTCTGCCTTTGATGCCATCGACTTCCCAGAGAGGTCATTCATGAATTAATGAAGCTAATCTGAACAGTGGAGTTCATGTAAGAATAGTGCACTTAATATACCGCTGGTGGAGTTCAACTAATGTGGACACGTATTAGCATATGAGTCGCTATGTAATGCAGGTTCACTCACTTGCATCTCGGGGTGCGTGTTCATGGCTCGGATCTCCAGGAAATTAAAGGTTGCCTCCACCTGAAATAAAGGTGTTTTATCACTCGGAATCAGTCTAACCCATTTTCAGTATTAACTAATACAAAATATCTCAGTCTGCATTAAAACCGGTGGCACAAATGTAAAACCCACCTTTGTCGGCACCTTTGCTGCCATCAGGTAGAGCCTCCATGTCGTGAGCACCTGAAAATAAACAAGGACCAAGCAGAAATGTGAGACACGTTTATTTTTGCAGGGAAATATAGACCTGTTGTTATTTAGCAAGGAATATGGCATGGGCAGATACCCATAGGCATATGGCTATTACAGTATGGGTGTGCAAATGTACACACACACACACACATATAAAACACAATGAGCTGGGCATTTCTGCAGGTTGCCCTAGAAACCACTGGAGTGAAAAGAGACAAGGGGTTAGTGCTCACTCTCTGGCTCACTCTCTCTCTGTCTCTCTCTCTTGCTATTGATTTTGTATCCTTTTCTCTTCTATGCCATGTGCCACTGCTATTCAGGTCTCCGCCAGGCTATAGTAGCGCAGACACCCAGGCCTTAATCATTTACATCATTCAGGTACTCATATTCGCTCACATACAAACCCCCAGCAGCCTGTAAATGAATCAGTAATATTTAACTTGGCACCGGACAGAAACCATACTGTACACAGAGGACAAGGCCCGCTCAGTCCTTCCCTATACCACACCAAGCGTGAACTCCTCTGTATCCTCAGTGGAAGCTTGCCGTATGACGAGGAGGAGAGATATTCTTCCACTCTCAAGGTTAAAGTCGCAGAGCAGAGCGGCGGCTTCTGTTCGCCGCAAGATGGCTAAACGCTCTCTCTGGCCTCTGTGTGGGTTAGGAGTTGGCAGTGTTGTCCGACACCTCACTCAATGTAACTGAGAGCAAGCAAGCAGACTGCTGAAAAAGCACCCAACAGGAGCGCATCTCCAGCAAAGCCTAGAAGCAGTCTTGAAGGAAGGGCGGTTTCGATTTTGCGCCTGCAGAAACGTTAACAGGCCATAAGCGATGCTGTTAGCTTTGATGTTTTATTCATGATTTGGCCACTCATGCTCTCCGTTAAACCAAACACATTTACGTTATAATGAGGGGTTGCAGGACAACCGGACACATCTACATTTTCTACAAAAGCATTTTAAGCGACTGTAACTTACTTGGCTAGCATTAGGCTACCAACTGAACCACAGAGCCCATCTACACTAAATGTCAAAAGTATTGGGACACCTGCCCATTGATTGTTTCTTAGTAAATCAAGGGTATTTAAAAATGCATTTACTGGAGTAACTGTCTCTACTGTCCAGGAAAGGCCTTCCACTAGATTATCGAGCATTGCTGTCTGAACGTTGGATGATCACCACCCTACCTCATCCCCAACTTCTCAACTCATCACAAAAGTATTGGATGGAGCACCAGCCACAGATCCACTGCTCCACAGCTCAATGCTGGGGGCTCTATACCCCTCTAGACCATGCCTAGCAAAAGAGAGTCCTATTTTATTTGCGAGTACAGGGACTAGACTAGCTTTGTCAGCAATGGGTGCGACTTAAAGTAGCTAAATGCATTCATTAGAAGGGGTGTCCACAAACATTTTAACATAAAGTGTAGCTACCAAACAAGCTTGAATAGACTAGCTAGACTATATATTATCACCTTTTCTCTTAACGTATGGCATATCACTTTGAATAAGATTTAAATATTAAGTAATATGATTGTCTATGAAATCTCACAGTAACAGAGAAGCCTAACCACAGGTTAGGGGCATGGCAAAATAATCATATAGCTGGGCAATGTTTATGGCCCAACGTGTTCGGTTATTCATATAGCCTAACTCACCCATGCTGGGACAGTGTATTTCAACATGTGTTGTGTTACAGTGACCTGGCTCTGGGTTATAGTGTTATTGTGTTTTTTTTTTTTTTTTGAGAAATAGGGATAAATAAGCCATTTTAGGTTTATTTACAGTTCACAGAACCGTGGTTCAATGTGCAGAAATAAAGTTCATATGCTTGATATGACCCATCAAGACAAGAATAAACTACAAGAAGACACATCAAACACAAGCCAGACCCATGCTGGTACCTCAAACTCCCCCTGAAAAAAAGCCTTTTGTGCAGAGTTTTCAGCTTTCTGCCATCATGTCTTGTTGCAGTATTTAAAAGGAGTTTTTCCAGGGGCGGATAAAACAGTTTTATTTTAGCAATGTACATGAAGGTTTTAGGCAGATGGCACCTTAACCATTCCTACTGGTTGTGGGGATCAAAGCTCAGTTTAAAGAACACTAGGTTTCTGCTGAAGGCTGGCAACACAAACCTCTGAACAATGACCCACTTCGGTACTTTGACATTATATCCTGGCTTACAGTCATTTAGCACTATAGAGGAAATCTACAACATCTCCTCAGCCGTCACCCTAAAGCCCTGGCCGATGGTCGTTAACGCTGGCGCCACGACAAGGTGCTCAAGGCAATTGCGGAAATAGTCGGCACGGCCATTCAGGTTAGTAAATAACCCCCCCATGAAAGAAAACCATCCCTTTCAGTAAGTAAGCTTGGAGAGGGCTGGAAAGCCCCTGTTCCAACCATGGACAAGAGCTGGCTAACTGTCCACAGCCCCAGATTGGCTGCTGAGAGTAGACCCAGGAAAACGGCTTAAGTTCCCCATTCACATTGTGCACACCATCCTCCGCCCTGACTTAATCATCTTCTCAGATTCCACAAAACAGGTGATGATGTGGACGCTGACTGAGCCCTGGGAAGAACACATGGAAGAGGCTCATGAGAGAAAGCTGGCCAAATACCAAGAACTGGTAGAGCAGTGCAAAAGCCAAGGCTGTGTCAAGGCTGTCGGGGGTTTGCTAGCCACTTATTTTGTAAAGCACTAGCAGGCCTAAAAGTAACCGGAGTGGCGAAGATGAGGGCCATTCGTTCTATTACTGAAGCTGCAGAGAAAGTCACGAGGTGGCTTTCATCTCCGAGAGATGTAGCTGGCATCCAATCATGCTAGCAGATAAAGACGAATGAATATGAATTTCAATGCTGCGTGGTCATCACTCAGGGATTCAGAACACTTACAGACCCTTGTCTCTTTTCAGCCAAGGTCACAATGTTTATTACTATGCAATGAGTCTAGCGCTAAAGGAGCAACTTCAGTTTTGCCACAGGCCTTCAGGGGAGATAAGCCCACATGTTTTCAGTTCATATTTTCCCAGTTTTAAATACAGGAGCAAAATAAAAGCCAGACTCTAAGTGTATGTTGAGATAATACAGTACATTATGTAAAAGAAACCCTTGTAGCCCATGACCTTACTGTTGTTGGTGCGTTCTAAACAGGTGTGATGATAGCGGCGTTCCCATCACCCAGATTGGACGTGGTTACCTATGTTGCTAATTTATTTAATTAATTTTTAATATCAATAAATAAGAAAGTGACTTTCGCCTCTAAAGTCCTGCTACTTTGTCACTCTTCATCTTGTATGTCATGGAAATCTTTGCTGGCAGCATTGGACTAACATTGGGTATCCAATGCTAAAGCTGAGTAGTTCTTGAGTAGGTGTTAGCTAGTTTGTACAGCAGCAGTTACCTAAAATTACTCCATTCAAAGACCGTAGCCTCACAAATTACTTTACACCTTGGGCAAAATGCCTGACACCACCTTAAAGACCACTGCATTTCTTTATTAGCTCAAGTGAAGTTTATTAGATGAGTCACACAGCTGTAACTTTGGCAGCAGCAGTGATTGCAACGGGACACACTTCCTGTTTGGAACTCGTATAAACCCATAACATTCAATTGACTTCACTTACACTGGGATTAAGGCAGCAAACGACTTTATCTGTTATACATACAGTCGGGTTAATGAAAATCTGGGCAGTCACACAATTTGTGTAATTTCGTGTGTGATTGAAGTTTTTGAAGTCTTCAACAAGATACTTCATCAGTTTATGAATTACAGATGTTTTTTTACACAGTTCTACACTTTCACAGGCTCAAATGTAACTGGACAAACTAACATCATTATAAATATAAGAAGAATTTTTACTTCTTGAATGGAGATCCTCTGCAGTCAGTGACTGTCTAAAGGCTAGAACCTATGCCATCAAATGCCAAGTTTTCTACCTTAAGATTCTTGGCTGCCTCTGTTGTAGGTGGTCTTTCTGCTTTCAGTTTTGTCCTTAATAGGTAAAAAAAAAAAAACTGCTCAATCAGGTTAAGGTCAGGCAATCACTTCTATTTATTCCCCTTAAGAAGCTCTTGGGGTGCTTTCTTAAAATGCTTTGGATCATTACCCATCTGCCCTCATCAGCTTTGCAGATTCCATCAAATCTAATAAGAAAACATAGCTCTATACTATTCAACCAGCTATCTTTAACATCATCAATAAACACCAGTGAACCAGATCCACTGGCAGCCATACATGCCCATGTCATAACAGTGCCTCCACCATGTTTGAAAGATGAAAAGAAGTGGTAGATGAAAGGTTCTGGTAGTTGTTCCAGAATCTAGGCAGGCTTTTTTAGTTGTTTTCTAGTAAAGTCTAATCTGGCCTTTCTGCTATTGAGTGTTATCAGTGGTTAGCATCTTGAAGTAAACCCTCTGTATTTTAATTCTCCTGATTGTAGACTGTGACCATGATACGCCTCTCCTCTACGCCTCTGGTCTTCTAGGCCATTTGATGTTGCTGATTCCTTCTTTTTAAGAATGTACCAAGTTGCTGATCTGGCCATTTCAAAAGTTTCTGCTATGTAGTTTTTTTGCTACACCATCAGTGATGTGATGCAACAAAGTGGCCAATGAAAGCCAGCAATTTCCCATGATAAAAAAGTGGGTGGAGCCAGCAAAACAATAAAGTTAAGCTTTGACTTTATATCAATTAGGAGCAAAACAATGAGCAGGGTGGTGCTCTCTTCATCTCCAACACTGTGAAACAGTGCTTCTTTTAGATATTTGTTCCTACTAGAAATGAAAAAAAATCTCAAACAGTGCTCTCGCTATAAATAAGCATCAGCGATCGCGCAGAACAAACAGGTTTATTCTCATATTGACTAAACTGAGTCTGACTGACTAAACTGACAGAAACGTGGTTTCCCATCCAGAATTTGTATTCTTAGTGGGAACAGATTGTATTTGCAGGATAAAACAGGTGTGAAGGTATGCGGTTTGTGATTTAATTTTGTACACATTCTATAGCAACTACATAAAGCCAGTGAAGTACGGCGTACTGCTCCGGCATGTTCTTGGCGTCAGTGAAACCATGGCAACCAAAGTCTGCTCCAGTTCAGAAACATCCAGAAACTAAGAGGACATGCCATCTGGCTATGACATTGCTTGTCAGTCAGTTGTCCAATTGCTTCTGAGCCTGTGAATATAAAGAGACTGTGTAATAAAATGTCTATAATTCCTAAGCTATTACTGTATAAACATTCATGGACCTGACTATAACTGTTCATACAACTTTATTACTCTACTGTGCTAGCTTGCTAGTTAGCGAGCTAAAGGCTACACAGCTAGCAATAACAAAATCAAATGTAAATCATGTCTTTAAAGCTCATAGTTAGCCTAAGAAATTCACAATCTCAGAATGCATTGCGAGTTTGCATGGCTAGCTAATTAGCTCGCTCGTCCTCCTGTGTATTTTAGGTGTCCTGGATAGATTGTCCATTATACGGCAAGTGGTATGAGCCTGATTAGCCTGAAGGGGGTGCTAAAATGCAGCATTATATGTGCTGTACGAGACAAAGCTATTAAAAGCCTGCAAAAAGTAGGTCCTGCCCAATTACACTAGAAGTCAATTTTCAGAATTCGTGAGCCGTTTATTTGCAAACTACTTTTAACTAAGAGTATATGCAGAAAGATCAGCACATGGTCCATGACAATGTCTTCTAACCATCTGAACAGCAGTACACAGCCCCATTGATATATACATCTGTCATGCCTAGCATAACAGACATGACATCCAAGCCTCAGAGTTGGTGCACTAAGGAAGATGGGCTCCAAAATTTGGGGCGTTTGCAGTGTTCAGCCAAACAAAATCTTTACATTCCCGTTACTGATTATTAAATCGCTGAGTCCACAGGATTCTTTCAGCACGTTTGAAATATAGAGAAGCCTTATATTTCCTAGCAATTGCAGAATACCAAATAAGGCTGCAGATTTTCTGCTTCAAGAATCACCGTGACAGGGTCTGCGAGCACGGCTGGTCAGAGAGAAAAAGACAGCAGATGAAACGGGATGCGACATATCAAGCAGAGTGGAGTGTGAAGTTATACTGTCGCCGTGGCGACTCCCACCCTCTGCTCTCTTTCTCTGCTCTGTCATTCTTCGTCATCCTCTTCCTCACACTGCCCACTGCACGTCTGAGGCTAAATGCTGGAGACTCTGGCTGTCTGTCTTTCTCTTTCTCTCTCTTTCTGTGTGTCTGTTTGCTTCTTTGGTCCCCATCGCTCACTGCCCAGTGTCTAATTCAGCTGTTTATGCATTAAATCTTAAGCTAATCAGGGATGCACAGTGATATCGTATTCAGTTTGGTATCTACCATTAATTACCTTGAAAATATTATCGGCATAAGACAGATGTTTACGCCGGATGTTTGAAAAAGATATTTGAAAGATATGTTTCTTCTATGTCAGAAGAACAGAATGTTAAGGTAAAGCTGGACTGAATTAACGAAATCGGTGTCTCATCATTGACAGGAATATACTCAAAAAATATTGTATATCACCATAAATCCAAAGTACTTAGAATCACTGTAACCCTACCTGCAATCTGTGGGGTGATATGTTAATCGTAGTCAATCCAACACAGCAGTATCGCAGATGTAGGTGTGGCTATATTCAACACAAGTTTCAGGTAACGGTCATCGGCAGGCAATTGCTTACTAGCATCCGTCAGATATCAGATATCTCTGCTAATTAGCTAATGCTAATAAATGTAATCAATATCTACATTTTTTAACTGTATTTATACAATTGCACTGGCATCGGCTTACATATTAGTGCGTCCCAAATACCATGTCGATGTGGGACCTGTATGGGTAGCCTGATGTTTTTCAAATGTTTTTGACCATTAGTTTCATGATGCCCACCAGGGTCCAACCAGGGTCAGTGATGATACAAGGAGTGGGCTATACCCTAAACACGGGGGTCTAGATGGGACCTGTGTCAGATTAAAGTGGGCTGTAAAGATAAGGCCCACTTGGGAAGCCCAACTGGGTCCCAATAACACATGTACAAACCCATTCAGAGCTCATGCCCACTGGAAATTTATCTCAAACACCTATGTAGTTGTACAGGCTCAGCTGAAGATGAAGAGAAGTCCACCATTCTGAGGGGAATGAGGCAACAGGGCCTCTTGCTCTTGCGGGTTGACCAAGTTTTAAGCCCTCCTATAAAATATATATATATATATATTTTGTAAGTGATCAGACTGGTGGTGGCCATCACCACCACCCTTCATCTCTCCCTTACCCACCTGGAGAAGAAGGACACCTACGTCAGAATGCTGTTCATAGACTTCAGTTCAGCATTCAACACCATCATCCCACAGAACCTCACGAGGAAGTTAAGCCTGCTGGGCCTCAACACCCCCCTCTGCAACTGGATCCTGGACTTCCTGACAGGAAGGCCCCAGTTAGTCCGGTTCGGGGACAGCAGCTCCAGCACCATCACCATGAACACTGGGGCACCTCAGGGCAGTGTACTGAGTCCTCTGCTGTTCACCCTGCTGACTCATGACTGTGTTGCGAAACACAGTTCTAACAGCATCATAAAGTTCGCCGATGATACAACTGTGCTGGGTCTCATCAGCAAAGGCGACGAGTCAGCATACAGAGAGGAGGTGCAGCAGCTGACAGACTGGTGTACAGTCAACAACCTTCACTGGAATGTAGAGAAGACCAAGGAAATGGTTGTTGACTTCAGGAAATCAAGACCGGACCACTCTCCGCTTAACATCAACGGCTCCTCTGTGGAGATCGTTAAGAGCACCAAGTTCCTTGGTGTCCACCTAGCGGAGAACCTCACCTGGTCCCTGAACACCAGCTCTACAGCCAAGAAAGCCCAACAGCGTCTCTACTTCCTCCGGAAGCTGAGAAAGGCCCGTCTCCCTCCACCCATCCTCACCCTCTTCTATAGGGGAACCATAGAGAGCATCCTAAGCAGCTGCATCACTGCCTGGTTTGGGACCTGCACAGCCTCTGACCGCAAGTCCCTCCAACGCATTGTGAGGACAGCTGAGAAGATCATCGGAGTCTCTCTCCCCTCCGTCATGGACATTTACACCACCCGCTGCATCCGCAAAGCAACCAGCATTGTGGATGACTCCACCCACCCTTCACACAGTCTGTTCTCCCTCCTGCCATCAGGAAGAAGGTACCGCAGCATCCGGTCCAACACGACCAGACTCTGCAACAGCTTCTTCCCCCAAGCCATCAGACTCCTCAACACAACTCAACTCCTGAACTGATATCTTACACTCTCCCTCTCTCTCTCTCTCTCTCTCTCTCTCTCTCCCTCTCTCTCTCTTTCCAACCATTTATCCCAGATAACATGGGAAGCATTTTTTGCACAAGCATTTGCACTGACAACTTTACTACCTCACTGGACTCTATTTATCGCACATTGCACAACTTGCACACTACAGTCATTATTTATTATCCTCTGTCTGTACTGTGTTGTCTGTCCGCACTTGTTTGTTTGTGTTGCACTTGTGTCTTGTATGCACTGTCTATGTTGCACCATGGTCCGGGAGGAACGTTGTTTCGTTTCACTGTGTACTCTGTATGTAGTTGAAATGACAATAAACCCACTTGACTTGACTTGACTTGACTCAACTAGAAGACGTTATATCATGCTCTTCTCCCACTCCCAGTTCTTTTGTAATCCATGTTATACAGTCTCTTAAGAAAACCACTTTTTCTTAAGCAGCTGGGGCAGGCATTGTCTAAACATATGAGCGTTGTCATGCAAACATATTAGTGTAGTCACCTTTCAGAACAGCAACTTCTAAAGAGAACAGAACAAAAGACCCGTATTTCACACTGGGTTGACCTGAAGAAAGAATGTTAATTTACCCAGTCACACAGTTGTGTGGTGTTCAGAGGAACAAGCCTTTCACACAAGCCCCTTTACCCAGGAGTTTAACAGTAATTAAAGGTACAGTAAAAAAAATATATAATTGTGTCAACTTGGTGAATATCTCCACACGATCGGCTAGCTGTCCGTTCTGTGTTCACGCTGAAAAAAAACCTGGTTGGTACACAGCTCTGGCTCTGTAAATAGGAAACAAACAGGGGGTGTTAATGATTAGGACAGGGGTAGGAGAGGGAAAGGGCACACTTTGTATTGCACATGCTACCTGCAGAAATCTAGAGAGAGATGGCCGGAACAGCCAAAAAAGGAGAAGATCTGATTTTTTTAGGTCATTTTCAGAGCGTGAAATCCAATCAGCACCCTCTGCATTACAAACCAGCCTATGGAATTTTGGCTTTCCGAGTTGGGAAGAATCTTTGACACCACTTGTTCAATGGTCCTCTGGTAGTTATCCCGTTTTTCATTTCCACCCAACTTGGAAAGGGCAAAGCGATTTGGCAATAACAACTTAATTGCATCCGTAGTTAGTTGTTGAGAACCAAGTGTTGGGAATGTAAAGGATGAAGGTTTTGGAACACATTGCATTATGGTCATTGTTGTCAGTTTAGCTGTAGTTGCCTTGTACTGCAGCCGTGTGCAACACGTGAAATGCTCTCTCACTCTGCCCTCTTAAGGTGGCTACATTAAACCTAAACTTGAACGCCGCTCGTTTGATGATGTTCGCCTTGGTACAGTGCGTCTATGAATTTGAGGGGGCAGAGATTAGGAAGGAGCACTGAAGGGAGGGGAGTGTTTATTTGCAGTTGAGTTCAAATATCAATATTCTCCAGAAAACTTCAGGCACCTTCAGGCAGGGAAGGGTTAAAGCAAGATCATGCCGAATTGTACCATAAAATAGCAGCTTCAAAGTCAAGCTGACGCTCCACTCTGGGCTCGACTTACCAGCTATTTCTCTATGTAACTTTGGTGGAGATGCACAAGACAAGACATCTTGTGTGAACTGCGTAACACACGAGAAACAGAAGCTGGACAGCACAGTCGGCACAGCAAAACGACAGTCGACAAAGAAAACAGCTTTTGTTGTTACAGTCAAGTTCTCAGTTTTAGCGAGAATAAAAAGCCATAGGAGTGTATTTCTGTTCATGATACAGGAATGAAGGAGCTTTTGCGATTGGTGGAGCTCTTTATCCTCAAACATAGTCCCATCTGCTTACAAGAACATCCGCTACCCCGCAAAAGCTACCAACTGAGGCGCATTGGAAGCTAGCAAAAGCATCTTCTAAGACATGTCTCCACTCATTCCACTCATCTTTTTGCACCCCTTTTTGCTTGTAGGAGAACCTGACGGAGAGCCTTATGCATATGGAACATCCCAGTTCTCTGCGTGACCTTTCATGGTGAGTATAAATGTGCATCCATCCTGGTAAAGCATCATTTCAGGGCTTGAAGTGTAGACAGAAACATGCGGCTAAACGCAGGCAGTAAAGCAATGTGAGCAGCTGAGCAGGTCGCTGTGGTGGTAAGCTCAAGTTATCTCACTCTCACACGACAAACAGATGAAAGCAAAACAGGCAAACTTAAAAAGACTGATTCGTCCCCAAAACATCAAGCGAATGTTGTGGGACTCTAAGTACATGCTGTACCAGATGAAACTGCCATGTCAGACACAACTGAAAGAAAGGAAACACTGAAGAAAAGTTTCACTTCAAGAAGGGTTTCAGATGCTGATCCTCATGAGAAGAGTCTTTATCAAAGCATTCAACATCAAAAAAGTGAAGACTCCAAGTGCCTCTGGCGGCCATTACCAACGGCTTCATAAGCTCCACGCAATAGGAAGCCTGTCTGCTCTAATTTGATTGATTAGACAGACAGGCCCTTCGGATACACTGCAGGGATGAGCATTCATGGTTTTATTTAATGATCACTGGTACTTTGAAAATAATAAAAAAGCAGCACATCTCTGAACCCACTTCGGGCTGGGCGTTCCACAAGCACTGCTATTCTGAGAAGCCTGGGCATAAACAGCAGTAAAATATGGCATTATACGTCTACAAGGGCAGCTAAATGGTCTCGTAGATCTTTTCCTACTGCTCTGAGACATTGCAGGGGATGTTAAATGGTGGTAAACAAGGATGAAAAATGAAGCTGTGGCCATTTGTTTCTACTAATGAACCGTAGATAGATAGATAGATTAGATAAGATGTTAATATGGGATCTGCATGCGTTTAGCAGGAGAGGGGCACAAACTAAAGAAGGGGAGCAATGTAACATGTATAATGTTAGTGAGTCTTTTGCTCACAACACCACATCTCATTTGGGTTAGGCTTAGGAATCTGACTTGGCCTTTAGTTAAATAACTTAGTAGTGTGCTTTGTAGAAATGGACTGATCAGAGTGTTTGGGGTCGATAATGATCGCAGATTGCAAACGCTGTTTAAGGGCGGTGCCGAATGCCACATTAACCTGTCCAGGCAAACTTGGTAATGCGGCATCATGCAGGACATCTGTAATGTTCCTGTTTTGATTCCTGTTTGGAATCAGCCACATTTAAAACACTGTTCTCATGCAGAACTGTGTGATTAATGGTGATTATTAGCTCTGCTGTCTTCTGATATACACTGTACTGGGCTGAGTGATGGACTCTCAAGGGGGGTCTCTGGGTTAGTGGTGTTACAAGTCTTTACTATTTGTGCATTCTGCAAATGTGATTTTGAGTCAGATACCATTAAAAATACCACACAGATTTAGCACATGGAGTGAAATTTAACACTGGTGTTTAATGGGGTTCCGCAGCCTGAGGTCTGGATTGTGACCAAGGAGCCTCACACAAGACTGCAGCAACTCATAACATATGGAAACACTTCATTGATTGGTAATAACGATAGCAGTCAGATCGTTATCTAGGTCACAATTACAGACAAACACAATCTAATTAAACTAATAACATGCAAACTGTTCATATTGAGCACATTAAGTAAACATCCACAGTGCAGGCTAGAAAAAGTAAGTGAGCAAGAGAGCTCAGAAAACATGTTATAGTGACACATGTTTCTCATTAGGAAAGGCTACAAAAGCATTGCAAAGATCTGGCTGTACATAAATACACATTTAGAGAAATTGTCTTCAAACGGGAGCTTTGTTCAGGGCTGGTGCTACTGTCCACAAGACAGCAAAAACACCTTGGTTCATGTGTGCACTATTAGACAAACACTAACCAAGGATGGTGTTCATCGAAAGACACCACAAAGGAAGCTGTTGCTGTAAAAAAGCCCGTCTCAAGTTTGCCCAAGATCACCTGGATGTTCCACAATGCTTCTAGGACAAAAGTGAAACTTTTTTGAACAAATGAACAACGTTCTGTTTGGAGGAAAAAAGGACTTTGCACATCAACACTAAAACCTCTTTCTAACTGTGAAGGATGGTGGAAAGAGAATCATTGTTTGGTCTGCTTTGATTCCTCAGGGCCTGGATGCCTGAGGAACAATGAATTCAAAGGTGTATCATTTGACAGGAGAATGTGAGGGCAACAGTCCATGACCTCAAGCTGAAGAGACACTGGGTGATGCAACAGGACAACGGCCTTGGACAAAGCACTTAAGATGAAAGGATTGATTGACATCAATATCGGACAATATTCAGCCCAAATATGCAATCGGGCAATAATTTAGCCAATCCTGACAGCTGGTAAGATCATGTGATTTATATTTTGTGAGTTGCTAAAGCACTGTGTGAGGCCCCTTGGTCACAGGAGGCTGCAGCTCCTCATTCATGACAATATGGACCTCAGGCTGCAGAACCCCATTAAAGCCACCAGTGTTAAATTTCTTTCCATGTGCTAAATCAGTGTGGTATTTTTTAACTGTATCTGATTCAAAATCACATATTTGCAGAATGTATAAATGTAACATGTTTTGTGGGGGAGTAGAGTAAAGACTTTTAACACTACTGACTGGATACCCCCCTCAAGATTTCATCACTCAGCCCAGTACAGTGTATATCAGAAGACAGCAGAGCTAATAAACACCATTAACCCCACTTTGAGCTCCATCATGCAGTTCTGCATGAGAACAGTGTTTTAAATGTGGCTGATTCCAAAAAGTGACATAAATTTTACATTGAGAGACAAAGCAGGAACATTATGCAACATTACAGAGTTTGCCTGGACAGGTTAATGTGGCATCCAGCCCCGCCCTCAAATGGTGTTTGGAGGAAGGTCAATCATGCTGAAAGACGATCTGCGATCATTATCGGTCCCAAAAACACTGATCGGTCCATCTCTACAAAGCACACAAGTTAATCAACTGTAGGGCAAGTCCTAAGCTTAACCACATTGAGATTTCTAACCACACTGCATGCAAGACATCCAAGAAATATTGATGAACTGAAACACATTTGCAGGGAGGAATGGTCCAAAGGAAGAAAATGCTTTTTGCTGTTTGAAAGTCTAGAAATATTATTGCTGTTATTTTTAGGGCTTATCTAGGACTCACTGTAATAAACAACGTTACCATTCCTTTTACCAGGGGCTACCAGGGGCTTTTAATAATCTTTGATGCCATCAGAAAAAAAATCAGGTATTAAGAATAGAGAGGGTCAGGCCCAGGACCTTCCAGAGGAACTCCCCTCCCCAGTTACGCTACGTGACATTTGCGTAAATTTAAAACCAGGTGGTTTTCGCTGCCGGTGGATTTAAAATACATCAAGGAAGTGCCGACCAACTCCTTTGAGGTCAAAAAGTACTTTTGAAATGCAAGTACTGATCACATCTTAGGTCAGTTTGCCAAGGTCCATATTTTACTGGAGATCAAAACCTGAAACGGACGAGGGCTGCATCTAATAATTCTCTCTATAATCAGTTAACCTCCCATGTATTACTTTTATATGTAACTTACATGAAATTACACATTATTTATTTCTTGGAAGCCAGTATTATTCATATGGGTGCATACATATGTACATATATATATGAAAAGCAACAAAGGGGAGCAATATCCCCTTTAAAGTAAACCATAACCACATGAATAGTCTTTACAATGTTACAATGGCTGTTGGTACATGAGCAAGACACTGTGGGGAACTATAGCAGTTCCAGCTGTATGTGTGTCACAGAATCTGCAGTGACATGAGGGATTAGGGTACAGAGATAGGAGGGGAGGGGTGGTGAGGCAGAAGAAGGGGCGGGGGGGTACGAAGGGCTTGGAGACGAGGCAATAGGGAATTAATGCCACTGCCAAAACTTTGTCACAGGCTACTCTCTGCACTGCAGTGGATAACAAGAGGACCGGATGCCTAAATACATACTCAATCCCTCCCACATACTCACACATGTATGACATTTGGCTGACTCCTTTATCCAGAGCGGCTTACATTTGAATCTTGTTACACAGGGAGGTGAATGTGGTGTTAGAAGTCTTGCCCAAGGACTGTAACTGGTATAGTGTGCTGTGTTCGCCCAGCCAGTGAAACAAAACCTAGTCTGCCATGGGAAAGGTGGTGCTGTTGTGCTATGCTATTCCAACCATTGGCTGGCAGTTGCACAGAGACACACTGCTTTTGTACCTTCAGCTTGTGCCTTTTAAGTTCCTCCATTATGGACCTACTCCATTATTAGAGGTGTGCAGCTGTTTTACAGATGGTGTGATGTTTGCTTGCAGGATTTGCTGGTATTTAATTGAACCTATTCATCCCTCTACCAGTGAAATGTCCCCTGTGTCCCTGGCTGCAACACAAGCTCAAAGCATGATGGATCCACCATTGTGCTTTCCAGTTGGAGAGGTGTTATTTCATAAAATTCGGCACCCTTTTTGGGGCCTAGAAGGGCCAATTTTCCTTACTGACTGACTGACTGACCGACTTTGTTCAAACGCACATTTGCAAGGACTGCCTCTTGCTTACCTAGAAAATGACGGTTCGGGGACTATATTTTGCCACAAAGCTAACAAGTATATGTGCTGTCTGCATTAACATGTCTGTAGCGTAACCAGCCTCACCCAGCCTTGTCTACCACTGCTTCCACAACGTTAGCACCGCTACTGCGTCCGCTGCCGGCTGTGCCCAGCATCACTACTGCTGTGTTAGTTACAAGCCATGTTCGGGAGGTCCTGGGCCTTCACATCTAAACATTAGTAAATATGTGGGCTACATTTTAAGGGCTCTGCGGGCAAGGTGGAAAATGCTACAGGAAACATAACAGAGATCATTTTATGCCACAGAACCTTTTTCACAATAAAGAGCAGATATTTCACAATAAAGACGGTCCCAAACTCCCCCAATACTATGGCAATGACCATTCTATGCAGCCAATGGTGGTCCGGCAAAACTAGGCTCCAAACACACCTTTTCTCATTACGGCCACATCCTGGTTTAACCTCATCGGTCCAGAGGACAGCTACCTGAAAATGCTTTGCTATCTCCTTATAGTCTTCTCCTTCTTTGAGGCCATCTGTTATATTATTAGGGTCTGAGACCTTGAGTCAAAGTTAGCTCAGAGCTCACATCTCTTTCTGTGCCCAAACGTCTGCATGCCACTATTCATACCTGTTCAAGTATCTCTGGTTTTCCTACAAAATAAAGACACAGACACAAAGGCTGAACACACACACATACATACACAGGGAACACCTTGGCTTAACGTTGCATGGCTATGGGACCCAAAAGTAATGTACCAATATTTGTTATCTTGTACCAATGTATACTTTGCGCCCTTTCCACATGCATGCACACACACACACACACACGGGGTTGAATTTCGCATATTCGTCTTAGTTGAGGGTGTGATAGGACTGGAGAGCGAGTCCCTACAGATAGAGTCATCAAAGGCCCTGCATATCAAAGAAGCCACAGCGGACACACACACACGCAATGCTATGAATCATTTACCAGGCTCGGAGAAACCCAGCACACACACACACACCACCCAGCTGGGGGTAAGAAAGTGAGAGTGAGAGTAAGAGTAAGCATAAGAGTGTGTGTGTGTGTGTAGGAGTGTGTGATAGGGATGGAGAAAGAGAGAGTATAAGACAGAGAGAGAGAGAGATCTAATCATCATAGCAATTTCACAGCAACTCAAAGAGTAAGAAATTCCAACCCGAGCTCTAATTGAGGCACTACTGTACTTTCTTTTGGATTCACGGTCAGTGTGAGTACATTTACGCTATATGACATTCAGAGGTGTGAGCTCATGTTTGTGCATATATACAAGACCCATAATGTTTGGGATGAAGACACATTATACCTTGCCTCGTCCCTCTGCTCCACAGTTTAACATTTCTAATTCAACCAATCACACATGATTAAAGCACACACTCCAGACTTTTATTTAAGGGTATCATATTTCAGTTTCACCCAGTTGTTTGGGACCGGGGCTGGATGATACGACCAGAATTTAGGGCTGCACAATAGGGCTGCACAGTATATCATATATATTGCACAACAGGGCTGCAGAATGTATTGTTTCAGATACGTCATCGCTAAGTGAGCAAAAAAAAAAATTCCCACTGGTCTTATTTTCCATGACATATCTACCATTCTTCCATATTTACTTCAATCCGGTCTTGTGTACATGAGGTGCAATATTAATACTGCAACATTTTGGACCACTGATTTCTGGTGAAATCTGTTAAAAGATCCTGTATTTTTAACATCACAATATTTATCGCAGAAGAAAACACTATTGCAATTTCATTTTTGTAATATTGTTTAATATAGCTCTACTCCAAACGTCTGAAAAATGAATTTAGTCAAGTCTATGAAACCTTCTATAAATCTATACAGTATTTTAGAAAGAAAATAATACAAATAAACCAATAATTACCTTGTAGTTGTATTTAGCCTTCATATAAACACAAAAAAACTGACATGACATCGCCATCAAATCCATACACATATGTACGCCTTGACGAAAGATGAAATGATTAGCCTATAAAACAATTACTTAAATAGAGGAATAAAATAATCTAATTAAAACTACAGTCCGACTAAGTACTAAAAAATATTGGGTGTCTGGGTATGATATGAAGCTTTATGTTGAGTAGTGTGCAGGGTGAAGCGCAACGCTCTATAGCCATGTACAACACATAGCACCCCAACATTCACAGTGAATGCAGTCTGAAGTAGGGTAAGGCTACTGCTGTGGACACTGATCACAAAGTGGCTCACTGTGCTAACCCAATATTCCACCAGGCTATTCAACGTTACTCAGAGCTGTTTAGAGCAGAGCTAACTAGCTCTTACCTTGTCCAAAGATGAGAAGGATCTGCGTCTGTGGTTGAAGGCACTAAATTAAGGCACCCACCCAAACGTCCATAAGTCTTACCCTTTTGTGGAGGGTAACGGACACGTCGGGTGCTTGTGAGGCCATCAGGTAGGACGTTATCCTCAGAACTAACCTAGTAAAGAGCCTCACAAGCCCCTGATGCGTCCACTTAGCAGCCATTTCCCTGGGTGGCCTTCAACCACAGACACAGGTCTGCTTATTAGGAAGGCGGTGGATAGTTATATGTTGCCCCACAGCACTTTTTCCAATTATTGTGACACTCTCTAACTGAGCATATTATACTACTCACTGTATGTTCATTATCGCTGTGGTTAACAAAGATAGCCACACCCACTGTTTAATGAAAAATCTATAACTCACAAATAACAGACTGGCAATGGTGGTAATGTTTTTAGGGACCGGTTGGCTTAAACGTTTATGGTACCTCATCTTCAGACTCCCCAAATATTCCACTGAGTGGACCTGTTTCAGTTGGTGGAACAGATTTGATGTGTATGTGCTAGAGCTGGGTAATATGGTAAAAATACTCACCATATTTAAAGATATACCGTATATAAAATCACCATATTTAAAGACATTTTTTTTTTTACAATACACGATAATTATTACGATACATGTAATCACAGACGAAATACATCAGTAGTGACAGATTCTTATAAACTACTATTGTTTGTAATGAAACCCGCAGCAGATCTTCGATAGCTGAACCACTTCCTCACCACTGCATTAGTCTTTCCTCTCCCACCAGCTAGGTGTCTACTTTATTATCACTTGAGGAAGCTTGTTCAGTCACATTTGTATTGTGGTCATTTAGCAGCTAAAACTTGCTGCGTTGGAGCCTAGCCTACTACTGCTGAACACTGGCTGTGTGACGGCGGTATACGTCATCACGCACTGACGTAGCCAAGATATGGAAGCCAATAGTGTTCTGCTCTTTCTGCTCACTCTGAATGCAATGAACCGACAGCAGCGCCCTTAACTGAACTGAGTATCTATGCTGGTGTTGCTTTGCCAAATCTCTAATGCAGCCTATCTCCAGCCTGTCGTCAGTTCTTGCTTGTTTCAGGGCCTTGGTCCCTTAAGCTTTCTTGGCTCAACTGAATTTAAATCAGGTGACTGTCAAGAACTTTCCATTTTTCCTTGCCTTTAGCAGTGTGTTCGGGATCATTATCTTGCAGTAGGATGAAGCACAGTCCAATCAGTTTGGAGGTATTTACTGGACTTTGAGCAGATAAGATGTCCCTGTACACCTCAGAACTTCCTTCAGCAGTTACATCATCAATGAAGACGACCAGTACCAGCACCAGTACCTGTAGCAGCCATACATGCCCAATGTACACAGAAGCGGCGGTATGCTCTGGACTGTAGGCAATTCACACTTTGCTCTTGCCATCCTTTGGTCTGATCTGTCCACAAGATCTTCTTCCAGAATTCTGCAGCTCTGCAGATAGCCTCTGACAAATACACACTAGCCTCCTGGAGGATGTTTCTGATTTGTTGGACAGACAATTGAGGATTTTTCTTTACCATAGTGAGGACTCTTCTGCCATTAGGTGTTCCTTGGCCTACCAGTCCCTTTGTGATTAAGGGGCTCACCAGCGCAGTCCAGCGATTAATGTGCTCTTCAATGCAGCGATTAAGCACAGTGTTCAGTGATTAATGAGCTTTCTTTTTAATGATATTCCACACCGTTGATTTTGGAAATCCCAATGGTTGACCGATGTCTCTAATGGTTTAATGGCAACTACAGACTCCAAAGGTGTCTGAAAGTTCAGAAACAAGCCTAGGTATCTTCCACTTGCACTAATGAAGCAATGCACACATATGAAGCCAAATGTCCCAAACATTATTAGGGCTGTGTAAAAATTATGGAATGTTAAACTCTGGAGCAGAGGGACATAGCAAGGAAAAATGTGTCTTCGTCACAAACATTAAGGAGGGCACTAAATATATAAAGCCACTTTCAGACATGCACTGTAACACATAACACCTTCGAAAGAGCTGTATGTGTGAACGCAAACGTCCATGTCAATTGTTTCCGGACATTACCAAGACTTTATCTGCAAACCCCCTTAGTATAAAGTCTAGGTAATGCCAGTGAGTGAGTATGTGTGGGCATAGAGCAGGTAATTTTCCGGAGAATTCACAGTGGGTGTGCTGCTGACATTATTATGGATGAGTCGGTAGCCCTGTTCGCCATCTTCGATGTGCTGTTTTGCGTCCTCCTGCAGTGGCTCCTACACATATCACACAGGCACCGCCCCTTCTCTACACCATGCTGAACATTTGCTGTTGTGAGAACTTGTCTGACACAAAAACTGTCTGGCTGTCCGCTACATGTGTGAAAGGGTAACACCAAAAAAATGTCCAGACACGATTCTCCGGACATTTGTGTGTGTTTGTGTTCTGCCTGAGGCAATAAAATGTTGCACTGTCGATGCTTACTGCTGCTTGACGGAAAATGTATTTGACGCCCAAGCAGTGTGTACCACAACACCTGAAAGGTCACCAACCGCGATCATTAGAGAGGTGAAGGAAGTGCAACTGTGAAGAGGAAGGAAGAGAAGAACCTACATGTTTTTGGAATCTGCTACATGAATGACTAGACGTCTAAATCCTTTGATGACCTCTTCCCAAAACAACAGCAGATTCCAGCTACTCACCAATATCCTGTCCTCTGATTTGCCGTTTTTTGTTTCCAGCTTGATGCTGCGAACAAACTTGATTGAGCATTTGTCCATGAATTTCCTGATGCTGTCTGTTGAAAAAACAAATAATTAGCATAAATAAATAATTTTTGTTGCTGGCTTTGGTGTAAAAGCAACAGTTTTACATAGGTACAGCAACACACAAGCCAAGTGACAATGACAGATGAGCAGACAGACAGACAGACAGACACAGTTCATAAGCTTAGACAGATAGACAAACAGATGAGCAGACAGACATACAGACACACAGACAGGCAGATAGATAGATGAGCAGACAGACATGCAGACAGATAGTCAGACAGATATTCACACAAACAGATATACTTATGGAAAATCAGACACAGACATAGACAGAAATACGTGGATAGAAGAACAGATAGGAAAACAAACACAGAGAGACAGAGAGAGAGAG
This sequence comes from Salminus brasiliensis, assembly GCF_030463535.1. Classification (NCBI taxonomy): domain Eukaryota; kingdom Metazoa; phylum Chordata; class Actinopteri; order Characiformes; family Bryconidae; genus Salminus; species Salminus brasiliensis. Next base: position 36,830,528 of record NC_132878.1, read on the forward strand.
AGAGAGAGAGAGACTGCTACTAATTACTCTGATCCTTCCAGTTCATTCACCATACCCACACTGAGCTCCACCAGCTCAGGGACGGTATGCACTTTGCCCTTTAGCTGAACTCCACTCTGTATGCTCATAAGCCATGTGCAGTTCTCTCTACCTGAACACTAGCTGCTACATTACACACGTGATGCTGTCTACAACACCAGACCTGGACTACCTTAGCATTCACTCCCAAACAC